>NC_058132.1:380127982-380382511 GCF_016433145.1 Gracilinanus agilis | reverse complement strand
AAAAGAAAGAAAGAGAAAAAGAAAGGGAGAAAGAAAAAGAAAGGAAGAAAGAAGGAAGAAGGAAGGAAGAGAGGAAGGAAGGAAGGGAGGAATGAAGAAAGAAGGAAAGAAGGAAGGAAAGAAGGAAGAAAGTTGGACATGATTGAAACAACTGAAAAACAACAAAAATTAATAGAATTAGAGGAAGGCCTGAAAATGTCAGGTAGATCTATCATGAGGTATTTATGGGAGAACATAAAAGAGTTGCATTAGATTAGAGAAATAAATGGTATCTGCATTAATGGAGGGCATGCCCAATTCATTTAGGTCACAAATTCATTGGAGTACATAAAAAGTATCGCTCTTGAGGAATTCATATTATCAGGATCACACCCAAGTACATCCTGTTGTAACAAAACAATTTAGCAGAGTTGACTGCTTAGATGCCATCAGTGATCTCTGAAAGATTGTAGAGAACCAAAAAGTAGATGGAACTGAAGAAAGGCAAATGGGCTCCTGATCTTCAAAAAAGGGAAGAGAATAGAGTCTGCCCCAAGGCCATGGATAGTGAACTAGGGATGTAGATTCACTGATCTTTAATTGGTCTAGGATAAGTAGAGATAGGACCAAATCAGATTGAATGCTCTCCAGGATAACATACAAATGCCATGGAGTTTCTCAGGAGATAAAATTATGACAACCCTTCTTTGGCACAAAGTGATTTGCAGGTGGCACTAGGATTACAGTTCCCTTAGAATTAATATTTTATGAGAGTATTGAACTTCTAAACTTTAGCTCAGAGTTTTTTTCTTATTAAAAGGAATAGGGGCTGAGCTAGGTGGCTCAGTGGATTGAGAGCCAGACTTGGAGATGAGATGGGAAGTCCTGTTTTCAAATCTGACCTCAGACATTTCCTAGCCATGTGACTCTGGGCAAGTCACTGAACTGCCTAATAACCCTTACCACTTTTCTGTCTTGCAACTGATACTTAGGATTGAATCTAAAATAGAAGGTAAGGGTTTAAAAAAAAAGTAATAGAATAGAAATCCTAAACTTCTGGAATCTATGTGAGAGGGAGACTGAACTTTAGAATCCATGAGTTTTTCACTCAGAGAAAAAGAAGAGACAAAAAAGAATAATCTCTGTCTGTCTGTCTATCTGTCTCTCTTTCTCTCATCATTATCTATATGCTAATAATATAATATCTTTAACATAATGACATAGAGATGTCTCTACTAGGTTGTACCAACACAAATGAGAAATCTAAAAAGAATAAAAGGGCAGAAGGAAATAAGTGCCCATTCACCAAGAGTGGGTGAAAAACTTTCTCCACAATCAAGTGAATCAAGAAACAGGATTCCACCAGGATCCACCTACAATTGGTAATTGTGTTTCTGTTATACTGAATCTCATGCAGGCATGTTACAATAACATGTTACACAGTTAGTGTAAGAACAACAAAACTGATTAATGATATATGGCACAAAAGACATAGTATGAATATTAAAAACCGCTGAATAATTTTAGAAAAATTTATAAAACTCAAGGTAGCTAGGGCAGCTGGGTAGCTCAGTGGATTGAGAGCCAGGCCTAGAGACGGGACCTCAGACACTTCCCAGCTGTGTGACCCTGGGCAAGTCACTTGACCACTATTGCCTACCCTTACCACTCTTCTGCCTTGGAGCCGATACTCAGTATTGACTCCAAGATGGAAGGTAAGGGTTTAAAAAAACAAAAAAAAAAACTCAAGGTAGCTTAGAAAACTCAACAAATATAGATATAATGTAATAAAATTCAAAGTAACACAAAACCTGTCTTAGAGATCCACAGTCCTTACACCCCCAACTCATTATTGTTAATTAGAGAACCTTCCACCACTATTTCTTTTTTTATTTCGGCACTTCCATTTTTTCTCTCTGCAATTTTGGGCAATATGGCTCTTTTTCCTACAGTAAAAACACATATATGACATTTGAGACCTGGAAGTTACCTCTGACATTTTCTACATCAGGACTTCTGAGATAGACGATAAAAGAGCCTAAATGGTTTGAACTGAAGTTCCTGCCCTGGGGTAATGACAGTTTGAGCTTTTTCCTTTCCCTATTTCTTCTGCTCTTCCTTATCCCTGTTTTCTCTATCCTCCTTTTCCTTTCCTTCATAGAAGATACACAAAATGATATCCTTAATTTGTTCTATGGCCATACTATGTGTGCAATTAACTTCCATACCCTAGAACTCCAATTCCCAGCATCTCATGCTCCTTCTCACATTACATGCTGACCTAGGGAGGATATAAGTTTGGTGTTGCCCTGCCTCTCACTCTCTCTTCCTGTGATCCCATATGGTGGAGGTGGGGTGAGGTGAGTGGCAGGAGAATCTACTCACATGGCCTTATATTTTGATAGATAATTACCTTTTTATTCCTTTACTTCAAGTGATTATTAATAAACTTTATAAAATACTTAGAGTATTAGACATTAATTTAAATCCTACACATGCCAGCCAAGATATCTTTTACAGAAATGCTTTTGTGTCTCTAGTAGTGACTGATTAACATGACTGTAAATGATACAAGTGTCTTGCAGTCTGACGGGATCCAGTCTTATATACTACTTAGCAATTTTGCATAGTCTATCACAAAAATGATTAAGATTTTTACCCTCCTCTTGCATTGTTCTCCTAAAACTTATTCCACGTCTCTGGGCGTGCTATTCAAGTATTCATACCTGAGTCAAGATTGTCTTACCTGCTATAATCATCTGGATCATTCTTGTAAGGGCCAATCTGGGAAACTCTGGGGTCAGGGGTTCCCTCTTCTCCCCAAGAAAATGTATTTGCTGCTTCTATAATAGCTTGTGTTTCTCCCATGGAGAGAAGAGACACCATTAAAACAGTTACCTCTGCCTAGTAGGCTCATAACCTTTAAATATAGCTTTAAAGTACTCCAGGATTCTTATAAAATGTAGGAATTTTACTTCTCCAAATGGAGAGGCTGGGGGGTCGAAAGGATTAAGCTGCCTAATAAAAACTTCATTGTCCCTGAAATCATAAGTAACAACTCCTCAGAGAGGAAGGCATTTCCCTAAGAGGTTAAATTGGGTCTCTTTTTGCTATCATAAAATAAAGAAAAAAGAAAAGAAAAACAAAGTTCTCAGACACACATAGAGACTGTACAAATACTGGCACAGTAAAACAGATAGACAGTTACAAGATAGTGGTCACAATATTTTCTTTTGGCAGTGCTTTAGTTACCAGACTTCTGAATATTTACTTCTCCTTTCCCTCTATTTGGAGAAGTTTAAAAAAAATCTTTTACTGATTCAATTTCCAATTTAGATAACGATGAAATGATACCTGAAAAAAAATCCTTCTAAGGTTCAATGGTTTCAAGGAGCTGTCCTTAGGGACCATAAACAGTCTTGCTGGTCTTCAGGTTAGGAATCTCAGAGAAGGGGTAGGGATCCCTGGCAGGAATCTTTTCCACCTGTTCTGGATGCCTGTTCCTAGTTCCAGAACTGGGGCCAGTTAAGGGCTAAAGAGAACTCATGGGTTACTTGGAAATGGATGCATGTATCTGAAAACCTCCTGGGAGGGCACAGGATTCCCTCATTGACTCTTGTTTTCTACGATTAGTTTCATAGAACCTTCTCACCCAATTGTAGGAGTGGCTATAGATAAATTCTCTCCTTAGTCTGGGGACACAGTTTATAATCTAGCAAAGGGCAGTTTGAGGTTAAACCTGAAGGTCTTTCTAAAAAAACAAACCAAAAAATAAAACCAAATGCATGTGTTATTATTTTGTTTAGCCACTAGGTGTCAGGAGAGACTGTGCTAGCACACTCAGAGACTGATCAGAGACTAAGAGAGACCATTTTTTTCCCAATCTTTCAAAATCCAGAGAAAGTCATGTATTTTTTGGTGCATGCTAAAGTTGACCCCTTATCTTGCTCTCCTATTTTGAGAGATCTTCCTTGATGGAAATGCATTCCTATTAAAAGTATCTGCAGGGGATACAAAATAAACGCACATAAATCATCAGCATTTCTATATATTTCCAACACATCGTAGCAGAAAGAGTTAGAAAGAGAAATTCCATTTAAAATCACCCTAGACAATATAAAATACTTAGGAATCTATCTGCCAAGACAAACAGGAATTGTACAAACACAACTACGAAACCTTTTCCACACAATTAAAACTAGATCTAAACAATTGGAAAAACATTGAGTGCTCATGGGTAGGATGAGCTAACATAATAAAAATGACCATCTTACCCAAATTAATTTACCTATTTAGTGTCATACCTATCAAACTGACATGGGCATTGTGCAGAGCCAGCAGGGACCCTTTACCCCTTAACTCTGGCAGGCTGTGAACAGGGAAATTCCCATCCCCCTTTCTGTCCTTGTGACTATGGGAGGCAAAGACAGTTATCTTTGGACTTCCTTTGGATTGAGAGAGACAAAGAGCGGGCCACACCTTGATAGCCTAATCCCCAAGGATCTCAGGCAGACCCCCCCACCCTCCAAATGCCTGAGTGCAAAAAGTCATATCCACACTACTGTAAAGAATATAAAAATCTCTGAACTGGGGCACTTGGGGAGCAGCCCCCATAGTTGCTCCACTCATGCTGTCTTGCTGGCCATTAATCCTATCTTACTAATAAATCTTTTTTCCTTTCAGCTAAGTTTGGAGTCCTCTCATTCTTGAGAAAGGTTTCCTTCCCAAACCCTGGGGTTCAACATTTGCACCCCCATAACAAAACTACAAAAAAAAAACTTTTTTATTGAATTAGAAAAAACTATAACAAAGTTCATTTGGAAGAACAAAAGACCAAGAATGTAAAGGGAAATAATGAAAAAAAAAATATGAAGGGAGGTGGCCTAGCAGTACCAGATCTTAAACTGTATTATAAAGCAGTAGTCACTAAAACAATATGGTACTGGCAAGGAAACAAGGGAGGATCAGTGGAATAGACTTGGGGTAAGTGACCTCAGCAAGACAGTCTTCGAAAAACCCAAAGAACCCAGCTTTTGGGACAAAAAAGCACTATTTGACAAAAACTGCTAGAAAAAATGGAAAACGATATGGGAGACTGGGCCTAGATCAACATCTCACACCCTATACCAAGATAAACTCAGAATGGGTGAATGACTTGAATATAAAGAAGGAAACTATAAGTAAATTAAGTGAGCACAGAAGAGTATACTTGTCAGATCTCTGGGAAAGGAAAGATTTTAAAACCAAGCAAGAGTTAGAAAAAAAAAATCACAAAATGTAAAATAAATATTTTGACTACATTAAACTAAAAAGGTTTTGTACAGACAAAATCAATGCTACCGAAATTACAAGGGAAGCAACAAATTGGGGGAAAATCTTTATAACAAAAAACTCAAAGGTCTAATTACTCAAATATACAAGGAGCTAAATCAATTGTACAAAAAAATCAAGCCATCCCCCAATTGATAAATGGGCAAGGGATATGAATAGGCAATTTTTAGATAAAGAAATCAAAACTATCACTAAGCACATAAGTGTTCTAAATCTCTAATAATTAGAGAAATGCAAATCAAAACAACTCTGAGGTATCACCTCACACCTAGCAGATTGGCTAAAATGACAGCAGGGGAGAGTAATGAATGTTGGAGGGGATTTGGCAAAATTGGGACATTAATGCATTGCTGGTGGAGTTGTGAACTGATTCAACCATTCTGGATGGCAATTTGGAACTATGCTCAAAGGGCTTTAAAAAACTGTCTGCCTTTTTGATCTAGCCATAGCACTGCTTGGATTAAAGCCCAAAGAGATAATAAGGAAAAAGACTTGTACAAAAATATTTATAGCCACGCTCTTTGTGGTTGCAAAAAGTTGGAAAATGAGAGAATGTCCTTCGTTTGGGGAATGGCTGAACAAATTGTGGTATCTGCTGGTGATGGAATACTATTGTGCTGAAAGGAATAATAAACTGGAGGAATTCCATGTGAACTGGAACGACCTCCAGGAATTGATGCAGAGTGAAAGGAGCAGAATGAGAACATTATAAACAGAGATTGATATACTGTGGTACAATCGAACATAATGGACTTCTCTACTAGCAGCAATGCAAGGATCCAGAGCAAGGACTGGGAGGTCCTGGGTCCAAATCTGGCCTCAGACACTCTATAGCTGTGTAACCACCATTGTCTAGCCCTTACTCTGCACTAATTCTAAGACAGAAGGTAAAGTTTTAAAAAAGAACTGTCATAAAAGAAACTCAAGAAAAGTAGACTGAGACATGTTTTCTCCAAGCAAGGTATCATTTTTAATAGGAGCACTATTTGCCAACAGAATGGGTCTAATGAAAGCCTCAGTTAGTCAAAAGACCAAAAATTGAAGATGCAATTCTTTTTTATATGCACAGAACAAAGAACAGAACAGGAAGGTACAATTGATTGTACAGTTGGCAGCATCATGAGGATGAGGGCTTTACTGAATGCTTTATTGACTTATGGGACCCAGCAGTACTTTAAGGTCATTGATAGTGGACCAAGTACAAGTACAAGTACTCACTGCTCCCAGAAATGAGATAAGACTACTTAAATTGGCCAAGGATAAGCAGGGATGGGACCAGGTCAGCTTATCTGCTCTAAAGGATAATATACAAATGTCTTGGAAGATGAAATTCTGCTATTCACTTCCAGAAAACCTGGGAAATTGGAGTTGGAATGCAAATCGAAATATACTATTTTTCACATTAATTTATTTATGGTTTTATTGGGGGGGGGTTTATGAGTATTCTCTTACAACAATGACAAATATGGAAGTATGTTTTACATGACAATACATGAATGACCCAGATCAAATTGCTTACCATCTCTGAGAACTGAGAGGAAAGGAAGGGAGAGACAATTTGGATTTTTTAATTTGGGAAATTTATGTTAAAAATTGTTATTGGGGCAGCTGGATAGCTCAGTGGATTGAGAGTCAGGCCTAGACGGGAGGTCCTAGGTTCAAATCTGGCCTCAGTCACTTTCCAGATGTGTGACCCCAGGCAAGTCACTTGACCCCTATTGCCCCCCTTACCACTTTTCCACCTAGGAGCCAAGATTTTGAATAGGCAATGTCATATTCAATAGAAATAAATTCTATTTACTTCTTTTCAAAGGTTTACCAGATTACAATATCAGGTGAAATTATGTAAATATACTTGCCTTAGATTTTAATAGCATATTTGAGAAAGTTAGGTTGTCTAAAATAAGTTGAATGGCAGAGGTTAGAGTGGTGACAAATTATTCTATATCAAAATTGAAGGTCCCCAGTGAAGTGCCCCAGGAATCTGTGCTTATTATCAGTGACTTGGATAAAAAAATATTTATAACACTTTCAGATGTCACAAAGCTAAAGACAGGAAGAGTGGGAAAGTTAACATTTGATGACTAATGATACAACTAATGATACAGTACCATACTCTCATCTCCCTTAAGTAATTACTGCCCTTAAGAGTCCAAATTGTATATCTGGACCTGCAAGTAGCAAACTGTATAGTTTGCACTCCACCAACAACCATCCTTGAATTCTTGAAAAAGAGGGAATTGTTCTAAAATGTCTGAAATGGAACGTTTCCTATAAAATGGATAAAAATAGGAAGTTCCTTTAGATCTGCCCACCAGATATGGAGGTCCGCAGAATACCATTTTTTTGGATTCAGTGAATTGAAAATCACATATTCTTCAACAATAAATCTCCTTTAGACACATGGGTTATTATAACATGTTATTTTTTCTTTTCCAAATTTATTTACTTTTGACATTCTTTTTTTTTTTTCATTGTGAATTCCAGTTTCTCTCTCCCAGGCCACTGACATGGCATGCAATGTGCTATCAATAAAAATGTGAAATCATAGATTTCCATAGTAGCCATTTAAAAAAAAAATAAAGCAAGAAAAATAAAATTATGCTTCAATCTGCACTCAGACCCCCTTAGTCCTCTTTCTGGAGGCAAATAACACTTTTCATTCTAAATTCTTTGGAATTGTCTCAAGTCATTGTAATGATCAGAAAGTTATTCACAGTTGATCAGACAATATTGCCGTTACCGTGGATGTTATCCTGATTCTACTCATTTCACTTTGCTCCAGTTCATTTAAGTCTACTGATGTTTTTCTGAAACCATCCTGTGCTCATCATTTCTTATAAGACACTAGTATTCCATTGCATGACTTTTCCCCTCCATTCTAGTGTGTAATCGCTTGAGCTACCATATATTCATTTCAAGAGGAATTTACTGACAATGAAAGAACTGAAATGGGTATGAAGTCAGTGAAGTCTCTCTTCCTAAACTTGAAGAGCCCTTATTCCAGCTACTGCAGTGAGTGGCTATATAAGGCCAAGGACATTGTACTATTTTGTTGTTTATAGTTTTTTATCTTAACTTTTTATGATATTCCATACAATTTGAATCATTGACTTAAACTGATTGCTAATTGTCAAAACCAAATCTTTTTGTCCATCTTGACTTAATACTTTATAAATGGCTAAAGATCATAGAGCTTTTAATTCAGAATTTTGTATTTTTCCCTTTACATTTGTAATAATCACAAGCTCCCTAGAAATCTCCTAAAAAGCAGCCTAGGAGATATATGTACTCAGAACATTCAGACTGAAAAAAAAAACCCACAAATGCCTTTTTTTTTTAACTTTGTAGAGGAAAGCTTGAATACCACAACCCCATACTACCACATATTTTTGGCATTTAACCATTAAATGACTGGAGATTTTTTTAAAACCTCAATTTCCTCCTTTGTTAAAGTGGAGATAATTCTTACCCTACCCTCTCAGGTTAGCTGTGTAGATCAAATAAGAAAATTCATGTGAAAACTTTATAGCTATAAGGCACTATACAAATAACAGCTAATAGCCTAGACAATTGAATAATAATCTAAGCAGGAGAGTGATAGGGCTGGGGACAAATTTTTACAAAATTTTAAAAAGTTTGCAAAAAAGCCTAAAGCAAAGTAATGGATCATATTTAAATAGTGCTTTAGATTACAAGGCACTTTCTCCTCAAATGTCATCAAGTAGGTAGGATTATTTTCATTTTACAGATAAGGAAATTAAGGCTTAAAAAGGTTAATGAGCCTGGGCAAAGCTACTAGTAAGTGGCAAAAATGGGATTCAAACCCAGGTCTATCCTGAATCTTAATAGTGCAACACTTTCCTCACTACACACTAGTAAAACACAGAAAATGTGCTTTTTAAAAATAAGGTCCAAAAAACTATTCTTTCATACCAAAAAGCTTCCCAAAAGTCTTTGTGCAGTTTTAAGCTATTTAAGCTTGGCAGCTTCATAAAGACTTTTGGGAAGCTCTGTATATAAGTATGCTTTACCTGACTCTTGTAAATTGATGATATCAGATGCCATACAGGTAACTTCTTCAAGGATTAAAAGCTCCCAAAGTTGAGTGGACCTCTATTTACTACAAGGTTCTGCTAATTCAACAACGGATATTTTAAAAACATTAATAAACTTCATAAAACACTGCAGTATTTATTATGCAAGAAAAATCACTACATCTTAATATTTTTAATCTAGAGATTGCACTACTAGATATACTCAAATTGCTTAAAATTGAGAAAAAAAACTCATCAGTGCAATTTTGGAGGAGAAAGGGAGAAAGCAGAGAACACTGGATCCAACTGCAATATGCCCCCTTCACTGGATTTGGAATCATTCGGGTTTAAATTCCAGTTCTCCTACTTTAGTACTTTTGGACAAATCACTTAACCTTGCTGGTCTTGTTTCCTTTTCTAATTTCTTCATGAAAGTTTTCCTTTATATCTCTCCTAAACTGGCCACTGCAACTTTAACCAGTTAATTTTGCTTTCTCCTAGTTCTGTTCCAGAGAGCCAACAGAAGTCAATTTAAACTTATCTTCCAAGTAATAATCCTTCCAAAGGAGGGATCCTTTATCATTCCTCACCTCAGAAGTCCCGGATTTCCCACCATGCTCGTGGTGGATGGCTAAGAGATTTGGTGGTTAGATAATTTGAGGCCGGTTAAGGGCCAAGTTAAAGGACCTTTGTGACTAGATAGCACAAATGTCTCTCCTCTACCATGATGCCAACATTTCTTTTGGCATTCAATAATTTTTATCAATATAGAGAATATCTCATTGACTCCCTCCACTGAGGATAGTAAATGATGACTGGGAAACTTGAGATAGTAACCTTTCTTACAGGTGGGAATTATACTCAGGTTTTTCTATCTCCAAAATCAACTATGCAACTCTACATAGCTACTGAAACATAATTAGATAACTTCACATAGATTATATAGAAGAGCCAGAGAAAAATTACTTATAAGGTTTATTACACTGAATCAAAAGAAAGCTAAGAATATTAGAATTTTTGCTACAAAAATCTAATATTTCACTTATTTCAAAGATTTCAATGGAAAGACTCAGCTGGATGCTTTAAAGCTACTAAGGGGGTGGAGATGAGGAAGGTTCTTACCTTGCTAAGCAATATAGTGACCCACTATAAGTAAATGGGAAAAAGTCCTAGAAATCACAGTATTCTGGCTCATATATAGAAACAATATCCTTAAATACATTTTGGACAAGCAGAGGTGTTTCAGTTAATTATAACAGAGCTTCTACTTATTTTTAAAAGGGAATTTTGCTTTAAAGTAATTTTATCTCTAATATAACTATTCCATATACACTGTCAGAGAAAAAAACAAAAATAATGGTGCAAAATAATACCTGGTCTTCAAAACAAGTTTTATTTCTTTTAAGCATTTTACTGTCTAAACAATTTTTGAGGCCTGGGCTATTCAAAGGAACAATGAAAAAATAAGAAAAACTTTATTTCAAACAGTTTTGTTAAATGTATGACAATAAAGCTGTTTTGACTGTTGTAAACATATCTTAATTTCAAACCTGCATTGTTTATTAATTTCAAACCTGCACTGATGTATAAATTAGACATGTAGTATGAGAATGATTAATTTCTGCTAAAATGTGGAACAAATCCACCATTATGCCAATTTTTACACTTATTGCAGACACTGACTAGTATTTTAATACCAGAGGTTAAATTTTCATCACAAGAAATGAGAAAACTAACCAGCGTTTACTAAATGTAATGAGCTGAAAAATTAATTCCCCATTATTGCTCTGAAAATATACCCCTAGATTTAAATGGAATCTTTCTCTTCAGCCAAAGTTAGGCATTCAAGTGGTAGTTCTTTAATCATCATCTACCGTTGGCTTGATTGTAACTCCTCTTCTTATCTGACCCCAGCCAATCAAACTGCAAAATGAAAATATAGCATTAAACAATAATGAAACCATTTCTATCATACAATCAATATTTAAATACCAGGCCACCTAAGTGCCTATGCCCATCACAATTAGTTCTATATAGGAACCATCTCTGCAAACTTGAGGACAAAGATCATTTTGGAAGGATAAAAATAATTTTCTGAAGAATATTAACTCTTATGTCCACAATAAATTATTAAAGGGTAAAAAATATAGAAGGTAAATAAGGAAACACAATCATAGGCTGTAATATTAACAGTTATATAGCTCTTTAAAATTTGCAAAGTGCTTGAAGGTACACACAGTAGAGATGTAGTTTAAGAAAAGTAACAACTTTTCTCACTTGACTCACAAATTAAAGTCAGTGTCTAAAAAAATTTTTTGCAAAGTGCTTAATATGTCAAATCAAGCTTTTACTATGTACCAGGCATGTTAAGAACTGTGACTATCAAAAAGCAAAACAAATCAAACCAAAAAAAACCCCAAAATTCTAAGTTTAGGTCTTCAAGAAGTTTTTATCTTAAGGAGCCAGACATTACTTATATACACAAAGATACAAAGTAGACAGAAGACAATCTTAAAAGAAGGCTATATAATAGCTGTAAATACTGGGAAAAGGCCTCCTGTAGAAGGTGTCAAAGAAAAGCAATGTTAAGGACTATTGTCTCTTCTGTAATCTAACTAGTCCTGTATGGTGCAGTATGGAAATCATTGGTCTGACTAGAATCAGAAGATATTCTATTTAAGCCTCAACTTTTGCAACCATAAAATTGGGATAAATCTTATACTACCACAAAGGATTGTTACTAGTATCAACAAATACATTAGCATATAGTGAGAAAATATGCCGTATTTACTTTTTAAAACATCAACAAACAAGATCACTTCTACATACAAAGTATAATATGCAAAACCACAAAATTATCAGACATTAAAAAATTTTAATGTTAAGTTTCAAAAAAATCTCAATTATCTATTTTCCTTTAAATTTCCTTCTGTTCTTTATTTTATGTATTATTCTTAAGAATGTTTCATTGATTCTCTTTTCTTAGATGGGAAGGAGGGGAAAATAACTTAACAAGCACCTCCCCCCCACCCATTAAAAAAGGCCATCTCTTAGCAAATAAAAGACACTGGCCATGTCATACAATATTATTTAATGAATTCTATCTAGTGAGAAAATGATCCACTGCAAAAAAGGGACTTATGCACTCTCTAATAAACTTAAGTATAATCAAATAAAAAGAAAAGTATAGTGATTTCAAGCCATACCACAAAAAGGATTACTTTCTTATTTAAAAAAGAAAAATTCTGACTCATTTTTGAAGTTAAATTTGACTCAATAGTTGAATTCCTACTATGCCTCAAGAGATGTGTGGATTTATATTTAATAATAAATACATCCCCTGCTATGAAGATTTTTAACAGTTAAAATGAAAGTTGGCATATGAAGAGATTGATGTGGACTAGTGAGGAAAACCAAGCTGTAAATGAACAGGGCATTAGAAACTTTTATCTCTTATAAAGATGATTTCTCATTCCGAATCTCTAGCCCAAACTTTTTTCCCAAAGTACAGACTGGGGACTGTGAATTAAGTCCAGGGCACCTTCCTACCTGATGTCCCAAACCTAGCTTATTTTTTCCAAAAATTCTACTTTTCCTGCCTTTCATTATTAGTTACATAGCTTCCCACATTCAAAACTACAGTATTTGATTTGTTCCTATCACCCCAGCTTACTGTGTCTTATTAATTCTGTTGGAAATACTGCTAGCATTCATCTCTACCCTTCAATTCCTACTGCTACCACTGGGCACACTCATTACCAACTTCACTAAACAATAATAAGTCTTCTGAGAGGCCCCTGTCTCCAAAGCATTCTTAATACTACTCCCATATTTGTCTTTCTTAGGAATAGATCTGGTTAGTTTTCCAATGTTCAAAATCTTCAGTGTTCCTTATCACATAAGTCAAGTTCTAATTCTTGTTTGGCACTAAAAGTCATATGTGATTAGTACTCCCCTATTTTTCTAGTCATACTTCATGTTCCATGTGCACTATGCTCTGGTCAAATACTATCAGATTCACTGCCCCCATACATTCCTCCAAAGTAAAACAAGAGGACTAACTAAATAATTTCTGTAGAGGTTTCTTCTGTGTATAAATCTCAATCACTTTATGTATGTGCTATACTTTGCTTTTGCTTTTATTCAGGTTGTTCTTATGCCTGAAATGCCACTCCTCCTCATTTTCCATTACTGAATTTCAGCTCAACCTTTAAAACAAATAAAATATTAACTCCTTCTGAAACCTTTCTTTGATCTCAAATTTAACTTAGAAGTGTATATTCCTGAAAAAACTGCTTAAACTCTTTCACCTCCAAAATGAGTGGGTTGGCGTCAAAGGTCTCTTCTCACTCCAAAATCTTACAATCGTCTCTTTTTCATATATTATTTATTACAAATGTATTACAAAGGGGGCAGCTGGGTAGCTCAGTGGATTGAGAGCCAGGCCTAGAGACGGGAGGTCCTAGGTTCAAATCCGGCCTCAGACACTTCCCAGCTGTGTAACCCTGGGCAAGTCACTTGACCCCCACTGCCTACCCTTACCACTCTTCCACTTATAAGTAAATACACAGAAGTTAAGGGTTTAAAAAAAATGTATTACAAAGCCCCATGAGGGAAAGGACTATGTTAGCTAAGCTTGTATCTCATCTAGGACCAAAAAATGTTATACACAAAAGACATTTACTATTGAAATGAAATAGGATAGAAGGATGGTCACTCTGTGCAAGAGTATGAAAAAGTAAGTCACAATTCATAAGAACATATAAGATTGGCAATGAGTAGGGACAAAGCTTGGAAATTGATCACATAAAGAGGACATAAAGGTGGCTCTAGAAATTAAGGGAGGGGGGTGTAGCTACAAGCTTGGAGTCAGGAAAACTCATTTTCAGTTCAAACCTGGCCTCAGATTCTTACTAGCTATGTGACCCTGGGTAAATCACTTAATCTTGTCTGCCTCATTTTCCTCATTTGTAAAATGAGCTAGAGAAGGAAATGGCAAACCACATTATCTTTGCCAAGAAAATCCATGGGGCCACAGAGTCAGATACAACTGAAACTGGGTGAGGGGAAATAGGGATAGGATGGTACTCCCTTCCTCTCTCTCTCCCAAAAAGGGTCACTGAGGCATCTTAAAAAAAAATTTTTAATGAAAAGAATAGAAGGAGGGCTAGGCAATAAGGGCAGATTTGGAAGTTATAGCTTGGTCTTATTATATTCTTCATAGAAAAACAAGCTTCTGTATAATGGAGACCTAGAGTTTCAAGTATGAATCTTTTTTTCTGACCTACTATATTCTATTTGTTATATGTTAAATTCAGAATAAAAATTAAACAAGAAAAAAAATTTTAATGACTCAAGATCTTGAAGATATGTGGTAAAAAAAATTGTGCTTCTCCTGACAGAATAAGTTAGGAAACTAGTTTGGGAAAGATCTGGATTTGGGAACAAGTTTATAGTAATGATATACCCAATAGGTGACAGGTTATAAAGGTTAAAATCTAAGTAAGATCAAATGTAGAGATTTGAATAGAGGTGATAGGGAAAGAAAGGACAAGCTCCACCAAGAATTGTCCTATGCACTTATCCTTAGTGACTTACCGCCAATGTTTCTCAACTCTTCGACTAAGGGCAATTTTTTCTCCGATTTCTGTGCAGACAGGGTTAGTAAGAACAATTTTGCCTAAATCAGCCTTTACTGCACTGACTCTTCCTCCAGTAGACAAGGAGCCTATGTTCACCATGAGCACTTCATTCTTGGACAATTTTTGCACCTAGAGTAAGGAGAGAATCAAGAGGGACAAGGGAACTAAGAAAATGCTTCTTAAAGTAGGTTAGTAATTATTATAGACAGAATTTAGTTACACTTCATTTTGAGGAATTACCTAATTTTTTTTTGTCCTGGAATTAATTCTCAAAGTTACTGTTTGACATAAATGATAATCAAGTCTTGGAAAGCTTTGTTGCATATTTTTCATTATAATGACATCTAACCTGTAAATATTTAAAACTGCCAATTGTGTCGGCCAATGTGACCTGATCCTTCCATTAAGATACTATGAAATTTAGTCTCATGATCTACCTCCTTTCAGAACTAGAAGAGGACAGATAATGGGCAACAAGACTGACACCAGAAAAAAATATCATTTAATAAACTTAATGGTTCAAAAAGGCAGTGTTCCTTAACATTGCTTCTAAATTTAAGTTTCCTGTAAATTCATTTTTCTTCACCAATACAGGCAAACAGAAGATTACAGAAATATGTAACTTAGGTACAATGTGTAGGGGGTACAGGAAGACAATTTTCTGATGAACGACTTGAGACATAACACCAGGAGACTGCTGGGGGAGGGAGAGGGGAATACAGAGGACTGCAACATGTTTAAAGCCTCTTTGGCTGAGTTATAAGGTTAGTTTTGCCTCTAAAAATATAACCATCTGTCTCAAATCTTTGCTTGTTTTCCTGACCTTGTCACTTATGCGTGGGGATTGTGGGAATTAGGACAGCAAATGGGTAATCTTGGGATTTGGATGAACTATACACTGACTCATCTTTTTGATTCCATTCTGGAACTAGCAGTTTCCTTTCTATTCCATTATGCACCTAGTCTAAATTCTGTCTGGTGAGGCAAGTTTATTTAGTTGGGAAGAAACTTTATTGCATTATTTGACCCTAGCCCTGCACAGCTAGGAAAGTAGACCATCTGTATCTGCTATTTAAAGATCCTTAGCCAAGGACCTAGGTTATGTTGATCAGAAATGCAATCAGATTCAAGATCAATATAAGGAGTTTTCTCATAATTGTACATCTGAAGCAACCATATGAAAAATGGTCCCATATAAATTAACCAGTTATTGTTTACATGCTCCTTTGATTATCTATAGATACTTGGGGATGAATGGGACACCTCTTTTCCTGAATTATTGGAAGCACCATTTGTTGGGAAAACTTGGAAAGTGCCTAATCTTCCCTTCAATTAGAAATCATGTTATATGTCATGTTTCCTTTTAATTAATTGATTTTATCTTATTGTTTTTAATGTATAAAAGTCTGTCTCCCCCTGTAATCAGAGTCCAGCCTTAAGCCGAAGAAGGGGCCTGCATCCCTATTTGTTGGGCAATTGGAATGCATTGCTTAATAAATATGCTCAAACAATCGAACCTTTGTTTCTCAGTCACTTCATCTTTTCCTATTTACATTTATTAAACTAACAGCACTAAAATTTTTTTAAAGACGTTTCACAAAAAACTTGCTTGTTTTGCAACACTTACTTTTGCTGCTTTTTTGTCTCCTTCGGTACGCACTCCTAAAAGTCTTCTAAGCAGGAAATAGGAAATTTCCAATTCTGTGAAGATTTCAGGCAATGCTCCAACTGCACCAAGAACCTGTCCCACCATTCTGTCAGCTCGGCACAAAGTTGGATCAATTTTTGTTCCAACCCCTAAGGCAAGATGAAATAATTATGTAATGTTTATATTTAAAGTCTTAAAATAGTTGCAAAATAGTACAGATTGTAACAAACTCAGTGCAACAAATCTGCATCTCTATAACAGCTTTCTTCAAAAAGGTAGAAGTAAGGGGAAGCTAGGTGGCTCAGGAGAGATCCTAGGTTCAAATGTGGCCATAGATACCCCCCCTAGCTGTGTGACTGAGCAAGACACTTGGCCTCCATTGCCTAGCCCTTACTGCTCTTCTACCTTAAAACCAGTACATAGTATTGGTTCTAAGACAAAAGGTAAGGGCTAAAAAAATTAGTTTGCAATATTTCCATTTATACACACACATATATATGGCATGGCTAGAGAAAAATAGTTATTTATCAAATGTTGATAATTATGAAAAAAGGAAAATAGAAATGAACTCCATAGCTGAAAATCTCATATAGGCAAAGGAATTACTTCTCCCTCACTAAAGAACTCCTACCAAAAACAAAAAACAAAACTCCAAAACAATGTTTGGAAATACTAAATTCAGTAGGTTGAAATCAACAAAACCTTTCTCCCTTGTAAAGACAGAGTTGTATGTGTCTCTAAGAACTCATCCAAGTCTAAATCTATGCTTATCACTACTTTTACATTCTTCCATCAATATCAGCGGTATTTTTGTGCCCCAGCAGGCAAATGGTAAAAGTCCAGATAGGCTAGAAATCCTATTATCAATATTTGAAACAATCAGGAAATAACATGGTATTTTCTCTTCTACCAATGCTCCCATCTATCATTCCAGTGCAAATACAACACAAACTAGTTGACACATTTAAGTACTTGCCACATATAATCTATATGCAGATTTTTTAAAAAGAAAAATAAATGTGATTAAATGCTGCTAATTTTACTGTTCCAAATATAAGATTTACATCTCAGAGCTAAACAGAATAATCCATACTAAGATTTCTCAACTTTTCTTTTCAAAGTTTTTTTTAAAAAATAATGATCGGGGCAGCTAGGTAGCTCAGTGGATTGAGAGTCAGGCCTAGAGATGGGAGGTCCTAGGTTCAAATCCGGCCTCAAGACACTTCCCAGCTGCGTGACCCCCATTGCCCACCCTCACCACTCTTCCACCTAGGAGCCAATACACAGAAGTTAAGGATTAAAAAAAAAAAAGATCAGCTGAATTAACTTTCTATGACACTTTAAGAGTGAGAGGGTACTACTCTAATACTAAAAATGAAGATTTTAAAATTTAAAGGTTCCCCTTCCATAAAGGTTACTGTATTTCTGCTTTGTTTCATTAGGAATCTAATAATTTTCAAATAGAGGTATTTTGATTAAACAGAAAAAAAAAATTCTTACCAATAAGGCCTCCAGGAGCAGCATACTGCAGGTCATTATGCTCTGCAAAAAGTGATACAATTTTGGAAAAGATTGGCTTACACATGAGTTTCCCTTCACTATCTTTAGAGACAATGCCAGGCCTGACCTCCAACTCCTGCCCCACCTAGAAATAAGTAAATAAGTTCATGAGAAGCAAGTAGTAACATCTAGACCATCACAACCTTAAGGAGTTTGCTATAACCTATGATTTGTTAAAACCTGGTAAGAGTTGGAGATAGAAATATGCTCAAAAATCACAACCAATAACACGTATTAATCAAGCACCAAATATATGCCAAATACTGAATTAGATGTCATGGGATCACAAAGGAGGAATACATAGTCTCTACCCAAATTGAGCTTACATTTTAGACAGGGAAGATAAGGCAATTAATAAAGAGCACATATCTAACAATTCATGATATTATGATACCAAGTTTATTTTTTATATTTATAGCCTTTTCTGACCTTTCCTTTGAGCAAAATAGGGGGAAAAAGAGAGTAGGATTATGTTTTAATAAGTTGGATTTTCTTCTTAAAAGATTACCTTTAATACTCCTTTGAGAATACTACCACCAGCCACACCACCCTTAAGGTCATCAACTTCACAACCAGGCTTGTTGACGTCAAAAGACCGAATAACTAAAAAAGGACATAGAGTCACTAAGAACCAATTGTGCTATTTCAAGACTTTCAGCAATTTATCAAATTAACTTTTTAAAAATTATGGAGATCTGGCAATACACAGCATTAGATACATTTTTCATAGTTGTTAACTAATAGATTCAAGGGAGGAAAAAAAATCAAAGAATAGATGTCATGGATTTCAGTTTAAGTATGGCATTTAAAAAATTTAAAACCATGGGGAAAGTGAGATAAAAGCCTTTCTTGATGGTTTGTTTAGAAGTTCTAAAACATTACCCCTGTATTAGATACACCTCATTCCCCCATAATATTGTCCAGACATTTTTCAGAATTTGGTCATATAAGAATACTTGATAATAAATTCTAAAAGCTTTCTATTTACTATTGTACACTTCCGTTCTGCTTTGAAGAATTCAACTCTAACACTCTTAAAATTGGATTATATATCTCCATTATTTTATTATAAGTTCCAATTACCTTGTATATACTATTTCATTTATCTTCACAAGATCTACTCAAAAAAAACTATATTCCTAAGTCAATCCATATGGAGATATTACCACTGAAATCCTACTTAGATGATGATCATGGTGTGGTGACCATAAATTTCCAAAGGCTATACTCAAGGGCTTACTCAAATGTAAATACCCTGAAAGTGTGAACCTTAGGTTTGAGATTTTATTTCTGGCATCTGAGGATCAGCCTCATAAATTTGGTCTCATTAGAGGTCTGGCCCAAGTGATGAATTCTAAGGGGCCATAACAATTAAGTATATGAAGAAGGTTGCAATTTTATCAGCAAAAAATATTCACATATATGGTAACATAGATCCTTGAAGGTAGCGTATGAAGAGATATAGATAGAAAAGAAGTGTCAAAAGAAATGCATGTCATCAACTTATAAACTTACCAATAAGTCTGGGTTCTGAAGTAAAGTCTCTTGGGGGTACTGGAATTTTCTTTACTATGTATTCACAAACAACTTCAATATTATACTTCAGCTGAGCAGAAATTGGAATAATAGGAGCTCCCTCTGCAACTGTACCTGTTCCAATGAAAAATGGAAAGCTTCAAAATTTGGCTTTATAGAAACGACACTATTAGATACTTGTTTCATATGACATCTAAGAGCACTAAAAAGATATTTAAACAGCCTTACACAAATTTTGGCTGAGCATAGGTATAATTTTACTTTGAAAAGTTAGAAATTTCTTTCAAAAGAAATTGTAAATATATTTTAATATTTCTACAAAGTAGACAAAATGACTACTAGGGAAGCTACACCATAACTGGCTAAGTTCTAGTCTATGTAATTAATTTTGTAATAAGAGTTAAAACAAAATTATAGACTCTTGACTAATCAAAAGGTTACCTCAAATGATGTGTTTGACTTGTAATATAAGTATGCCAAACAAGTCTTTCAAGTACTATACCTTCTCTCTTATGACCCAACTGAGCTTACAGCATGTAATTCATTCTAGTTTTCTCTGAAGTTTAAGTAGGGGAAAACAAAAATGCTTAAGATTAGCAGCAACTTTCCCCATCATTAAAGTAAGAAAAACTAAATAAATTATTAGTCACAGGATCGTAGATATTAAAGTTAAAGGGAATTTAGAAAACTCCAAGCAATAGAGGTCTGAGGTTCAAAACTATGCCTTCAAACACCAAATTCAGTGTTTTCCACTGCACCTTGCTCTCTGCCAAATTAGCTTAATTCTCTTCCCATGAGCATTGGATACTTAATACTTGAGCACAGCAAATTTTAGAAAAACATGCTTAGTGTCACTTATTAAAGTGACAAAAGGATTAGATCCAGAAATGGGTGCCTGGATTTATAGCTCTGTTTAGGTTTGGCTATCTTTATTAAAAACTCATTTAATACTTTGAAGGATTTATATTGCAGGGAACTTTTAGTATACAATTCTTAACAATCACTTACTAGTTATTACAGCTACTTACCTTGTACAAATGCAAGGATTTGTTCATATTGTTCCTTAGCCTGACTTTCCTTCACCAAATCAATCTTATTCTGTAGAATCAGAATGTGCTTTAATTTCATGATTTCAATGGCTGCTAGATGCTCAGAAGTCTGAGGTTGAGGACAAGACTCATTGCCAGCTACATGAAGAAGAGAAAGAAAAGATCAGTATGAATATATAAGGTGGTAAGCATTTATCCAACAATCTTTTCTAAATACTCATTTAAAAATTACTTTCTGACAGTACACATAAAATTTAAACACTTCACACCTCTTCTTTCAACAGATTTTACTCTTATTCTAGCATATAATGCTTTAAATATACAAACTCAACATCCAATTTTATTGTCAGAAGGGTAAAAAAACTCTAAGACAAAAAAACAACCAAAAAACCCACTTCACTCAAAATATCCTAGCTACTTCTCAATAACCAAGGGAAACAATCAGATATGAAAAACAAACAGGTACTTCTAAATATCAATAGATATTAGATAAAGTACTGACAAGTCCCCCTCATTAATTTAACATTGTGTTTCAGTTTTCCAAGAGAAAATCTGAGATTATTCAATTACTTGAGTACTTCATAATTTTTCTGTAAGTAAAAATTCTCAAATTATCATTGCTAGGTGAAGGTAATGTTCCTGATTCATCATGTGGTTTATCTCTTCCTTACCACTTCAACCTTTCTGAGAGTGGTGCTCAGTTGCCTTGAACTATCCAGGCTTTGTTTCCTTTATGACCAAAAGTCACAGAATTTCTCTCTATGGATAGATAAGTGCATACAAAAATACTCCCAACACAGGCTTCTTTGACACAACCATAATAAACTTAAAGATTTTTTTAGATTTTCAACACTACATACAATCTGCAGTGAAGCAAAAGTAGTGAGTGTTTATTGGAAATTCCAATAATTTATGAGATGTTTCAAAGTAACTTTTTGAACAAGTAAATTTATCCCTCTCTAATTTTTCAGTAAAAGATGAAATTTAAAGTTAACTCAGATGTTTAAATTAAATTCTTTTTTTAACAAGTTATCTTTCATGCCCTATTACTTTGAAGACACAACTCAGATGCCATTTCCTATTAGGCCTTTTTTTTTTTGCTGTTGTTTGGCCTTCATTTTTTAAAAATTAAGTTCATTTATTTAACTAATTTAGAGTATTTTTCCATGGTTACATGATTCATGTTCTTTTCCTTCCCTCCGCCTACCCCTTTCCCATAGCCAACAAGGAATTCCACTGGGTTTTACATGTGTCATTGATCAAGACCCTATAGGCCTTTTCTAATTCCTTCCTCCATTATTAGCATTCTCCTACTCCCCCAAAACTATGTCTATATTCTGTACTTAGTTGTATCTATATTGTTTCCCTCAACAGACTATATAGAATGCAATAAATAACCTTGAGGGAAAGGACGATTTTGCTTTTATTTTGTTATATTTAATGCAATGCCTGGCATGTAACAAAAATTCAATAAATGCTTCTTGAATTCAGTTGCTATAATAGATGTGACCCAATGACCCTACAATAAATACTGTCACTTATTTGTGATACCAAGAGATATGTGGTTAATGGCATGATTATTCTCCTCAATAGCAAATTTCAGTAAGAGGTTAGTTATATTCTTAATAGCCTATGTTTATCTTAATATTGCAAATGGAATTTTCATATATTTAACTTTTGATGCCCTATTTACCTATTAATAACAGAGCTGCATCCATGACTGCTGCACCGTTCAGCATAGTAGCCATCAAAATATCGTGACCAGGACAATCCACAAAGGAGACATGTCTAATAATTAGAGGAAAAAAATAAATATCAGGCAACTAGTTTATAATTAGAACATGTAACATGTAATAAAGACACAATTTTATCAAGGTTAAATTACTTATAAAGTACATTATTTACATTATAGCAAAACAGACTTTCAAAAACTTCTCAAACAAAACAAAAGCAAATCTCATAGATGAAGAAATTGAGGGTTAGAAAGATTAAATAATTTGCTCAGTCTCACAACTAGTAACCAGTGTAGTGAAGGCTGGAACTGGTCATCTGACTCCAAAACCAGGGCTCTTCCCAAACATATCACTTTAGTCCTTTCAATAGGCATACTGAAAACTAAAAAGCATAATGAAACACGTTTCCTAATCTGTAAAATGATGGGGGCTAGAATAGATAATCTGATTTCTAATCTATTTTTCCAACTCTACCGACTTTTCTCCCCCTTAATTTTATTGTCTATATTTCTACAAATTTTCTCTATTAACAATTCAGAACAAACAAAAACCCCATAAAATTTTCATCAGCAGAGTGGCTGCTCACAAATCTCTATGACACCTCTTATGCTACTAAATAAGCAAGCTATGGCAAGCAACCACCTAGAAAGCTTTTAATGCCCAATATAAACAAGGTGAAACATTGTAAAGTAGGTTATTGCCCAATTTCCTTTTGAGACACTCAAAAATTAAAATAGTCCCAAACTTACTTAAGCATCACCAGTACATCTTGTAGAAACTTAAAAATATTCAGAAGATAGGGGCATCGAAAAGCTGGTGAAAAGAGAATATTAAAAAAAACAAACACAGAATCCTTTTTTCTTTTTCTGAAACTCACTTTCATTAAGAGCAACTTTACAATTACTGGGGGAAAGATCAATAAGACATTAAGCCAACACTTTTTAAATGACCTTTTACATCCATGTACTCAATAACTATTCTAAACTGCTACATCTATGGGCCAAAGCATATATTTATTGCAAGTGTCTGGGATCCCAATATTTTCAGAGACATAATTTTATCTTCATCAATATATGACTTCAGATGGCTGTTATATATCACTGTCAAACTTTCCAGCTTTTTTTAATGACATAAAAGATAACAGGGCACGAAATATAAAGAAAATATAAAGAAAAAAAAAACAGATCAGTCACCTGACTAATTTGAAGTTTCCTTTAGTTCCTGGAATGTCTGTAGGAAATTCATCAGGTGTGCTACTTCCACAAGATCTGTAACATTCTGGCCGAGAACAACTTGGGTCATCAAGTTTGTAAATCTAAAATTTCAATGAAAAAGGTCTTAAAGATGACCATTTATATACATCTTGAACCCAGGCAATTTTTTTCTCTTTCCAACATTAAACAACTAACCTTAGCATTAGCATATCCCAATTTAATGGTAATATTTCTTTCCAGCTCATTTTTGAATCGGACAGTGTGAACTCCAGAAATAGCTTTTACTACTGTTGACTTTCCGTGTGCTACATGACCAATTGTACCTACAATCAAACACAAAAAATCAAATGAGAACCAGTTAAACAAAAGTATTACTTTATAAACTGTATTAGAGACTGGTCAAGTCTAAAGTGTAGTAGTAGTACCACAATCAAAATTTCATACTCCATATCTTACAATCAAAGTTTTGTTCTAGAATAACAAAATATGTGAGTAAATTATTCTTCCAATGAACTGACTGCTGAAAATTATCTGCTTCATCCTGATCAAAGAATAACATAAAAAAGACACAGCTTTCAGGATGTTTGCCACAAAAATGACTAAGTACACTTAAAATCATGAAGCACATCTGGAACATTTTTTACACCTCTGTAAATAAGCACTCGAAATACCTGGACAAGCTTAGACAAGTTACTTAACAACTGAGTCTTAATCTAGGATTGGACAAAAAAATGTCTAAGATTCATTTCAGCACTAAATCTGATAGTGAACCATACTCCAAGCAATATTACTAAATACTGCTTAACAATAAACAACACTAAGTAAACATCATAGTTTTAAAAAGTAACTACAGAAATGTGAAACTATATAAAAAGTCCTAAAGACAAGAAGAGCTTGTAAATAAATTGTACTCAATAAGTGATTCTTTACTTGGTTTTTCTGACATTTCAAAAGAATTATTGAGTGGGAAAATTCTTATATTGAAGACCTACTAGTATATAACTTTTTCTATTCAATCTAAAATCACAGACAATTTTATAAGTAGGAATACTGAGCTCCAGAGAGAGGTGAATTATTTAAAGTTACACAATCACAATTACAGATCTGAGATGAGAACCTAGGTTTCTCAACTTCAAGTTTAGTATTCTTTACATTATGTTGTCTCTCCTGTTCTTTGGAAGAGACTAGGATTTTTTGAAGGGAAGGGAAGAAAGGTGGTTCTGTTAAAAAAAAAAAATAGTGGTCAGATGAAGACAGAATGCAGAGAACAAGCCAGCCACTGTCAGAAAATCCTTTTCCAGGCTCACAATACAAGTTCAAAGCTTGTACAATATTTCTGATATGCTGTAAAAAATTTTTTTGAATTAACCTTTCACTAAATTTACTTAAATAAAGCTACCTATATAGTTTAAGAGCACTTTTTCCCTCCAATTCTGAAGTGTGTTCATACCATGTGAAAATACTTGTTAACTATGATCCTTAGGTTTGAAGTTACATTACATCAACTTAGAAATTACAAGATACCATGCCTATCTTGGTGTAAATCCTCCAACTTTTTACTTCTATAAAATAAGAATATTAACTATAATACTGCTTCTGAAAAGGTTGTCACAAAGATGAAATGAGATATATGAAGCACCTTGAAAATTTTAAAGCACCATATAAATATCAACTATTATTATATGTACAAATATTGATATTAGAAGCATTGAATTCACTCAACAAATATGTTCCTATTTAGCATGGAATAAAAACTATCCAATTTACGTTTTACAGCTTATGCTTATTTACTGACTGTACTTACCTTATTTCTCTTGTTTGCTTTTTCACATTATAAACATTACTCTTTCATGAACTCCATGGTCTACTTAAAGTGTTCTTCCCATTCCTCACAAATGACATTCTATCTCCCATCTCTGCCAGGGACATACTCAACTCTCTCCTTATTCTACTTCTTATCCTTAATTTCATTCAAAGTTCAGCTCCAGTGATACTTCCTATATAACACCTTTTCTGATCCTCCCACCTGGTAGGTAGTTCCTTTCACTGAAAATTACCTTTTATTAATTTTGTATGCATTTATATGTGTACATGTTGCTTCCCAATGTAAGCTTCTTGAGGGTCTGGACAATTTCAATCTGTTGTTCTATCTCTGGTATTCAGGACAGTGCTTTGATAGTAGCAGGGTCTTTGATAAATGCTTTCTGGTTGCATGATTAATACTCTAAATAATATTGTGATGAAGTAGCAAGGTAACTATTAAAGCTTCTTTCTCTAAATACCCTCTGGAGTCAGAATAGCACTAATGTAAAACACAATATAGTATTGTTAACTTTTGTTGGGTTTGACTTATTTCTCTAACTACAACCTCCCTGTATTCAGAAATTCCTTTCAACATTCACCAATGTTTTTTAGTATGTGCAAGCTCTGTGAGAAGTGTTCAGAGAAAGGTTAGAGAGATTATGGCCTGTGGAGAATTTATAGTATAGTAAGGAAATGAGATAATTGCACATATATTACTGACTTTTTTTAAGTCATGCTATTCAATTGTCAAAACCTTTTTCTATATGTAACTAAAAAACCTTTTTAAAAGTCATGTTGTTACTTATTTCTTTGCATCTACCATAGGCACAGGATTAGTGCTCCTTAATTACCTGTCCATAAGTGGTCATTTGACTGAAAAGGAAACCGCAGTTTAGAGAGCTTAAGTGACTTGTACAAGATCATAATACATCTTAGCCAAGGATAGAATCTAGATCTCCTGACTCCACGAGCACTCTTTTAACAATTACTAAATCTCACCTATATTGATCGTGGCTTGTCTGCTGATAACTTCATGTGAAAGCGGAGTCAACTTGGTAACATCCTATAAGAAAGCACATTACAATTTAGTCAATTTGTAAAATGCCACTTAACAAAAGTGAACTGTCAATACCCACTCCCTCTCTCAGGCTTCTTTCAAACCCCAGCTAAAAATCTCACCTTCTCCAGGAAGCCTTTTCCTGATCCCTCTTAACTGTAGTCTCATATCTTTTTGTAATTTCCAATTTGTCTTCTCTATTAAATAGCTGTTTTTATATCGTCTATAACCTGTTAGACCTTGAGCTCCTGAGATCAAGCCCTTTCTTTTACCTTCCTTTGTCTCCCCAGCACTTAGCACAAGCCTGGCACATGGAAGATACTTAATAAATGGTTATCGACTGTCACTTCCCATCTTTCCGAAATGCTCCTAACTTGCTCTCCCAAAACACATTTCCATATCAAAACTGCTTGTTGCAAAGTTCCAAGAGCCCTTTACCTTTTAGCAAGTGGAATTATAACTGAGACTCAACTCAGAACGGGGTATTGGAGGGAACACCAGATTCTCCCCAGCCATCCCGCACGCTCCCCATCCTCAGCCCCAGGAACTACTCAGATGCAGCCTGTGCAGGCGGAGGGCTGTCGGAAATGCGCACACACCCGGGGATCCCCCAGCTTCGCCAGGCCTCCATCCCCTCCCGACTTTCCGCCGGCCTGGCGCAAGCGCAGGTCCGGAGAGCCGGCACCCGGGCTGCCCCCTGGCCGAGCGAGCGCCGCCTCGCCCCAATTCCGCCGCTTTGCACTTCGGCCCCGCTCGCCTCCCCACGGGCACACACTCTTTGGGTGTCCCCCAAATCCAGAATTGCACCAGCGCTCGGGTCAGGGAGCGGACTCACCAAGGTGGTCAAATCCTGGCGAGATAGATGTGGCTGCCCCAGAGTCACTCCCGGCTCGTCGCCCGCCATCTTGCTCAAAAAGGAAGTAGGTTGGCCCAGGGGCCGCCTGACTGAGCGCAAGCCCCTTTATATCAAGAGCTGGCAAGACCGCAAAACTGGACGAAGACAAAATCGTCTCCATTCAAAGTTTTTCTGGCTTCGAGTCCAGCACTTCTGGGTAGCTTACCAAGGACAGCGCAGTGACTATCAACTCTGGCTTCTCGTAGCTCTCAGAGACATTTGAGCAGGCAAATCTTTGGGTAACCCTAGCAAAGGCCCCAGAGAGACGGAAGGTGATGAAACCAGGCGCGCGTGTCTGCTAGGGGCGAAAACAATTTCCGCTTCCGGCGTGAATTGCCGGATCCGGTTTCCTGAACGTGGAATTTTAGTAAAGGGCGGGGACGAGATAGAAAGGGGAGACCTTACCGCTCCAGTTGCAACGCGTGGGTCATTAGCTTCACTTCTTCTGGGTCTCTTCGTTTCCATACTTTTATAAGCAAGGAACGGACAAGAGAGCAGGCTTAATTCTTGAACAAGCCCCATGGCTTCGAGTCCCTTGGCTACCGTCCCCCCACCCCCAATCTGCCTTATTCCAGGCCTCTTGCTGCCGCCTGGGGAACCTGCCACACCTACTTCTGGTCCCATGGCTGTGTAAGCTGGAAGACGGACTCGAGTCTGGGGAAGGAAATTCCTCCATTCCAACACTCTTGCAGAAGAAACCAAGTCCAGACGTCTTATTGCTTGTTAATATAACACAGATAAAATCCCCCATGTGGCGAGTGGAATCGCGGGGTCTGCACTATAGTCACTAATGAGCAGACAGGAGACTTGATAAGATTCTTGGCAGAAAAAATGGGCCTTTATTAGAGAAGGAGAGAGGACAGGAGCAATGCTTTGAGTGGCACTACCCGGAGAGGTAGACCTAAAGCAATGGGTTTGTCAACCCCCAAAACTTGGGCTAGTTCCCTGTTACCGTGAGAATCCACCCTGAAGGGAATCTCAGGCTAGCTGTTGCAGACTGAATAATGGACCCTGAATAAATGCTAAATACCCTTTTGTCTTAGGTAGTCTTGCCCATTGTATCAAAGACCCTGTCCCTGAAAGACACCCCTGGGCAGGGACCATCCTTTAGTATCCATTGTGTAAGCAGCCCCTTCCCTTACACTCTAGCCTCTAGCTATAATTACTTTCCCAAGCCTGATTGTAAATCCCATCCTTACCAGTATGTCATCATGTTTCCCAGCCCCTGGATCTTCCCCAATGGTATATGAGTTCCCCAATTTCCTTTGTTTCTTGGAGTCATCATCTAGCACGGTGTCACTCCCTGGGGTTCAGGGATCAGAACGAAGCAGTGTTCAATCCTGGACTCTGCACAAGGCGCAGCTCTGCATAAGAGGCCAAGTAGCCCTGTTCCCTCTTTCCCTTGATTAAAGAGTGGCTTTATAACTATTTAATAGTTCTGTGTTTTTTCTAAGTTAACAGGTATACAAGTAAACTAAGAATTTATATGTAATTAACACAATGCTTTTCTTTTGTCCCACCACTACCTGTGTAAGATACAGTGTCAATGTATGTTATATTTTTCTTTTTCTACCCCCCTTAAGTTTCCCATGTTCTTGAACTCATGAGAGCATTCCTTAAGTTTGCAGTTTCTAAGTTGAGTCAGAGTTTAGACATGGCCAAGGTCTTTTTACTGAAACATTTGATATAGGGAGCCAAAATTAGAACTTTAGGTCTCATGAGAATTTTCCATCACCATTACTCAGTTTCTAACCTCTGACTGTCAAGAGTTATTGAGAATCCATAATGGGAAAGAGGGGTTTGGCTGCATTAGGAAAGAGTGAATTAAAGGTGTGTGTATATATAAAAAAACTGGGGAAGGAGATTTCTCTACTCTTCATAAGGAGAAATCAGTACCTCTCTGTTGAAGGGTATCTAACTTTCTCTAATTTTCTATAGGAAGTTGCCAATCTAAGATTATTAAAACCAATGTATACTGTAGAATAATGCATGATTTTAACCCAGACACTCAGATCCTCTTTTGGGGAAAGAAATGGCTATAAGGAAAGTATATTCTTTCTAATTCAATTTGTTGGGTTTTTATCAGCTCTATATAACGCTGGAATGGTGGACCACATTATGGGACTGAAATGTTAGTTTCAAGTAAAGACTGGGCCAGGGCAACAAAACAAAATAAACCATAGAGACCTAGTGTATGTATTTTACTGAACTGGGTGCTATACCTTGAATACATTATTTTTAGAGAATTTCATGGGTCAAGTGACTCAGAACCCCAAGAAGGAAGTTGCAGATAAAAGAATTTAAAACTCCAGGTGGCATTTCTAGTAAGGCTTGATTCAGTTGGCCACAAAGTTTTTTGAAGAAGAGCAATCTAGGACCATGTTGGCTGTTTTCAAGCATTTAAACCTAAGTGGCAAAGCACCATTTAACTGTGGAAGAAAAAATCTGTACTCTGCATTCTAACCAAGGTCTGTCAGATAGATTTTTTAAATATAGGTTTTTGTTTGGAGAGGGATTCAAATTATTTCACCATCCACTCCAATCCTCCCCCCTCTCCCCAATAAATGGAATTCTCTCCTATAAATTCCATGCCTTCTTCCTATGACTATAGTAGTTTTATAGACTATAGCAATAATTTGCTAATTGGTTTCCTTATATCTAGTCTTTCCTTTCCCAAACCATCCTCCAAATAGCAACTGAAAAAAATGTTCCAAAAAAAAAAGGTCTGATGTCAATCTCCTACTCAGACAGCTTTGGTAACTCTTGCTTCCAGATAAAATACTGTGAGAGAAAAATCCCCTACGCCTTATATGAGAATTAGATTTTAATGCTAGAAATAGTCTTTAGATAATCATAATTATAATTCTAAGATAGTTAAATAATGTTACCAGAAGTGATGATTTTAGTATAAGTTTTAAAGTAAGATAACTGCTTGAATATAAATAATCATTGTTAGCATAGGTTTTGGGCCTTAGCCTTCAAAATTGCTATATCATGCAATCTCAGCAATCATGGTCTTAAACTTGTGACTGGGCCTTCATTAGCATAGAGGTTTTTGCTTTGGTTACTTGGTTAGAAACCTGGTGACACCCCTTCACCTTTGTATATACCCATTATATATCAGGCCTGGTACCTCCTCCTTACCCTAGTCATCTATACATCATCTTTGACATCATCAGGCTTAGAAAGTAGGGTTCAGTTTCCCCTACTTCTCGCTTGCCTACCAATGAGAAGTATTTCCTGATTACTTCAACCAATCCATATCTCTATTTTTATCACTGTCTTGGATTATTTTTGTACTGGTATAAAAGTTGTCTAATTCTTTGGAGTATATAGGAAGGTCACAAAGCCAGGGGATCTTTTGGTTTTGACCAGAAGTCTGGCTTTATCTTGGGACTGGCCCTCTAACAATAAGCCTATTTCTCTATAGCTTGGAGACTTTGTTTAATATTTGTGATCCTGTGGTTAGGAATTATGTAACAATACAAGCTCTACTGATTGGCCCTTCACTATATGGTTCTAGCCTATCTTTCTAAGCTAATTTCGTATTATTCCTCCATGCCCAATTTTTTTCCCCACTAAACTTGATTATTTGCTTCTCTGCTGTTCCTCTATCAACATTCCATTTCCTATTTCTTGCCTTTGTACATGCTTTACCATCTCACCTCTACTTCTTGGAATCCTTAGTTTCCTTTAAGATTAAGCTCAAGTACCACCTCTTATTTGAAGACTTTTCTTATTCCCACAGGCTCTAATGTTTTTCGTTCCTAAAAATTACTCTAATTTTAAAAATACTTTTGTTGTGGGAGAGTGAGTTTGTTGTGAATGCTGGTTCTAGCCCAAAGAATTGAAGTTCAGACCCTTTTATCTGAAGGCATGAAAGTGTTTATTCAAGGATATTACAGACCCTGTGGCCAGGGCAAGGAAATAGCCCATGGTGGTGGAATGGCCCTGCAGGGATAGAATTGCAGCCACACCTTGGGATTCAAGTTGCTAGATTTTATTGAGGCTCTGGCAATATTGGTGAGCTTTTTTGAGATCATGTGCCCAAAGTGCAACTTCCAGCTGCCAGTGAGTCCCCTGCCTTATCTCAGACAGCAGAGGGAAGAAGTACTTGCATTGCTTGCCTGGACCAAGGGGTGGGACATGCAAAAAATGTCCTCAAGTACTGTTTAGAGGGGGAATGGAGCAGCTCTCCCTGTGCCTCCCCAGCACTCATGCCACAGCTTCATTTACACAGCTCTAGAAGATTCTCTTCTCCCATCTTTAGGGATTCTCCACCCTCCCTCAGATTATTTCTCTCTTGGGAGTTCCTGGGAACATTCTAGGCTGGAAAGGGGATGGTGGGGTGGAGGATGGAGGAAGGGTAATGGAAAGGGCTTGAATATCTCTAGGAGGGGGTGTGTTTTAGGGACTGTCACATCATACAGTAAATTTTAGGGAATGAAAGAAGGGAACATGCACAAGGTTTGGGGAATTTTCCCTAATCAAAAAAATCTTCCCTTAATTGCAAAGATTCCCAGGATACATATGTGATGTTCCTGCCCCTACCTGTTTGTTAGGTCTTCATGGTTGTTTGGGTGTCCTTTCTCAGCTCTTCAAGGGAAGAAAGTCATAACATCCTTCAAGTTAGCTTGAGTGTTCCCCACTCCCTTCAGGCTTGGAATGTCAGGCAAACCCTTATCAGCTGAGAGGAAGGATACAGGGAAAGCACAAAGTTTGATTCTATATTCTAATTAGCAACATCTACTAACTAGTAAAAGGCATAAGATCTAAAATTATCATTTAAAAAAGGAATTCAAAGCACAATTTAAAAGAACCATTTCTCATTCTTTCCTACTGTACTACATCAATTGTATTTTATTTAGTATGTTTAGTATATTTACTTATTTGTATATATACATCATGTTACTTTTATGGAATATAAGGCTTCTTGAGGATTGGTATTGGGCAGAACAATGATGAATACATATTTTAAAAATGTATCAGGAGGGGCAGCTGGGTAGCTCAGTGGATTGAGAGTCAGGCCTAGAGACAGGAGGTCCTAGGTTCAAATCTGGCCTCAGACACTTCCCAGCTGTGTGACCCTGGGCAAGTCACTTGACCCCCATTGCCTACCCTTACCAATCTTCCACCAAGGAACTAATACACAGAAGTTAAGGGTTTAAAAAAAAATGTATCAGGAAGCAGGTAGGTGGCTCAGTGGATTAAAAGCTAGACTCAGAAATGGGAGGTCCTTGGTTCAAATCTGACTTTCGACACTTCCTAGCTATGTGACCTTGGGAAAATCATTTAACCTCCATTGCCGAAGCCCTTACCATTCTTCTCCTTTGAAACCAATACCAAGTATTGATTCCAAGATGAAAAACAAAAGTTTTGAAAAGAGGAGGGGGAAGTACATTAATTTAATATAGAAGTATAGTTTTTAATATAAAAATTGGTCTTATGGTTTCTTATTAATTCACAATGTTTTATGTTCTATATTTTGTTACAGATAAAATTAATATAGAAGGGTATATTTAAAAAAAGGTTTTATTGTAATACATATTGATAATTAAGAAAACCACGTGCCTGCTAAGATCTAATTCAAATGGCCCGCCATACCTTCCCCTTGGCTGCTTCCTAGGAAAGAGAGCGTCCCAATCAAGTTCTGAGACTTTATACCTCTGTCTCAGTAATCACACTTCCTGCCCACCTGTATTACACAAGAGGAATCATGGGAAATGTAGTTTTTAAGTCCCCTAAATGTCCATAGGAAGTTTATACCAGAGACCTCAATATTATAAGGTCAAAGACCCCAAATTTCCAATATCACATATGGTCCAGATTCTTGAATGGAATCAGCATGTACAGCTGAATAGAATTTTAGAACATAAAAAAAATCAAGAACCACTGGGACCCAGTGAGTTGCTGAGGAGCTGCTATATGAAAAGTTCTCAATTTCATAGGTTTTTTCGGGAGTGGATACATCAAAACCTTGACTTTAAGCAACCAATATTGATCTCAAACTGAATGTCCTATAGACCTCTTAAACACAACACGTCTAAAACTGAATCCATTATCTTTCTCCTATCGCCTTCCTCTCTTTCTAATTTCCCTGTTACCACAGAGGGTATCACCATCCTCCCAGTTACCCAGGCTCAGACCTGGAATTGGGAGGATATGAGTTCAAATGTGGCATCAAATATTTCTTAACTGTGTGATTCTGAGCAAGTCACTTAACTCTGTTTGCCTAGCCTTTGCCTTTCTGTCTTAAGGGCTATTACCAATACAGAAAATAAGAGTTAAAAAAAATAAGAGTAGATAGTGATCAAATGTGTTATTTGGAATTCTGGGGGTCCTATTTAAAAGTATTTGTCAAACTTCCTGTGGACATGTGGGGGACTTTGAAACTACATTTTCCATGATCCAATGGGTTTCTGGTTTTGGACATGGTGACGTCCCCAAAGTATAGCCCAGCTTAAATTTGGAGGTTGGCCTTGAGACAACTCTCTTTGGCTACTGAAGGAAGATGGGAGGAGATGCGGACGGGCGGCATTTTTTGAAATAGTCAGGCGTGGTCTTATATATATTTCCCAACATGGCCATGGTAATTAAAACATTAATTTTCCTCATAATATCAGCCTTTATCATTTTTAATCATTACACAATTAATGAAAGAGCATTTATGAAGTGCTTACTAAGTGCCAGGCCCTGATGGGTGCTAGAGATATAAAGACAAAAAACAAAGCAAACCCCAATCTCATGGAACATAAATCCTTAATGGACAAGGGAAACAATGTGGAAGTCAGCATTTATATAGCCCCCAGTGAAAGGCCCTAATAAAATCAAAGCCATGGTCTGGCCAGAATCATTCTTCACATGATGCCCCAAACCCTCTCCTTGATGTACTTGGTAAATGACTAGCTGTTCTATACAAACTCATTGAAGCCAAACATTTCCCTGAGAATCTGGACTAGATGGTTACATATTTACCTGTGATTATCTTATAGAAAACTCTGTTCAGAACTACTGAGGTAATCTAAATCCATTGTATCCATCCTGTAACATTACTAGCAATTATCCCTGCAAAAGACTTACCTAATCACTTTACCAATGTCATTTACCCTATAAATTGTAGACCCCAACCCAATAAACTTTGTCACTGCTCTGAGAAGCTGTCTGCATAGTTCTTAGTTGGCTCAGACTCTCCTGTAAGCCCAATATACATGCTTCTCACCCCAGCTTGACAACCCATGAAGCTGTTTCCAGAGTCAGACTCTGTCATATTTATTCGTTGAGAAGTCCTATACAAGGACCAGAGCAACAACATTGAGATTGCAATCCTTGGAGTCATTAATTTGAGGATCATGTAGATTTTAGGGTTTTAGTAAGCCATTTGTGAATTTTTCTTTAGTCTCCTTTCTGTGTTATTTGTGTTATGAAGCTGCCCTTAGTAGGTTGTGGATAGATTGCTTAGAAATGTAGAGTTGGAAGCCTGGCATAGTGGTATTCTAAGATTCTGGATGAGGACTCTGAGCTAATTATCAGAGAAATTATCTCCAAAAAGTAACCTAGACTTTTTATGATACTGGGAACCCTTTCACAACAGCTATGAAACTATTAACAAAGAGGATACATTCCAATGATACTTACTTATCAGAAAAAAATCATATATTTTTTTAAACCCTTACTTTCCCTCTTGGAGTCAATATTGTGTATTGGCTCCAAGGCAGAAGAGTGGTAAGGGTAGGCAATGGGGGTCAAATGACTTGCCCAGGGTCACACAGCTGAGACGTGGCTGAGGTCAGATTTGAACCTAGGACCTCCTGTCTCTAGGCCTGACTCTCATTCCACTGAGCTACCCAGCTGTCCCTTAGTTTATTTTTAATGTGATTAATCAGCAACCTTTAATTTAATCTTCCTCTGAATGTGGATAGTTTTCTTTCTCATAAGTCCCTCAGAGTTGGCCTAGATCATTGCATTGCTGCTAGTAGAGAAGTCCATTACACTGGAATGTACTACAGTGTATCAGTCTCTGTTTATAATGTTCTCCTGGTTCTGCTCCTTTCACTTTGTATCAATTCCTGGAGGTCTTTCCAGTTCACATGGAATTCCTTCAGTTTATTATTCCTTTCAGCAAAATAGTATTCCATCACCAACACATACCACAATTTGTTCAGCCATTCCCCAATTGGAAAGCATCTCCTCATTTTCCAATTTTTTGCCACCACAAAGAGTGTAGCTATAAATATTTTTGTACAAGCCTTTTTCCCTATGATCTCTTTGGGGTATAAACCCAGCAGTGGTATGGCTGGATCAAAGGGCAGACAGTCTATTATAACCCTTTGGACATAATTCCAAATTGCCATCCAGAATGACAATTGTTCCACCAGCAATGCATTAATGTCCCAATTTTGCCACATCCCCTCCAACATTTATTACTTTCCTTTGCTGTCATTTTAGCCAATCTGCTAGGTGTGAGGTGGTACCTCAGAGTTGTTTTGATTTGCATTTTGCTAATTATAAGAGATTTACAACCCTTTTTCATGTGCTTATTGATAGTTTTGATTTTCATATCTGAAAATTGCTTATTCATGTCCCTTGCCCATTTATCAATTGGGGAATGGCCCGCCTTTTTGTACAATTGATTTAGCTCCTGATACATTTGAGTAATTAGACCTTTGTTAGAGGTTTTTTTTTTTTGTTATAAAGATTTTTTCCCAATTTGTTGCCTCCCTTTTAATTTTGCATTGATTTTGTTTATACAAAACCTTTTTAATTTAATGTAATCAAAATTATTTATTTTACATTTTGTAATTTTTTTCTAATTCCTGCTTGGTCTTAAAATCTTTCCTTTCCCAAAGATCTGACAAGTATACTATTCTGTGTTCACCTAATTTACTTATAGTTTCCTTCTTTATATTCAAGTCATTCAACCATTCTGAGTTAATCTTGGTGTAGGGTTTGAGATATTGATCTAAACCTAATCTCTCTCATACTGTTTTCCAATTTTCCCAGAAGTTTTTGTCAAATAGTGGATTTTTGTCTGAAAAGCTGGGTTTTTTGGGTTTATCATAGACTGTCTTGGTGAGGTCACTTACCCCAAGTCTATTCCACTATCTTCCCTTCTGTCTCTTAGCCAGTACTATATTGTTTTGATGACTGCTGCTTTATAGTACAGTTTAAGATCTGGTACTGCTAGGCCACCTTCTTTCACATTTTTTTTCATTATTTCCCTTGATATTCTTGATCTTTTGTTCTTACAAATGAACTTTGTTATAGTTTTTTTCTAATTCAGTAAAAAAGCTTCTTGGTAGTTTGATAGGTATGGCACAGAATAAGTAAATTAATTTGGGTAAGATTGTCATTTTTATTATGTTAGCTCATACTACCCATCAGCAATCAATGTTATTCCAATTGTTTAGATCTAATTTTAATGGTTTGGAAAGTGTTTTGTAGTTGTGTTGGTATAATTCCTGTGTTTGTCTTGGTAGATAGATTCCTAAGAATTTTATATTGTCTAGGGCAGTGTTGGGCAAGCTTTTTAAAGAGGGGGTCAAAGGAAAGGAAATGCTAATCTGTCAGTCTGTTTCTGAGGCAACTCTTTCGAAGTTTCATTGTATTGTATTCTACTCGTATTCATCAAATTAGGAATAATGTTACCCAGCCAGGATAGAACATTTCAGGGGGCCGCAGTTTGCCCATCACTAGTCTAGGGTGATTTTAAATGGAATTTTTCTTTCTAAATCTTGCTGCTGAGATGTGCTGGAGATATTTAGAAATGCTTATGATTTATGTGGGTTTATTTTGTATCCTGCAACTTTGCTAAAGTTGATTATTTCCACTAGCTTTTTACATATCACTTTTTTTAACATTTATTAATATTCATTTTTTTGGAAAAGTTAACATGTTTACATGATTCATGCTCCTACTTTCCCCTTCACCCCTCGCCCTCCCCTCACCCATGGCCGACGCGCATTTCCACTGGTTTTAACATGTGTCATTGATCAAGACCTATTTCCAAATTGTTGATCATTGCATTGGTGTGGTAGTTTCGAATCAAAATCCCCAATCATGTCTGCCTCAACCCATGTGTTCAAGCAGCTGCTTTTCTTCTGTGTTTCCACTCCTACAGTTCTTCCTCTGAATGTGGGTAGTGTTCCTTTCCATAAATCCCTCTGAATTATCTTGGGTCATTGCATTGCTGCTAGTACAGATGTCCATTACATTCTATTTTACCATAATATATCAGTCTCTGTGTACAATGTTCTTCTGGCTCTGCTCCTTTCACTCTGCATCAGTTCCTGGAGGTCTTTCCAGTTCACATGGAATTCCTTCAGTTTATTATTCCTTTCAGCAAAATAGTATTCCATCACCAGCATATACCACAATTTTTCTAGCCATTCCCCAATTGAAGGACATACCTTCCTTTTCCAGTTTTTTGCCACCACAAAAAGTGTGGCTATAAATATTTTCAAACAAGTCTATTTATCTATGATCTCTTTGGGGTACAAACCCAACAATGGTATGGCTGGATCAAAGGGCAGGCAGTCTTTTATAGCCCTTTGAGCATAGTTCCAAATTACCATCCAGAATGGTTGAATCAGTTCACAACTCCACCAGCAATGCATTAATGTCCCAATTTTGCCACATCCCCTCCAACATTCATTACTCTCCCCTTCTTTCATTTTAGCCAATCTGCTAGGTGTGAGGTGATACCTCAGAGTTGTTTTGATTTGCATTTCTTTAATTATTAGAGATTTAGAACATTTTCTCATGTGCTTATTGATACCCTTGATTTCATCATCTGAAAATTGCCTATTCATGTCTCTTGCCCATTTATCAATTGGGGAATGGCTTGATTTTTTTTTATACAATTGGTTTAACTCCTTGTATATTTGAATAATTAGACTCCTATCAGAGTTTTTTGTTATAAAGATTTTTTCCCAATTTGTTGTTTCCCTTCTGATTTTGGCTGCATTGTTTTTGTTTGTACAAAAACTTTTTAGTTTAATATAATCAAAACCATCTATTCCACATTTTGCAATTTTCTCCAACTCTTGCTTGGTTTTAAAATCTTTCCTTTCCCAGAGATCTGACAAGTATACTCCACTAGCTTCTTAATTGATTCTCTAGGATTCTTTAGGTAGACCATCATATCATCTGCAAAAAGTGATAGCTTGGCCTCCTCATTACCTATTTTAATACCTTCAATTTCTTTTTCCTCTCTAATTGCTACTGCTAGTGTTTTTAGTACAATATTAAATAATAGAGGTTATAATTGGTATCTTTGTTTCACTCCTGATTTTACTGGGAATGCTTCTAATTTATCCCCACTGCATATAATGCTTGCTGATGGTTTTTAGATATATACTGTTTATTGTTTTTAGGAAAGTTCCTTCTATATATACTTTCTAGTGTTTTCAATAGGAATGAGTATTGTATTTTGTCAAAGGCATTTTCAGCATCTATTGAGATAATCATGTGATTTTTGTTGGTTTGCTTGTTGATATGGCCAATTATATGGATGGTTTTCCTAATATATTGAACCAACCTTGTATTCCTGGTATAAATCCCACCTGATCATAAGGAATAACCCTCCTGGTCACTTGCTGGAGTCTTTTTGCTAGTATTCTATTTAAGATATTTGCATCTATTTTCATGAAGGAGATTGGTCTATAGTTTTCTTTCTCTGTTTTTGTCCTGCCCGGCTTTGGAATCAGTACCATATTTGTGTCATAAAAGGAATTTGGTAGAACTCCTTCTTTGCTTATTATGTCAAATAGTTTGTATAGTATTGGGATTAGTTGTTCTTTGAGTGTTTGATAGAAATCGCTTGTGAATCCATCAGGCCCTGGGGATTTTTTCTTAGGGAGTTCTTTGATGGCTTGTTCGGTTTCTTTTTCTGATATGGGATTATTTATGTATTGTATTTCTTCTTCTCTTAATCTAGGCAATTTATATTTTCGTAAATATTCATCCATATTACCTAGATTGTCGTATTTATTGCCATATAATTGGATATAGTAGTTTTTAATGGTTGCCTTAATGAGTTCTCTCTTTTTATCTTAGATTTTGTTAATTTGGTTTTCTTCTTTCCTTTTTTTATCAGATTAACCAGCACTTTATCTATTTTATTTGTTTTTTATAAGTACCAGCTTCTAGTCTTATTTATTAATTCAATAGTTCTTTTAATTTTAATTTTATTAATTTTCCCTTTAACTTTTAGGATTTCTAATTTAGTTTTTATCTGGGAATTTTTAATTTGTTTGCTTTCTAGTTTTTTCATTTGCATGCCCAATTCATTGACCTCTTCCCTCCCTTATTTGTTAATATATGCACTTAAGGATATAAATTTCCCCCTGAGTACTGCTTTGGCTGCATCCCATAGGTTTTGGTATATGATGTCTCATCATTGTCATTCTCTTCAACTGAAATTATTGATTGTTTCTATAATTTGTTCTTTAACTGATTTTGCAGAATCATATTATTTAATTTCCAATTGATTTTTGGTTTGCCTTTCCATGTACCCTTGCTAATTATTATTTTTATTGAATTATGATCTGAAAAGTTTGCATTAATTTACAACTGTACTATATTCTCATTAAAACTTAAGTTATTAATAGTTGCTCTCTTATTTTTTCAAAATTTCCATTTTAACCATTACAAAAGTTATCTAGTATAACAGCCAACCCCTGAACTGAGTAGCCCATCATTGAAGTGCTCTTCATTGCATGGCATTGCATTGCAAATTACTTCTCCTCAGATCCCACTGCTATTTTTAACTCCTTTTATGCCAAAATACATTTCTTTAAAAGATTAGTGTTTTGAGATTTACTAATAAAGGTATCACTGTATTCCACTTTGTTTACAACCTTTCTAAAGTTTCTAGATTCAGCCTTGGCTCTCTCCTTTGTCCCAATCTCAAACTTTATACATGATGCTGAAGACCTCATTGCTTCATGTAGGGAGCCTGAGCAGTTCCTAGGCTTCTTCACATGCCTTTGAATAAATGTGGAACCCTCTGGAACTGCCCTTCCTCCCTACTATCACTTCTACTGCATCCACATGCCTATTCAAGCACTTTACACATAAATTTATTATTGTTGTTAGTCTTTATTCTTTCTATGAATATCTGTTGAGGTATTTTTCTTTAAGTTCTAGTTAAATTTTTTTTTTAATTTTACCTTTATTAAAACTATAAATGATATATACTAAGGCTTAACTATCTCTCACTATTTCTTTTCAGTAGTTCTTTAGAAACATAAAAAACAGTTATCCCATGTTATACTTTTTGTATAATTTGTTTCTAGATACATATTAAACTAAAAGTAATAAATTTACTTAATTTCAATATGCTCTCTTTTACCTTTCTCTACTGTAGGCTTGACACTTCTTTTATATATCACATCTAAAAGGAAAAATAAACTTCTGCTTTTACATTCTTAATATTAGAAGGTTTCTAGTTTTCTTGTTTTGTTTTTAAATAGTCTGGCTGAAAGTTACATAAGAAAAACAAAGCCCATATTACTATGGGAGAGTTTGAGATCAACCCTGGGCCAGAAAGAATGCTCTTTCAGTGAATTGGCAGGTTCCATTGAATATCTTTAAAAATAGCGAAATGTATTAAGTTGAATGTGAGTTGAATGGCCAAGAGGCAGGGCAGTTAAAAGACTACCTCATAGTTGAGAAGTGGTACAGGATTTTTATACATTATGGGTACAGTGACTCTGTGACTGAAACAGAGGTGAGGGGTGGTATACAGGTGTAAAAAGAAAAGTACCTGTGTCCCAGATCACAAAGGAGAGTGAATTGCATATCTCAGTGAATGAATTGATGTCTGAGATGCAAATGAAAGGTAGAGCTAAACAGAAGGTACATATCAGTTGCTGCAAATAAAATTTCTCTCAGACTCCTTTTATCATACAATTCCTTCAGTTGCTTTCAGGTAGGCTTCCTCTAGCCAGAACTTCAGGAGTGCAAGAACTGGGAATTCCTTACCTACTATTTGACCTGAGATTCCTCTGGAGATCTGGGGTTTTGGAGAAACTATGCACTCCCTTATCATCTGCCCCCTCTCCAAATTCTAGGGGGGAAAGGAGGAAGAGTCTAACTTCTGTAACTTCTTCAAGGGGCATAGAGCTGTCCCTGCCTATTTAAGGTGAGAAAGTGACTATGGGCACAGGGGTCATTAGGGCATGTGCTCAGTGAATGCCTGGGTCCTAACAGCAGTCAACAGAGATCTAAACCGTTTGCCAGGTGATTGCTTCTCCTAATTCACAGGGGGAGTACAGGTGGAAGGGATCAGTACTTGAGGCAGCAGGCTAAAGCAACAGATAGAAACAGAAGAAATTAATATAATGGTATTTGATATCATTGATTAAACATTAGACTTCTATGCCTTTGGACAACTTGTTCCCATAACCAACAAACCCAATCTTCAGAAATCATCTTCTTATAGTCAGGGATGGGTCTTTCCAGAAAATTGCTTCCCTTTGTAAGATTTAAAATTGAGTTTGACTAAGTATGAGAGTTATAAAAGTAAGATTGTGGTCACCATTTATAAAATATTAACCCTTAAGTCAGAAAAACTGTTAGCAGCTTTTATTTACCACAAGATAGAGATATTAAAGTAGGAAATATAAGAAGGAGGTAGAGAATTGTCTGGCCTACCAGCCTAAGAGCTGATCTGGTGAAGTCCTGCTCAGACTCTTCCTCCCCAACAAGGACTCCCTCAAGTCCTAATCTCCACGTGGAAGTCCTAGTGGCATTTTCAGCCAGAAATCCCCCAACCCAAGCCTCTTCCTTCAGCAAGCCTCTCCAGCACAGTATGCTCCAGGCTAAGATGAGTCCAGGAAAAAGTGACTGCCTCCAAGAGTCTCCCTTTAGCCTGATTTACCAAATAAGGATGAATAAATCAGTCCTTGGACTTGGCCTTTTATCCCTTTTTTCCATATCACTTCCTGTCTCTCCTCCTCTTCACAGGAACCAATTGCAACTTCCCATGGCCTTTTGGGGGTGTGAATTAGTAAGTGATTTGTGAGCTCTCTTACCTAGTGACTTACCAAGTGCTAAGTAGGGTACTTCAAATTATTGATTTGATTAAATTAAAGGTTGCTGATTGATTACATTAAAATAAACTAAGAGAGTTCAATTCTCTCTTCACACCTTGTTCCAAGTTGCTTATAGAGATCCTTGAGATGTTCCTGCTAAAATCTTTTGCAAAGCAGATCTCAACACAGATTAGTATAGCTTTTATAAACACATAAGTAACAACACTTTTACATATAGGTTTCTCTCCCCCAGGTTCTGTGAGAAATACAGGGTCATAATTCTGAGCCTAAGATCCAAACTTCAATTGTGGTAAATGAAAGCTGGAGGGTCCGGGTCCAGTTCCCATGAATTTTTACAGCTATTTCTATAGGACCTGGACAGCAAATACAGATTGTTGATTAACAAAACCTCACATCACTTTAATCGCTAATCAATAACTCTAAAGGATCCAGATTTTTAAAAAATTGTGACATTTAAACACTATATCTTCGCATATTTTATCCAATTCGTCAGACATTAATTTAGTCCATCTTACAAAATGATAAACTATGATTAAACAAAATCCATGATACATGCAGACGTTTACATTCAAACAATGAAATCATTCTTATCCTAAAAGTAAATATTTTAGTAGCAAACTATATAGTGCTTAGCCTTATTTGATAAAGTATTGCACAGCATTCTGAACGCCTGTTAGATGTTCTGTCTCAAATTTGCAGATTTGGAACTTTTTCCTTCCTAATGCTGGTAACTTGTGAGCACCTAGATTTCCTAGATTGTGAAAAGTCTTAGTGCTTGTGAGCACTTAGTGCTTAGTGCTTGTGAGCACCTAGATTTCCTAGATTGTGAAAAGTCTTAGTGTTTGATATGTTTAAAATTTAAATTATTTAGCCATTTTATTCACTTAAAATTTCAATGACAAAAGCATGGTCCACACTCTATTTTAGAAGTGCTTTATCCCAGATTTCTAATGGGAGTGCAGAAAATCTTTGTAAAGGAGTAGCCATGCACAGCGGGGAGGGAGTAGCTGAGATACGAACTGAGAAAGCCCAATAAGTGGGGAGGAGGGAATGATTAAAAAGATGTGTTGTGTCCGGGTCCAGCCAGACACAACCGAGGGGTCCGGGGAAACGGCAACCTAAGAACCCATAGGAGAAGAAGAGGGGAGACCTCGCGTGCAAGACAGAGTCATTTGGATGGAAGCAAGGCTCGTTTATTGCAGATCTATGACAAGAATATATAGGCTGAGGGCAGAAGGGGGTCGGCAGATACTAAGGGGAAAGGAACGCGGAAAGGGAGCATAGAAAATCTCTGGTGGCATCTTACTGTCTCCAAGCATGGCTGGGCCTATGATCAATATCTTATCTTAGAAGAGTGAATGATATCTATTCTTAGAAGAGTGACTATCTTATCTTAAAGTCTTGGTCCCTAACAGTGTTGGAATAATTTATCTTCCTGAGCACAAATTAGAGATACAGTTCCTCTCCACCTAAGAGGTCTCTTTTAGCCTAGTCAGACTGATGGAAGCAGGGCAGAAAAGCACTACCTTCTATGGCTAGAATAACCCTAGGCTGGGCTGGGCTGTTCCCAGGACACCACTACTCTGAACCTTCTGTAACCTGGAGTGCAGGGAATTGAGTTCTGGGTTGCTGAGGTATCATCCTGGTGGAAACACAATTGTGTTTCCAGTGCCCAGGCTGCCCACAGATGGGGCATGGAGTGGGAGACTGCTTTCCCTTGGAACTATATTCCCTAACCAGTGCCTGTCCAGATAGAAGACAGAACATGGTCCTGTATTAGGTAAGACCTTCAGTTTTTCCCCTAGAGGTTGAGAGGTGAGAATGGCTAGAAGTAGTGTGCCTCAGGTGCAGGCCTTCTATCTCTGCTCAGCTTTCACCATATCCCTAGTGTTATAAACCTTAAACACAGCCTCAATTAACTGGAAGGGAGGATTTTGGAGAGTAGCTTCTGCAATTTTTGTCTTATATCTGGGGCTGACTGACTCATAAAAAGAAGGTGTAAGAGAATGGTTCCTTCCCATTGTCTGGGTCTAGATTGGTAAATGTCTTTATGGCTTCAACCAGCAAGCTCATGACTCATAAAGAAGGCCAGGTGTGTGAAGGAAATTTACCTTCCTCTCTGGTCTCATAAATGTGGCATCATACCCTACCACTATCTGCATGTCTGAGGTCCCCTGAATGTCAGACTGAAAACTTATACAGAGAGTGGGGAGTCAGGGAGGTATATGAATGATGGAAGAGAAAGTAGGTGCTCTCTCTTTTCTAACTTCTGTGCATGGTAAGGCCCCAAGAGCTGCTGGAGGATGAGCAGCCACATGGGAAAGTGAGATTAGGATACTCTCCCTCTCCCTCCTTTTCTCTTTCTCTGTCTCTCTCTGTCTTTCTATGTCTCTCTTTCTTGCCCTCTCTTATTCTCCCTGTCTCTCTCTCTTTCTCGATCTCTTGCTCTCTCTCTTGCGCTCTCTCTCTCTCTCTCTCTCTCTCTCTCTCTCTCTCTCTCTCTCTCTCCTTCCCTTCTTTCGCCTATCTATCTGTAACTCATAATAAATTTGTTAAGCTTATGGCCAGACTCATATTTTAAAAGAAAGAGTTTGCTAACTAATTTGTTTATCAGATTAGAGGTTTAAAAATAAGCCACTGCCAAGCCAAGCTGCTGCCAAGTGTGCTCAGAGCCCGGAGTCAGTGCACTCATCACACTGCAGCCAGCATGACCCTGGGGATCAGCCCTGGGGGAGGGGGTGGTCAGTATAGAAACTGCAGTGATGTCCCAGTGCACCAAGCCAGGGCCCCTTAGTCAATGTGGTCCAATCCAACCCATCATGATTGTCAACTCACAGCTCCTCCCCACACTCCTCTTTTTAGCAAGCAGTCTGGGACAAACATACTCCACCTCCCCAACACATACCCTTCCCACACACAATGCACAGGTGGGAACCTACTTGGGCATGAACCTTCCTCCTTCTCACACCTATTGCCTAGGCTGACTTTTCCCTCCAGACCATCCCCAGCCTTGGCAGGCACTCATGCCAACTCCCAGGGTCTTTAATCTGTCACAAAGTGCCCCCTACTGTTCATTGATCAAAATACAGATGATTTAAATATTGATATAAGTAAATAAAATAAAATTAAATATAATAATAACTAATGAAGTATATTTAGTTCTACCATTCCAAGAAAGAAAGGAAGAAAGGAAGAAAGAAAGAAAGAAAGAAAGAAAGAAAGAAAGAAAGAAAGAAAGAAAGAAAGAAAGAAAAGTCCTTTTTTACATTATGGAGAATATTGCTACCAATTAGAAAAAATTACATAGGGTTCCCAAAGGCTCTCTGTTATATAAAAGTACTAAGCAGTTGGAATAAACCAGATTTCCTATAGAACCATAGATGTCAAAGAAGGGGACAATAAGGCTCTGCAAATCATGGTTAATACATGTTTTTAACTAACTGTGATTTGTCTCTCTTGACTTTAAGGTCTTAAAAGAACTGAAACTAGCAATTGGTAGCAAAAATTCCAAAGAGTTTTCCTATTGGTTACCCTGGTCATATTGCCTAGAGATGGCTCCACCAAGTCTATTACTACAAAAAAATCTCAGTTGAATCTGAAACAGATATAACCTTGCCTTATTTTTGGAATTTTAAAATGGCACCCTGGCTTTTTCCCAATCTGCCTGTCATGAAGCTACTCCTTCTCTTGATCCAGCCCATATAGACTTGACTCCAATCTCCCCTCCTCCTACCATGCTCCTCTCACCTTCCACCTTGCCCATTTCCTTCCCTCCCATCCCATCCCTGGTCCCATTTTTCTACTCCTTCCCCCTTACTGTCTATCTCTCCCCCTGCCCCAAATTTCTCTTTCCCTGCCCACCCTGTCTCTTACCTAGCCCAGACTTTCCTTCCCCCTCTCCCTCCCCACTCCCCAGGCTCTCCCTCCCCCTGCCAGGTCTCTCTCTACTTCTCTTCCCTCTTCCCCTACCACACCAAGAATGTTGTGCTCCATCTCCACCCGAACAACAAGTCAAGCACCAGATACCATAGACAACTCCAATACAGGCCTTTCCCCCCTAAGGGATGTTCCTGCTTATGATAGATGAGGGGATTTATTCAAAATTAGACATCACTCACCCTTCAGTCTGAGGGACATTGATAGATTCAATGTGAAAACTCCTGTCTTTGATGAGAAACTTATGGTGGTGGTCAAAAAGTGAAAATATGTTTAGGATGAAAAACCCAAGTTGGTCTGATGTTACAGACTTGCTTAATGCTTTGTTCACTGAAGGAGAAAGGAACATGATCCTTTCTGCTGTATATGTATTTCAAGATGAAAAATTCAATGCACTAGCCATTCGAAGATCCCCACTAGGATCCAAATTCTGTCACAGATTATACACACCTGTGTGAGGCCAGGGAAGCTTTATTAAAGGGAATGAAAGCTTGCTCCACAAAGCTAAGTAATTGGACTAAATTTGATATATCAGACAGGAAAAGAACAAGAGACCATTTCTGTTTTATGACAGAATTGTTGAACTAGGGTCTAGATATCTTGGCCTGGATGTCTCTAAAGAGACAGTCTCTGGGATCATAAGGAACCATTTTGTAAATTACTCTTCCAGAGAAATTAAGGAATATTTTCAAAACAATTGTCCAGACTACCCTAGAATGGACATAGAACAATTAAAGAGGACAGCAGTATATATCTTTGAAGGCAGTGAAATACAAGAAAGAGAGAAAGCTGAGAAGGAAGAATTAGAAAGGCAAGAGAGGGGGAAAAGCTGAATTAGAAATGTTGAGAGAGGGAAAAAGCTGAAAAGAGGGAATTGGAAAAGTGAGAAAAGGAAAGAGCTAAAAGAGAGGAATTAGAGAGGAATTAAAGAAAAGGCAGAACAAGGAAATTGAATCAGTTACTTTAGCTCCTGTTTTAATAAATGTAGTTGAGGAGGTCATGGCTCCTTTGAAAGAATCCATGAGAATACTAGTTGATAAGCAATTGATAATCTGCTATTTTTTGTGGAAGACAAGGTCATGTAGCTGGACTGTAGAAAGAGGAACCAAGAAAATAGAAACTGAAACTGGAGGAATAACAATAATGATAGAACCCCCCAGTAAAGCTTATAATTCAAATAAGGCAAATCATAACTTACACTGAAATATTCATAATGAAGCTTGTGCTCACTGTGGAGTTCCCACCCAGTGTGTGTGTGTGTGTGGGGCAGAGAAATAGCCAAGATATTTATGATGGGGGAGGGGACTTTCAACTTCCCAGACTCTGATGTTTTAATTCCAGTTATCCCAGTCCATTCTGCTCCTCAAAATAAAGAGCCTCACATGACCCTAAAAGTTGTGAAAATTTATTATGATTGCCTTCCACACACTGGAGATTCCAGATTAGTTTTACTGAGTAAACCTGATTCTGAATATAATTTGACTGGTTCTTTAAATATAGTATGTGTATCAGGAATCTCCCCAAACGTCCCAAAACTCTCTCCTCAAATAGTATCTGTGAGACCCCTGTCAGTAGAACATTCTTTCCTTCTAATGCCTGATTCCCCTATAAACTTTCTAGGAAAAGATCTTATATGTGAACTTAGAGTTATGAGAACATGCTCCCAAGATAGCTTTATGGTGCTAGAATTTCCTGAAGAATCTAACTCTGTTCCAAGTCCTGCTTTTGGATAGTCAGGAGGTAAAGGAGTCCCCCCCCACCTTTGAAATCCCAGCAGATATCTCTTAGCCTCTCTGGGCCACATCTTGTGGGAAGCCGTTCTATGTATTAAAACCTTTGGAGAAATAGGATCAAATTTAGGGCCTGTTATCTGGATTCCCTATGTGACCAATCCAGGCTGAGGCAGTCTTTGTGTTTGGTCCTGGTCACCTGAGCCCCAAAAGGCTCTGGTACCAGCAGGTAGGTTAATCCAAAATCAACTTGATCCCTCCAAGAGGCTATTAGGAGTCATTTAGAGAAACAGAGTCTGTAACAGATATTTTATCTGGATCCCATTACAAAATCATTGGCAAGTAAAACTGTGTGTATGATTTTTCTGCACTGCATGTCAGGAATGCAGACAGAATGGGCCATCTAAGATAAAAATCTGAGGCTCCTCTTTTGACTCAGTTTTGATCCCCACCTTTCTTAGAACTCCTATTGGAAAACTTTGAAGTGGCAGACCAGCATCTACTGAGTTAATGATTCCTCTCCTTGATAATTAAGAAGCCTGAACCCTAACAAACATTACTTAAGATAAGTCTGCATACTTAGATAAAGTATGGTGCTTTTAGTCTTGACTTTATTTGTCCAGGTGCCTATAATCCTGGAAGACAGAACTCAATAAGTGAGCATCTCCATAAAAATATTTCCTCTCCCAGAATTATCCCTACTAATTGATGGTTGGAATTTGGCCACTGTCTTGGTACTTATACCTTTACTCTTTAGACTTTAATGGGTTATGTATGATCTGTTACCCCTTCATAGCTGTGTTCTTTGTTTGAAACCAGTATATAATAAACTCCCAAGCCCACAGACTTTGGGACAGCATGGGCTAACCACTAGTCTAGTTGTTCTCATTTTCTTTCTCCTGCTTTAACCATCCTATGCCACCACGCCGCTCAGGACCCCAAAAAATCATATAGAGGCATGGCCCCCTATAACATCTTCTTCAGATGTGAACCTATTTGTCAGTTGTTCCTGTTCAGGGTAGGACAAAAGGGGGCCCACATCCTTTCATCCCTCAGTATCCTCTATTAAGAGAGGCAGTTGAAGGAATTTCCCCAGTGATAGATTCATTAACTGAAAAAAGGTGAATAATTCCATGCAAATCTGGATAAAATGTGCCTATTCTCCCTGTAAGGAAACCAAAGCCAGGAACAGATGGAAAACATATTTATCAGTTTGTCCAAGATCTAAAGGTGGTAAATAATCATGTCAAAAAAAAATCCTATGGTTCCCAACCCAGGGATTATATTATAATTTTCTCATATATTCTCAGCATGGCCACATATTTTATTGTGGTGGATTTGTGCTCTGCATTTCTCTCCATCTATATCCATGAAAATTCCAGGAATATAGTTGCTTTCACCTGGAAAAGTGATCTGGACCTGGTCAAGATTACCACATGGGATCATCAACAGCCCTACTCTGTTTTCACAAATTTTAAGACAGTATTTAGCTTCTACAGTGATCCCTCACCTATCATGGGAGTTACGTTCCAGAGACCCCTATGATCAGTAAAAATCCACAAAGTAGAGGTGTTATATTTAATTTATTATATATATTTTAAGTCCTTATAAACCCTTCACACTCTCCTATTATCCTTTCCCACACCTTTATAAACACTGAGCCAATCAACACCCAGGATACAGAACACAGTTCTGTGACTGGTCCCGTGATATAGTGAAAACTCTGTGATACAGAATTAGATTTTTTTTAAACCCATAATATAGTGAAGCTGCAATAAGTAAACCACAGTATAGTGAAGGACAACTGTATTATTTTTCAGTAGAGCTGTCTAATACAATTTGTGGATGATTTTCTATTCACTGCATTAGATTCCTCAATATGTGCCAGATAGACAGAAAACATCTTCTCTTGGAACTACAAAGGATAGGCCATAAAGTCTCTAAGGCAAAAGTTCAGTAATATCTTCAAAAAGTAGAATATTTAGGTTTTGTTCTACCTGCTGAAGCCTGCTCCATTTCCCCCAAGCACATTGAGACTATTCAGAAACTGACTGCCTCCTCTACTAGGAAGCAACTGAGAGCAATTTTAGCGGCAATAGGGTTTTGTAGGCAATGGATCCCTCGCTATCAGGAAATTACTAAACTCCTTGTGTCTCTGACAAAAAATTCAGCCCCTGAACAGCTCCAATTAGATGCAGAATACCTGTTAACTCAAAATTAAAACAAATTATTCTGTCTGCCCCTCCTCTAGGAATTCCAGATTACAAAAAAACATTTACCTTTTATGCTCATGAACAGAGTGGGGGGTAGCCTCAGGTATCTTAACTCAAACTTCGGGTCTTGTTCAGCACCCAATTGCTTATTATTCAACTCAGCTAGATCCAGTAGCAGCAGGAGCCCCACCCTGTCAGAGGTATTGCCACCACAACTTTGTTAGTAACCAAATCTGCTGATTTGGTTGTTCTTTAACCATAATGTGCCTGCATGAAATTGAAGCATTATTGTTAAGGCATAGAATGCAGGCATTTTCATATTTAAGACTTGTTATGTATGAGATAATCTTCTTGGAGAATTAAAATATTATCCTGAAATGCTGTATAATACTAAATCCTGCAACATTGCTTCTAGATTTGCCAATTTCAGGAGAACTATCACATAATTGTGAATCTATGGTATCCATGACTGAAAGGCCTCATGATAATCTTTCAGACATAACTCTAGAAAACACAGATTTAGTTTTATTCACTGATGGTTCTTTTATGAGGGATAGCATATGCTACATTGGAGCTGCTGTGATCACAGAATTTGCTACTGTTTGGTCAGCTTCACTGCCTTTATATATTAGTGCTCAAAGTGCAGAACTATTGGCTCTAAAACATGCCTGTATACCTGCCAAGGTAAAGAAAACATTGATTTACACAGACTGTAGGTATGCTTTTGGTATATGCCATGCAGTAAACATGCTATGATTCCAAAGAGGGTTTCTAACCTCTGCTAGAAAGTGTATTGAAAACTCAGACATTAAAGAGGTACTCTCTGCTCTCCAGCTACATGCAGCTCTAGCTATAGTTCATTGTTCTGACCACACAGGAGTTACTGACCCTGTTTCTAAAGGGAATCATTGGGCAGATACTGCTGCTAAGCTTGCTACTTAAGAAGGACCTGAGTTGATTTTAACTCTGACACCTAGTAATGGACCAAATTTATCCCTCTCCTATAATGAACTGGAAGTGGAAAAATGGAAACAAAAGTTTAAAGCAAAATAGATTGATGGTGTGTGGGTGTTATCTGAAGGGAAGCCCCTACTCCCTAGAAGCTTCTATCATCAAATACACTTATCCGTTCCCACGAGTGGTCACTTTGGTATTCAGAGTATCATAGACACTGTATAAAAAGTCTGGATAGCCCTGGTATAACCAACGTAGCCTCCACAGTCTGTGCAACCTGCCCCACTTGCCAGGGATACAAGCAAAATGCTTTCTGTAACAAGCCTTTTGGTGGACATTCTCTGGCTTACACATCTTTTGAGCATTTACAAATTGGTTTTATTACTATGTCTAAGGCTACACATTATAGTTTGTCTTGTCATAGTGGACCAACTCACTACATGGATAGAAGCCTTCCCCAATGCTCAAGCCACAGCAACTTTTGTTATTAAGGTGCTCTTGAGGGAATATTGTCCCTCACTTTGGCCTACCTGCACACATTGATTCAGATAGGGGAACCCATTTTACTGACTCTGTCTTAGCTCAGGTTTATTCTTGTTTCGGGATTACTCCCAAATTCCACATCCCTATCATCCCCAGAATTTAGGCCAAGTTGAACCCATGAGTAAAGGACTTAAAAACGTGATTGGTAAGTTATGCACTGAGACTCACTTGAAATGGCCTGAAGTTATCCCTTGTCTTGTTAAGGGAATTTGTCTCATTAAAAGACCATGTTCAGATTCGCTCCTATGCAAGGACACTCTGGTACCACAGTTTTCAGTAAGAATTATTTATTAATTATAAAATGGGCAGTGAAATATTTGATTTACAGCAACAATAAAATATACAACCGGGGCAGCTGGGTAGCTCATTGGATTGAGAGCCAGGCCTAGAGACGGGAGGTCCTAGGTTCAAATCCGGCCTCAGACACTTCCCAGCTGTGTGACCCTGGGCAAGTCAGTTGACCCACATTGCCTACCCTTACCACTCTTCCACCTATAAGTCAATACACAGAAGTTAAGGGTTTAAAATTAAAAAAAAAAAATATACAACCAAAAAGTACAAAAGTGAAAGCAGTAAGAGCTTATATAAGCCAAGAATACATCACCAAATCAGGGGAGACACCAACTCCTGGGTTCACAAGGCTGGGGGTCCTGGTACAGCCACCCAGAGTCCCGACTGGGAAGGTCCCAGGCAGAGCTTCCTCTCCATGGGTGAGACACCAGAGGGCTGAGGGCTTCATAAGGACCTTTATGGGGGTTGTAGACAAAAGTGGCTTTTGGCCAGTATGCTTGCATAACCTGGCTAATCTTGGCAAGGAATAGGGTGTGTGGGATTAAAGCCAAAGATGTTAAACTAAACAATTTTGGGTCTGAGAATCTTCCCAAGAGAGGGGGTCAACCCTCCCTGAAAGATCCATGGGACTGTTTACAGTTTTTCAGGAGTGGCGAGTTCTCAAAAACTGTCAGCATACAAATGGTTAGACATCCACCTGGGGCCTGGCCAGGGTCCCAGGAGATATTCTCCTTCGTGCCCATCCTTGAACCAATATCACATGGTCATATCTAGGTCCAGAGTTAGGCCTATACCTGTATAAGCTTTCCAAATTCATATATGAATCTTTCATCCCCTTAGCCCTGCTTTATCTTTGCAGCAGGCCCAGGGGAGATATACATGTCTCCCCCATTTGAAATGCTTTTTGGACATCCACCATAAAGGCCAACCCCTTTTCCCCTGCACACACATCATTACTAGGGGGGATACTTCTATTGCTTCTGTTAATTGGAATTTGGGAGATGCCATTTAAAAGTATATATATATTTTCTATGGACACATGGGGACCTTAAAACTACATTTCCCGTGGTCCAACGGGTTTCCTGTTTTGGATTATGTATTCAAGGTGAGGGACAGCTTTAAATAGGGGCAAGTGACTTTGAACTGGTCTCTTAGCTAGCAGGTGCGGGATACGAAAGGAAAAGATGGCTGAGGTGGCAGTTTGAATACTTACAGGCGGGGTCTTATATGTATATATTTTACCAGCATGGCCATGGCTTTAATTAAAATACTAATTTCTATTATTATATCAGTCTTTATTATTTTTAATCTTAACACTTCTTATATACAGGATTTGCAGGTCAAGTTGTGTGAACTCTGTAAAGGCTAAATTTAATAATTGGACTTAAATTATATGAAATAATGTGATTGCCAAAATTATTATATCTCAAGTCAGAAATTTATTTACCAAAATAGAGGGGAAACAATAAAGTAGAGAAATGTGAAAGAGGTTAGAGAAAATACCTATACTAATCCTCAGCCAAGAGGGCCAGTAGTGAGTAACCACAAGGTCTCCTCCAAGATGGGAGTTAGTCTTTTAGGAAACTAGGAAGGAGTTAGCCTTTCACTCACCCAACGAAATAGTCCAGGAGTCAGAGTCTAAGTTGAAGCTGAGCTCCAACTCCACAATGCAAACTGCAATCTCAAGCAAAGCTCCCTTGAAGACTCTCTTCAGTCAGAAGAACTCCATGAATCTGTTGCTGCAGTACAGACTGGATCTCTAGACTTCTCATTCCATAATCTATACCCAGGAAACAAGGTGTACATAAAGAACTTCCAGCACACTGGAGGGACTCAGCCTGCCTGGTAAGGCCCATTTCAAGTACTGTTAACTACTCCAACAGTTATCAAAATTGGATAAAAGGACTATTGGATTCATTGTTTGCATTTAAAACAAGTACCTTCTACTAACACTGACTGTATCCAGTCATATATATATATATATTTTTTTTTTAATTTTTTTTATTTTAAACCCTTAACTTCTGTGCATTGACTCATAGGTGGAAGAGTGGTAAGGGTAGGCAATGTGGGTCAAGTGACTTGCCCAGGGTCACACAGCTGGGAAGTGTCTGAGGCTGGATTTGAACCTAGGACCTCCCGTCTCTAGGCCTGGCTCTCAATCCACTGAGCTACCCAGCTGCCCCCCCAGTCATATATATTATATATTGCTGCTTGTTTGTTTTTGGATTCAATTTTGCTTTAAATTTACATATTGATCTAATCTAATCCAGGATGCTAATAGTAGCTAATAAAGTTATTAGCTACAATTTCTTCATTGTACCTTCTTCCTATGATTGGACTAGGAATAATGCCATTATAAAAGTCCATAGTCAAGTTGGACAAACTCTTTTCCAAGGCAAAGCCATTGGTTCCTATGGATGCTGGGTCTGTCACCAGATCCATAGGAGCTCTGTTTTGTCTTGGGCAACAATTCCAGTCCATCAGAATGGACTTGCATTCTACCACAACTTGCACCACATGAATGTCACGTTGCCAAAAAAGCCTTTTGCTTCTTTTGCTTTCATTACATGTCACATAGATGATGATAACTGGACTCAATCAAATTGATTTCAACCTGTACCATTGAACTATGAGGAATTTAAGTAACTGAAAATAGTTGATTTTCACAGGTCTTCAGAAGTGGTTTTCAGATACGTAGGACCACCACTACCTCTGACTAATCATGAGCCAACTTTGACTTATGTGTAAACAGAGGTAAGGGTTCATTAAGCAGTAGACTTATGGGTGACAAAGTGAAGTACAACCTTACCATTCCATTCCCTACCTCCACATTTATTTGTGCTAAGGTAAAGTTAAGAAACCCAATGGATAGGTGAAGGAATCAAAAGGACTAAAGAACTATGAGTTAAATGACGTCGTCACACTGAGACTTATGGCAAAAGCCAGAATTCAGTGAAAAACAAGATATTTTTGCAAAGGCATTTTGCAAAGGCAATTTAATTTCAGAAATTATCATAAGTTAACAAGTCCTAAACCTTCAAATAAAGAAATGACTGGGGAGACTATTCTAAATTCATAAAGAAGTCTATTCCTTGGCAAACTGACTGAATTCACAATAGAAATTCAGCCTCTTCTGAAGGTGCTTACCTGAGCTTTCCTAATTAGCATTACAAGCATCCTTGGATATAGCATATCAAACATCTACAGCTGCAAAAAAGGACCTCTAAAGGTAGAATTTTTTACTCCTGACCTAGGATTTCCCAAACTCAAAGCCTCTAAGAATCTTTCTTCACACCTCTTCCCTACTTTATTATCAATAGTCACATAGCCATAAAAATATGAACCTTTCTTATAACAAGAATTTAGCTAACCTGTTAAACCAGACCTGTATCTTTGAAGTAACCCATTGTATTGTTTCCCCTGTTTACCATTGATGTCAATCATGGATCAATGTGCACTGGTTCTCCTAACAAAAAACATCTCAAGCTGGAATACCAGTGAGAGCACTTTTCCAACCTCTATTCTGGTTCCTCATATTTTTCTTCCTTTTTCTATAATTCTTGCCACTTCATGTCAGTTGTTCCTCCCTAGTCAAAAGAACCCTGCCTGGGCCTGATTGCACTGGTAGTAACAATGGGACATAGAAATCCATGTGTTATGACTGTTATGGTCTCATCTCAGTTGAATGATTTCCCATGGAGCTTGATGACTCCTGGACAGTTCTATGTTTATAACTCTTTAGCTTACTCTATCTTTCCCCAAGGGTGGTATGGTACTTGTGGTTTGGCTCATGTTACTCCACCAGTATTGGTGCATGACCACTACTATATTGACTGGATAGACAAATCCACAGTCAGGAATTTAGGTTCTTGGTGGCATTCTAGACCCAAGAGGTCAAAGTCAAATTCAGTAACATCCTCATCAGCAGTACAGAGATTTTTCTGGGCACTTCTGCTGAATTTTGGAATTACAGCAATGATAGACTCTGTAGAAATATGTCAGCTGCAGTTGAAAGATTGGCTCAAGATACAGCTCAAGCCATATCCTGAACTACTAAGGCTATCTTTTTCCTAAAGAAGGAGATTGACTCCTTAGCAAAAACAGTTATATAAAACTGGCTGACTTTTGACATGTTTACAGCCACATAGGGAGGTATGTGTGCCCTTATTAATCAATCTTCTTGTTCTTATATAAGTAGATCTGGAGAAATTGTGACAAATGTCCATGAGCTTCAAAGAATTTTAAATGACACAGTAAATTGCTGTAGACTCATGCACCATCTATTGGTACATAGAAGGACCTTTCATGGTGTAATGCAGGGTTTCTTGCATTGCAACATTAACCTAGGAATCCTGTCAGTTATCAGAATGGAATCTTGCCGATGGCATGCGCTATGGGGAAGGTGCCAACTGGCAGTTGGGCTGTGACTATATAAGGCCCTGCAAACCCAACCCTGGGTTCTGTTTTCCCTTGACCTCACCCAGTCAACTTGCTATCCCTGACCTTTCCCCTTGGGCCCTGGGTGGTAAAGGGAGGTGGATCTTGGGTAGGAACTTAGATAGTGTAGCCTAGTGGTTAGGGCCATCTCTAGAGCAACTCAAAAACATCATCGGTGTACCTAGCTGATCAAACAGCACCAAGTCAGAATCTAGATATCTCTGGCTGAGGGCTTATTGCCATCAGCCTGTCAAGACCTTTTAGGTCCTTTGCCAGCACCTGCCAGTTGCCCCTAGCAACAGTTTAGCAAACCTAAGCCCTCTTACCTTAGCTTTCCCTTTCCAGTTCAAATAAATCCCTTGGCCTTAATCTGCTAATTCCTGTGGTTATTCTAGCACCTTCAAGGCTAAGGAGACTAAGGGGAGGACAGAATTTTGAGAAGTAGGGGTTACTGTGGAAGGGAAAGCTAAGTCTCCATTGTTGGGAGGAAGTTGAGCCACGGTTTCCTGCTGGGCTCTGCTCTCACCCAATAGGAAGTTATTTGCCTCAGCAGGGAGGGGCCACCAACTCAACATCTTAAAGGAGCCTGCAGCTAGCAGTGGAGATTCAGCTGAGGCTGCTCCCCTCTGATAACATCAACTCCAATCTCCAGCTAGTTTAATTACTGGCTCCTAGGCCTCTAGTGACTCCCATTTACCATCCTCTTCTTATTTCACCATTACAATGGCTACAGGGTACTGATTTGTTTACTATAACCAAATGGGCTCTTCTAATCTTGAGAATTGTGGTACTCTTTAGAATTTGTATTAGCTGTTGTACTACATTTATACCAAGCTTTTACCAGGTGAAAAAATTATGTACAATCACACCATCTATCATAGTCAATTTAAAAAAGGAATTAGCTCTCACTTTTGAGTGAAAAATCCTTTTATTATGCCTCTGTTTGGCTGACCTATTGTTTAACGGGATGTGAAATATGATTTTCTTTTTTAAAATATTTTTTTATGTTGAAGGATAAGTTTATAATACCTATTAGCCCCAATAACATTGCATAATACCCATAAGCTTTAGACTATGGAAACCTGCCATTGGTTGTTAAATACTATGGGACTTTAATATTTGTGTCTGATTTCAGAAGCAGGGACTACTAATGAGAACAGTTCACAGTGCAAAGAAGCACAAGGTCAAGGAGACCAACAATCCCTATGGGGTCAATAAGTATCTATGCCAAGACAGAGGACTTGTCCTAGGAGTTTGAGGAAGCAACTGTTTGGCAAGTCCAGATGTTGGGCTTCCTCATGCTTAGTTTTACAAGTACCTTGGTTTGGCTTTTGCTTTGGCTCCCCTATCCCTGTGATTGAAGGGAAAAAAATCAGACCAGAGAATCATATTTCCCTTTATCTCAGACTTTTGTCCCTTTCTTCTTTTATAGTATGGCAATTTTCTGTAGTCCTGGCTGCTGACAGGTAAGTACAGTATTGCTGCAATTGTCCAGCATGCTTATAGGATATAAGTTACCTCACTTGGGCCTTTCTGATAATTCAAGGATCTGTTATGATTTTAATTTTTACTCAATTTTTATACACATAGAATTTGATAGATATATATATATATATTTTTTTTTTTATCTACTTTTTTCTTTTTTTTCTCTCCTCGTGTTTGGATTTTTTAAAAAGTTGATTCATATACCTCCTAACTTAGCCACCCATTCCAGGGTGATTCTAGTTTTGGTCTCCTGAGGGGGCATGGATTATATAATTATCCTAAATTATCCTAAAATCCCAAGTTTAAGATCTTTTAAAATAATTTCAAGAAAAGAAAATCACCAATACCCTGTACCAGGAAAGTGGATCTTCTGGAGAAAACATTATGGAAATGCTTGCAGAAATCACACACTACATCAAGAGATCCAGAGCGAATTTTTGAATATAACGAACTGAATTGGGTGTTGAATCTATTGTTTATTCTGATTGTAAACTATTATGCCAAAGGGGAGTGCCCCCAACTGGCTTTTTATCAATGCATCTATCAATCATTTTTCTTTTTTTTCTTTCCCCTTTTCCCTCTTATTCCCCAAATTGTTGAAATTCCCTTTATGTAAGGTATAATATTTTATACCCCCTAGTGAGAGAATTTTAGATGTATAGACTCTACATGTGGAATGAGTCACTGGGGAGACCCGACATGTTAAACTCTTAGAAAACCAAAGTGAAAAGATTTAACATGCTAGTCTCCCAAAGAATTAGAGGGGAGATTGTGTGAAGGAAATTTACCCTCCCCTTCTGGTGTCACAAATGCAACACTATCTGCATGTCTAATGTCCCCTGAACATCAGACTGAACATCTGTAGGGAGAGCAGGGAACCAAGGGTTGGGGGGGCAGGGTATATGAATGATGGAGGAAGAAGTAGGTTCTCTCTCTCTGTTGTAACTTCTGAGCAGGTGCCAGGTGCAGCCCAAAAAGCTGCTGGAGGATGAACAGCCACATGGGAAAGTTAGATTAGGGTTCTCTCCTCCCTCCTTCCCTTCTTTCTCTTACCTATCCATAACTGATAAATTCATTAATCCTATGGCCAGACTCATATTTTAAAAGAAACATGTGTTCTCCTTTCGTTGAGTGGCTTCTTTTAGTTTCTGGTAATTAACCTGCTTTCTAATCCCTTTCTGCCTTATTTGATTTCTAAATCCCTTTGTTTAATTCCAGTCAGGGTCCTGGGCAAGCTCAGCAGTGGTCCCAGGCAAAGTTAGGACTTGGAGCCCTGGGAACATAGCGAGGGAGGAAAAAGGCAAGGGTGGTAGCTACGAAGAAGAAAAAGAAGGAGATTCAGAGATAGATATCCCCTTTTGCAGAGGTCAAGGAATTTGGGGGAGGGAGCCAGCTTTGGAGAGAGGAGGTTGCTAAAATATCCTCCTGAGGACTCCTCCCACTAGATTTCATCATAGGTGGATTGAGACACATGCAACAGGAGCACTGCAGATCCAGGTTCTGACTTGGGAGACATAAAAACTAAAATATAAGAGCCTTCTCTCTATCTGTCCTCTTCCCTGCAAAATATATCCGAATGACAAATGGAGTTATAAATTAAGGTGCTGTGTGAGATTAAAATGACTTACTCAAATAAGCAAAACCTAGAATCAGAAGGTAGGAGTAAAAAGAGGCAGTTGTTTATTCCCCTTCATGAAAGAGAGCGCTTCAATGATGGGCTAAGAAGTGCCAAATGACTAAGAAGCAAACAAGCAACATATAATACAAAGCTCCTCTCCCCTCCACTGTTATGACCCACCTCCACCCCCACAATCCAAAACACCTGTGACAGGGTTGTATATTCTTCCAACCCAGTTCAGGTGAAGTAAGGGAAGCAACAGAGTTATTATAGTTTCTGTCTTTCAACAGTCTCCCTCCCAAGCTTATCCCAGAGTCCTCACTCAACTAAAGGTAACCTAGCTTTTGTAAGCTAAATGCTTCCGAGAATTCCGTTTCACACAGTCCCCCATTTTATTTTCAGAGATGTATTATTTTCATTTACTTCAGTTTTCCTTTAATAATACAAATAGAGACAATATAACAAATTACACAAAAGTCCACAAATTCCCAGTCCAAAGACAATCAGTCCAATCTCAGCACCAGTCACCAGAGTCTTTCTGAATGGCATGTTCAGGGCTTGTCCCTCCAAAGTCTCAGCTGTCCAAGAGATAAGTGGAGCTGCCAGCCTCTTCACTTATATGTAGTGAATCCATCCTTCCTCAGCTGTTCTTACAGCTAGAAGGGCATCTCTCAGACTGGGGTCAATCAACTGTCTTTTCAGGACCCAGTCCTCTAGCCAGAGCATTCCTTTCTTTCTCCAACTCCTACTAACTTCAGGACCACTTTATGCTCTCCTCCACCAAGGTGGCAGTCCCAGCCTGAATGTATGTAGACCACCCTCTAATCACCGGATTCAGGATCTTGGAAAGGGAAGTTACTGACCTCCTTTGTCTTAAAATACATAAAATAGACCTATAGCACTGGACTTACAAGAACAAACATGAAAGAGATAACTAACTCTGCCTCGGATTTTGAGTCTGCTCCAACCCAACTCCCCAGATCTACAGGAGGGGGGAGACAGGCCCTTTTGTGACTCTGGATTTCCCTGGCCTATTCCCAGATTTACCTGTATCAAAATCAAGGTGACTAGAACCCTGTCACCCTACAGTGTAAGAAATAAAATTAATATAGAGTGATAAAATTAAAAATAACATGGTTTCAAAGGGTTTATTGAAAGCCATTTAGAAAAATGAAGCCAGGTCTCTGTTGAGTTAATTTAAAGGGATCTGCCATTTACCTGCTCCTCCTCCCTATCACAAAAAGAGAGCAAGCCAGTCCCCATACTCCCTATTTAACCTTCTGTTGATGTTATTAGGTAATTGCCTATGGTCATTTACGTAAGCCAGGAATCATGGGAAATGTAGTTTCAAGTCCCCTAAATGTCCACAGGAAGTTTAAACCAGGGACCTCAAAATTAGTTCAAGGACTTCCAAATTTCCAATATCACAACAGGCAGGCATTACACTGCTCAATCCTGAGGCCTACAAGCCTACTTCCTTGATTTGCTCACTCTTAGACCCCCCCAGATCTTTCACTGTATCTTGTCTGAGATATCTTGTGAATCAGACCCTAGGTTGCACCCAAACCTCAGGGTCACCAACCAAGACCATCCTGCAGATCAGCCAGGATGTTTCAAACTTTCAAAATCTCAACAGATTTGGGATGTGGGTACATAAACCAAAATTCTTGTCACAGCTCTCTCCCCTCCCCATCTGGACCTTCTCTGATTTTTTACTTTCACTTTCTTATCCCTTTGGGCTTGGAAGCTGGCAGAGGCTCACTTGATTATCCCTTCCCTGAGGATGGGGGGGAGGGGGAAGACACCAGAATGACTGATGGGACATCCTATCAATTAGGGGAGGGTGTTGAGGATTTCTCTATCATTCCAGGAATCCTGGATGAGCCCCCCATCTGTGAGATAAAAAATGATGACTCACTCAAATAAAAACCTAGAATCAGAAGGTAGGAGTAAAAAGAGGCAGTTGTTTATTCCCCTATGAAAGAGAACACTTCAATGATGGGCTAAGAAGTACCAAATGACTAAGGAGCAAAGAGGCAATATATAACACAAAGCTCCTCTCCTGTCCCCTGTTATGACCACCCCCACAATTCAAAACACTTGTGACAGGGTTGTAGATTCTTCCAACCCAGTTTAGGTGAAGTAAGAGGAGCAACAGAACAGAGCTGTTCACTGCCCTTTCTTTCACCAGTCTCCCTCCCAAGCTTATCCTGAAGTCCTTAATCAACAAAAAGGTAACAAACTAGTCCTTGTAAGCTAAATGCTCATTCTGAAAATAGCACACTTAATTCTGTTTCACACAGTGCCATTCACAAGTCAATTTTCTCAATTCTCAAAGGATGTATTTTGGCCATTCAACATTGCAACATAAAATAATTTCATTTTTATTCAAGCTGTTTAGGCCTAATTTCATCTGAATGTGAATTCTCTTAGAATGTTTTCCCTCTGTCTCCTGTAATCACACCAAGAATACCTGGTGGGCAAATTCATAATAAGAGATGGCTAACCCCATACTGAGAAGCTATCATTCTTGCATCCACAAAGAATGACCAACAACCAAACTCTCAGGCCAGACTGACTTCTAAGTGTGAGATGTTTCTCTAAGTCAGAGCGTTTTCCAGCTGTTCAGAGAAATGATAATCAGTACATAGAGTCCAACCCCAGGCTTGGCAGCCACACTAACCTCTGAGGCTCCATATAGGAGGGAGAGAGTCCAATGCAGCCACTACCCAAGGGGGATGGGAGCCAAGAGAGTCCCTTCCTCCCTGAGAAGCAGTCTTCTCAGTCCTGGCTTTTGGCACCAAAATGTTGTGGGAGAGCTTGAGATTAACCCTGGAACAGAAAGGATGCTCTTTCAGTGAATTGACAGACTCCAGTGAATACCTTTAAAAATAGAGAATTTGAGTTGAATGTGAGTTGAATGGCCAGGAAGCAGGGACTACTAATGAGAACAGTTCACAGATTTCTTTTATTTTCCTATATAATTTATGGGCATGATGAGTTATTTTTTTGGCAGTTATATTTTTTGTACTCTATGATCACTTTATTCTAATTCAAATATACTTCAAAGGCCTTCTAAAAACATTGATTTTTTCAATGTTATAAGAATACTGCATAATAATTATTAAGATTTTAATTTTAAAAGTGAGAGCTACTTTTTTTTTTTTTATCCTGGGACTCTATTCTAGGAGCTGAACAACCAGTAGGCAATGGGTCACACAGTCACTCAGGGTGTCTGAGCCCGGGTTTGAACCTAGGACTTTTCGTCTCTAGGCCTGGCTCTCAATCTACTGAGCCAGCCCAGCTGCCCCTACTTTAGGTTGCAGTTTCTTTAGCAGATGTAGTTTTTACAGGGTGGGGTTGCTAGCCCCACGCCCAACCCTCCTCCTTTTTCATCCGGGCTAGGGACTGTCCTTGGCCCAGGAGTGGTAAGAGAGCTACTTTGGATTTAAAAATCAGTCTGGCAGTCTACTGAACTATTTCTGGCCTAGACAAGCTACCCCCAGTCCCCAAGGTTTCCCAGCACAGTCTTCCTTATCTCCCCCTATCATAAACCTAAAACTGAAGCTATCTTATCTCATGGATATTAACCTTCTTGAGGAATGTTTGTCTATGTTTGCCTGCTTAACAATATTTGCCTATTTAATGTATATTTGCCAAATGCTTCCAGACCCCTGACCCTGAAACTCCCCCACTCCCCAGATGCTTCCTGACCACCTGTCCCTGATACTACCTTGATAATTATGTATGTACCAACCCCCTTCCCCAAATATTTCTATATAAACTCTTGGCTGAGAATTCCAAGGGGTCAGTTCAGGCACTCCTCTCTGCCTAGGGACCCTAGCTATTATTGCTAGTAAAGAATGAGCCTCTTCTTGCATATTGCATTGTCAGTGTGATTCTTCCTTTGGCCATGAACCTGGGTTAGGTATTAAAATTTGGGTACAACACTACTTCAATACCCATATTCATTATTTGAGAGTTATGCAAAATTACTATATTTTATTCCTTAACATCAGGGGATATTTGAAGACTTCATACTTTAGTGAAAAAAAATTCAAGGTCATTTGCCATGAGTTCTCCTTGTAGTCAGAAAGATTTCAATCTAGGTTTCCCCCAAAGCACCATGCACCAATGGAACTTGGGATCCCTAATTTGATGCAGAAAAATGAGGGTTAAATAATCTTTTGGAAAAGAGGGGAGGAAAAACAGTCAGGTTACTAGGATTCACAAAAACTTGAGAAAGATGCAATAGCCAAAGATTAGGGTGACTAGGAAAAGGTGTCCTTTTCTTTAGGTTTGATTGTCTTCTTACATCAAGTTTCAGGCAAAAGAAGTTAAGTCTTGGAAAAGAAGCAAAACAAATTCATAGTTAAGTCAATTATTATCTGTCTTTTGTGTTCTATTTTTTAACACTCAGGAAAAGAGTCAATCTGGAGATTTTCTGATAATGTTAAATCTTATCATCCTTCTGGTCACCAAGTTTTGCAACTTTGGTGTCATCCTTGACTCTTCACTTGACTTGAATTTGAAAAAGAATAATTGGATCTGAAGAATAAGAGACCCATTCCCCACACAATTCAGGCTCTTGCAGCTAGGCCCTTCCTGAGCTATAGCTGTTGCATCTTTCCCAAGCTTTTGTGAACTCAGAAGATCTGTCTCTCTGTTGCCCACTCCCTTCCTAAAGCCCAAACTAAAACAAACCAAAAAACTATTTAATCACCACCTTTTCTTTAATTCAGTGGAAATTCCAGTACTTCTGCTCAGCATGACTTCCCAAATTATAACCTCATTGCTATGATCTGTGTGTTTTTCTCAATTATAATCTCCATGCCCCAAATGAAGATCTGTTATAATACTACTTCTTGATTGTTCAGTATTTTTCAGGTGGAAACAGTAATTGATTGCCATGCCTAGAAAATACTATTTCCTCATGTTAAACTGGAAAAAACATAGAACTATTAAATAGTCAGAAAAAACCCATCTTTAATTAAGGAGAGGGTTTTGGTAATTTTCTCTCAGCCCTCCACACAGGGTTGCATACCACAAGCCCACACAGAGCCTTGAGACTTGGGCTACCCTGGCCATCAACCCCAGGGCATTCCAATTGAGTAAGATTGACAGCTCCAATGATAAAAGAAATTGGGGGACTTACATACCTTTTAGGGGACTGAGGACTGGGGAGTATAGTTGATTGGCTTTACAATGGCAGCAAAGAAAATGAGAAGTCCAAGACAGGATTTTCTGGGAGAGGCTATTGCTTTACAATGGACACAAAAGGGAAAGATCCAGCCAAGGGCTGGGCTACCTTGGAAAAGGGCTTTGACATAAAGGGAGAAACTACTGGGACAAAAAGGGTACTTAATACCTGATAGGATTAGCTAGCTCCACCTAAACTACTTTAAGGTCTATTGTTAACCAGAAACTTGCAAAGTTGGGTTTTCCCTTCGGGAGAAACTCTCACGTGACTAAGTCAAACTTGAGATCTTTACCTTAAAGCTAACTAAACTGAGGGGGTTATCAGATCCCATGAGGCTACAAATTTGGAGGTTTCTAGATTCCACATTGACACTCAACTCTATTTCTTAGAATTCCTAATTACCTTTGACAACATTATTTTCAGATAATCTCATTATTGACTCTCCCAGATTCTTAAAACAAAGAACTCAAAAGACAATGATTGAAATGACTATGAATTTTTGCTTCTTTTTCTGGATTTAGTAATAGAAGACAATAAACTTAAAACACATTTCCAATTATCCTAGCCTCTGGCTACTGTGTCTATCCCAAGCATTTGTGAATTAAGTGACCTGGCTTTTATCCCTTTTTCCACTTTTAAAAGAATATTTAAGCACCCCTCTTTTGGTAGGTTAGTGGAAGTCCCAGTGCACAATTCTGTGTGTCTTTTCCAGATTATAATTCTAGTCTATAGCTCTGTATGTTTTTCTTGATCACAATCTCCTTGCCCCCCATTAAAGACACATTATTGTAACTACTTTGGTAATTCTGTATTTTTTCAGGTTGATACTGTTAACTCTGTGTCTATCTCATAAGAAGTGCTAAGTACTGTCAATTGGATTTTGGGAATCCCAATTTTGTCTCTGTAAAATACCTTAAGGAAAGTCCCAAACTGATTTTGTCTTGGGCTGAACAAGTAATCACCGAGCATCCATTAAGTATCCTGAATAGGAGTCATAGAAATGCTCAAATACTCAGTCACTCCTTTTCTCTTTGAAGTTTCCCCATTGTATCAGAGATCCTTTCCCAAGAAGACCAACACTTGGCAGGAACCATCCTTTTGTATCCATTGTAAATTAAGCTACTCCCTGATACCCTAGCCTCTGACTACAACCTTTTTCCCAAGCCTACTTATAAACTGTCAATGTATGTTTGCTGTACTTAATTCCCTGAAAGGTATATAAGGTCCCCAAGTTTTATTATTCTTTGGAGAATAATCTGGAAAAGACACACAGAATTGTGCATCTGAGATTCTCTCAGAGATACTGTCCCCAGAGCTTCCAGGGTTCAACTCTGTGGGGTATTTAGCGCTTGGCTCTGTGTGGTGGCCAATTATTAAGGATCTGTCTCTTTCCTGATTAAAGATTTGATTTTGCTGACTACTTTAGTGGTTCTTTGTTTTCCCAAGTTGACAGTACCTAGATAGATGTTAGTACTTTCCCTTCTTTTTAGAACTGCCCCCCCCCAAAGAAAACCCTTGGTCTTTCACATTTTAAAGGCCTTGAGGGATGGATTAACTCATAATCCATCAAATTTTATAATCTTTGACACCCAGTAACTCACTCAATTTTAAAAGATTCAATGTCTGACTGGAACAAAAGATGGGAGGTGGGAGTGGGGAGGAGTTTCTTTGTTTGGAGACTATAAACTGACTCTTTGGATTCAATAATTTGACATTCCTAATTTGACATTCCGTAGGCACCTAATGTTGGAGAATGTCCGTTTTTTGAAAGAATAAAACTACTGTCTTCTTTGGCTCTTCTGAGCTCTGTGTTTGTAAACTTCTTTCAGTGGTGGGGTCCACTGTCCATGACCCTGTCCCATGCATCTCTTTGGGATACAGACCCAGTACTGATATTACTAGATCAAAGGGTATGGACAGTTTTATATCCCTTTGGTCATAGTTCCAAATTGCCCTTCAGAATGTTTGAATCAGTTTGCAACTCCACCAACAATGTGTTCCAATTTTACCACATCCCGTCCAAAATTTACCATTTTTCTTTACTGCCATATCGGCTAATCTGATATGTGTGAAATGGTACTTCAGAGTTGTTTTAATTTGCATTTCTCTAATCAAGATTGATTTAGAACATTTTTCATATGACTATTGATTACTTTGATTTCTTCATAATAGATGCTTTAAAAAAATTTTTTTAAGCCCTTACCTTTTGTCTTATCAATACTGTGTTTATTGGTTGTAGGGCAGAAGAGTGGTAAGGGCTAAGCAATGGGGGTTAAGTGACTTGCCCAGGGTCACACAGCTAGGAAGTGTCTGAGACCAGATTTGAACCCAGGACCTCCCATCTCTAGGCCTGTTTCTCAATCCACTGAGTCACTCAGCTGACCCCATAGTATATGCTTTTAAATTCTTGCTGATTGATAATTATATTTCTTGTTTGTTATATATATTTACTGTAGTGAGGATTGCTTAGGAGACTTCTAACAAACAAATCTTGTTTATTTATTGAAATTACAAGATATAAAGGGCAGAGACAAAAGATATAAAGGTATGAAACTATATATGAAGGGTTAAGAAATACATCTTGAGTATTGGTTCAGTGCCTTTTTTATGTACATTCAATGATGTAAGAGAATAGGAGAAACAAAAAGTTTAAAAGTGAGGAAACCAAGAGTTTAGAAATTGTGAAGAAGATAATTAGTGTGCCTGTCTGTGTCCATATATTAATATAATCGTGGGTGGACACCTGAGAAGGAGAATTGGGAACTGAGAGAGGATGAGTGAAGAAAAATAGAAAGAAAGAAAGAGAGAGTACACAACAAAGGAATAAAGACTCAGAGACAATGGCTTCAGGAACATGAGATTCAGTGTGCTTGCTCTTCTGATGGTGGTAGAGAGAGTTGCAAGTGTTCCCAAACTTTTATTGGGGCATCAAGGAATGTGGAATGGAGGTAGCTAATGAACATGTGACATGGTATAGGATTTAACATTGGCTCAATAGCCAACCACATGATCAAAGAGGAGGAGGTTAATCAAACACGTGAGCTGTAAAGGAATGTGGTCTAATAGAGTGTTAGCTAGGACCATTTGTATCTGCATAGGAATTCTCTTGACCATATGGTTTGGAGAGTGGTTAGGATTTACAGAGTACCAATTACATACAATGATCCAGAAACAAAATGACCATGAATCTGATACTTGAGCAGATAGGTTACAATAAACATGCATCAATAATACTTTCAAGATGAGAATGTACCTGGTATGCCACAATTAGCAATGGAAAATTATTTAGATCTGGAGGACTTATCATGCCCCTCACAGATTACAATTAGGGGGAGAAGGAAATCTTGGAAATGGTGCCTTGCAATAGAAGCATATAGCTAGCTATAGGAGACATAATTTTACAATCTTGGAGGGAAATTCATAGATTTCTGACTTCTGAAATCCAACTTTCTTTTCTTAAGATAACTTTGTGCCTGGAGCTAGGCTGTTGTTGCCTGGAAGATGATAAATAGAGCTGATATCCCAAGGAAACAGAAATGAGGAGACTGCTGGATATTTTTGAAGGGCCCAAACCAAGGGTCTAGTAGCTGGAAGTACTTGAGGCTATAGCCAACAGGCAAAACTGTGTGCCCTATAGGGGGAAGGCCTAGTGAGTCCAGAAAAGAAATTATCCAAGCCAATAAAAACAGCTTGGGACATTATGAGAGGACACTAAGAGCCCTGCAACACTGGAATTTAAAGTTGTCCATCTTCCTCACACACATATATGCCCTGGCCACTGGTGTTCCCTGAGTGTAATCCCTCTCTTCAATTACTCTGGCCACATGTTCCCTATGTGTGTGTGTACCCCTCTTGTCAATTCTTTATGTGTCCATTCTCCCCCTTGAAGCTAGATATATTAGTGTCAACCAAGAAAAACACAGAACCACTAAAGTAGTTACAAAGAACAAGTCATTAATCAGGACAAGAGAGACAGAGTTTGTATGGCCACCATACAGAGGAATATACAACACCACAGAGAGTCAAGCTCTGGGACTCTGGGAACAATGTCTCCAGAAAAATGCACCACATATGGTAATGTCCATCATGGGAATTTCTAAGGAATTGAATAACTTGGGGTCTTATAGGAACTTTGGGGAATAAAGGAAAGGAAGGACAATTGATAGGCTTACATGGAAGTTAGAGAAAGAAGATTCCAGACAGAGACTGGACTACCTAGGAGAGGCCTAAATATATAATGAGAGAAACTTCTAAGACAATAGAGTACTTGAGATTAGATTATATCTACAACTATCTAGACTAAAATCATTGGTGTAGCTGTCTGCAGCTACAAATTAATATATTTATGTGTGGACACCTGAGAAGGGAAGTTAGAAACTGAGGGAAAAAGTTAGAAAACTGAGGGTGAAGGGGATATATATAGAGAAGGAACACAATAAAGAAAGAAAAACTCAGAGACGAAGGGTTCAAAAACATGGGCTCCAGTGTGTGTGCTCCTCTGATGTTGGAAAAGAGAGAGAGCTACATGTGTCCCCAATCTTTTATTGAAAAATCAAGGAATGTGGCAGCTAACGTCTCTGCCCAGGAATTCTCTTGACCTTTGTACTATAGGTTTGGAGAATGGTCAGAATTAATAGAGTACCAATTAAATACAATGATTAAGAATAATATGACCACAAGTCTGGTACATGAGCACATCCGTTACAATATTAATACATCAATAATGCTTTCAAGATTAGAATATACCTAGGATGCCATGATTGAGTACTGGAAGGTTTATTGTTCAAGTCTAGGACAAACTTACTCATCCTATCTAGAGTGATTCAGGGGTACCTGAGAGTTTCATAAAATAACTTGTCATGAATATGTCCTAGGGACAGTTGGGTAACTCAGTGGATCTTGAGCCTAGAGATAGGCTGTACTAGATTCAAACCTGGCCTCAGATACTTCCTAGCTGTGTGCCCTTGGGCAAGTCACTTAACCCTCATTGCCTAGCCCTTACCACTCTTCTGTTTTGGAATCAATACATAGTAATGATTATAAGGCAGAAGTTAAGGGTTGGGGAAAAAAGGTTTATGTGGAAAAGGATGGTTTTGAAGTATTCTTTTGTATTTGTAGCATCCCATCATATCATGATGTATACATTTGTATGTTAAGCCAATCTTAAACAATATGGCATCCCTTAGTGACATTAGATTCAGAATGGGATTCTTTTATAGATGTGTTTATTTTAAAATAGTAATTGATCTGGGTTTTCTTTTTTACTAAACCAAAAAGAGAGCAAGAAGATATCTAGAAAATCTCATGAATTGTAAATCATATTTCTTTGACTCCCTGAGAGATGAGTCATAGGGGAAAGGTGCAAATAAAAAATCATGTAACAGAATATATCTAATAGGCAAAACATAGTAGTTTATAATTATTCAGTGTAAGAGAAAGATATTGATTAGATTAATATATATGAACTTGAAAAGAAAACTAAATCTTAAAACAATCAGCAAAATAAAATAAGCATTGACAAGGTACAGGCAGTGAAGTAAAAAATCCTTTTTTTCCAATTCCAATAAACGTCTTCACTATTATAGAGGGGAAATAAAATTCAAAAGGTTAACATTAATAAACTTCCAGATCTCTTTTAAGGTTCCCTCCCCTCCCCCAATATTTTCATCCATTTGTACTTCTTTTATCAGAGCTCTGGTGTTCCTCATACAAACACTGGGCCTAGTGTGGATGACCCTTATAATGGGTGTGTTGCAGAGGCTGGGCAGGTCAAAATAGCAAGGGGGGTAGGATAAACCTCCCATCTGAATCTTAAGATTAGTCAAGCTCTCAACTGCAAGGTATCCAATCAGCACAAAATCCCCAGGATCAGAAGTAAGAAAACACACTCTAAAGCTGTAAGCTGCATGAGCTGGATAAGGTTCTGGAAATGGAAGCTGTTTGAGGTGGGTAGGAAACTGAGCTATGCTTTTTAACAGAATTATTCCTCAAAAAAAAAAAAAGGCTAAATGGATTTTATTAACAGAGTAAACAAAAAGGGCAAAACATTGATCCTGGCAATTGGAGGCTGCAGGCTGGGCAGGTACCACTCAGGCTGAATTGTCAGCAATAGCAGCAGTAGTGGAGAGAGTATTGGTGAGGAACAGTGGCTCAAGCAGATGGACACAAGAAGTGGCAGTGAGAGAAAACTGGTTTGCAAAATTTATCTAGGCTCTATTCTTTTCTCAAAGACTTAAATATTTTTTTAGAATTCTATCCCTATGTGGTAAGCCATAATGTGAGTTTCAAAATTAATATCCAATATTCTAAGTATTATATTTAATAAGAATTATTAATAATAACTAACATAAAAAAAGCTAGAGCAAAAAGCCATCTTCTCAGCCCCGCACATGGAAAAAAGAGGAAGAGGAAGTGCTTACAGCAAACTATATACAAAAACGTGACCACACAACATGGTAGAGAGATCAAAAGGAATTCTGGGAAATGTAGTTGCAAAGGTTTCAAGATTTTCTAACTATACAATGACTTGTCCAGGGTTACACATCTTGGACATGTCTGAGTGCGAATTTAAACTCACAAAGATGAGTTTTCCTGACTCCAAGTCCGGTACTTTATCCACTGCTCCATCTGGATGCCCTATCATTATATTAAGTAATGTAATCTGAAAAAGTAACCTATACTATTGTTTACATTTTTAACTTTAAACACTATAGGGTGTAGTTTCCAATTGACTGAACTTATTTGTTGATTCAAATGTTGATAGTCTCAAGAGCACTGTAATAGTTGAATGCTGCCAATAATACCAGAGGGTGGTGTGTGTGTGTGTGTGTTTACTTCTATACCTTAGCTCAGGAGTGCACTGAATCTAGTTCTAGGGAAAACTGTTAAATTTTCAGTGTGAGCATTATACCTCAAAAAAATGGTAAATGCAACAGGACTTATTGTTTTATTGATTGTCTAGACTTAAAACTGTTGGAGAAAAATGTTTATAGTGCATATTAAACTTAAAAAATGTGTCACATGTATATTCCACAACCTCCCAACTTCTACCTCAAAGATCTAATTGTTAAACATTTTCAAGTGCATCCCTATAGCACATCTTTTTTTTTTTTTTTATCAGAGACATTTATAGGTGATATGCATTTTTTAGATTTATCCAATTAGCTTCTAATGGCTCATCGGTCCTTTACCCATCAGAAAACTCTAGGCTCCTGCTTTCAATGGTGTTTTTATGGATTGCTTATCTCTCATACATCTGCAGAATGATAGTCACACAAGGAAGTATATAGTTCTTTTCTTAGATGGACCCACCTCTCACCCCATATGTGAAAAATAATCACTGAGAACCCAAAACTATAGTTTACCTCAAATTTAGTCAACCCAAACCAGTTATCTAGGTATGTCTTCAAATTCAGGAATTCAAGAAACACAGTTCTTAAATTCAGACCTACCCATTATCTGTAGGCAGTACCCAAAGAAAACAGGTATTTAAGAGACTTAGTTGAGGGACTTAGATTTAGACATCCCAAATGCTTCTATTGTGGGGTGGAGTAGGGTGGAATCAATCACTCAAGAAGTCCCCAGGAGCTAAACAGTGGAGGACTCAGTTGAATCCTCCCTTTCTCACTGACTACTTTGATGCTGGCTAGTATAGGCTAGTATAGGTAGTTTCTGCTCTATTTGAAACTAGTAGTTTCCAGGGAAAGTTACACAATCTACTTCCAACCATTCTGGGGAGAACACAAACAAAATGCCTCTTTCCCAATTACATCTTCTAAAGTCATGTCTCAGTTCTTGCTTCTCAAATTTGTACATAGTCTGTGACCTAGATCACTGCCCTCTCATGTCTATTCCTCTATTGTCTCAAAAACATAGAGGAAGCTCTGTGGACATACTCACCTTCAGAGCATGAGACTTCATCAGTTACAACACCTAATATATGTGTTAACCAGAAAAGTTACAGTAGAGCTATGTTCTTATTCCTAAAATGAAAGTGTGTGTTACATATATATATGTGTGTGTATATATATATATATATATTCTAAAATTTAGATTCAATGCTCTTCAGAGCCTTAGAGATAGTTTCTTCCTCACATTTTTACAATTGTTTGGTATGGTCATTCTTTTATTTCATGCAGTCTTTCTTTCAAATGTATATTATTTTGGACTGCTGAAAATTTACTGTTGTTTAGTCTTCCTAGGGAAAAGTAATATGAGGGTTTTTAAAAATTGTCCACATAATTTAATTTTTATCCAGATGTTTGTTCATACTCTAGATAAGTGAAAAACCGAGAATGGCATTTAATCCTTCATATTTAATGATAATGTATCTCTTAATTTAAGGTATTTTTATGGTTGGAACAATGACCTTCAAATATTTTCCTTTCATTTCCTTCACCTTTCCTAGAAGAAAACTATTATTAATAGACTTATAAAACAGCCATATTTCAGTTTTATATTTGAGAAAAAACAGAGACAAAGAAAAATCAACATTTTTTAATAGCTTTAACTAGAATCTGGGTGTTGATATGTAAATAAATATTGGATGTGACTTGCCTACTCAAAATATTCTGAAATGTTCTGCCATTTTCTTTTAGCGAAGACGAAATGAATAGAGCAGTGTTTTAGATCGCTCAAATAATTTCTCTGAATGATGCATATGTGCCATTTTCTATAAATTATCCACCACTGGGAGATGTAGAGCTTAATATATAATTGTTGTGCACTAAGCCGAGAGAAAATGTGATGCAATACTTCAGTACAAGTTGCCTTATAAAAATCTCATTTAATTCGAGTGTAATCATTTTTAAAACCTTGAAACTGTGCCCGTGCTCAACATCTTCCCCTTTCTCTTTCGCCTTCCTCCCTACACTCCCATCCAGTAGGTCGAAAGAGGATTTGCTACTCGTTCTTATAACCTAAAGAGCTGCATGTTATATTCAGTACACATTAGGGACAACCCGGAGTAAAATGAAGAACATCTTTTCCTCCTGGCGAATGGACCTTTTACCCATTTGCACAGGTGCTAAGCCTCTTGTGCACACACGCACAAAAACAAGCGCTTGACAGCCTTAAGACACCGTAGAAGCCCTAAAGGCCGCTACCCAGGCGGGGATCAGCCGACAGTGCTGAGAGATGAAAGGCAACAGTGACCCTCACGAGTAATAGTCCGTCATCCTGGGGTTCCCCTGGGATCTAGGCTGGGGCGGAGTGAAGGGAAGTCGGACGTTATTTATTCCGTAGTGGGTCATTAGTTACGACAGCCTTTTTCGGAAGGCCAAGAGTAGAGAGGATATGGGTGACTCGCTGGCGAGGGGGTGGGGGGGCTGATGACGGTAGGATACGTGGGCCAGCGCCACCTCAGTCCTTTTCGCTCAGGGTCCGGTTACTCCCCAGCCTGGTCTGGTTAATGTTTTTGGCCCACAGGTGGCGGCGGCGGCGGCGGAAGTGACGCACGCGCGGTGCCCGGCGTTAGAAAGAAAGATGGCGGCGCTGGCGCTGTACCAGGGGGAAGGTAAATACCGGTCAGGGCTGCTGTTGTTGCTCTGGGGAAACTAATCTTGCTTCCTTCCGACCTCTTCCTCAACCTCGCGGCCTTTCCGGGAATGGAGGGAGGAAGGGGGCGCAGAAGATACCTTTCCTCCTCCCTCCTGCTCTCCCTCCTCTTATTCCCCACCCCCTTCATTTCCCCCTCCACCATTCGCGGATTTCACCCTAGGAGTCTCCGGCGCTGCCGCGGCGACGGAAAGACCTAACTGACGGGCAGTCGAACTGACTGATTCAGCGGGCGGACTGAGCAGCTGCGGTCAGGCCGACCCAGGGCAGGGCCCCGCAGCGGCTGCCGGCTTCGGTTCCGGCCCACGGTCACACGGTCACTGGGGAGTAAGCGGCGGCGCGGGGAGGAGCTCGCCCTCCCGGCGTGGCTGAGCCCCGTACCCCCAAGGGAGGCCCGGGGACTGGAGCCGTGCTGCTAGGGTCAAGGCGGGCGGCTCCTCTTCCCGCGTCCCCCCCTTTCCAGCCTCCCTCTCCCAGCCCCGGCCTGTCCGCTAGCCGGCCGCCTCCGGCTGCCTATTAACCTCCCCACCCCCCCCAAGCCGAGTTACTCTTGCAGGTATTGCCGTTATTTTCGTTACTCGCTCCTCTGAAGCGATGCCGGTGTCCCCGGGGCGAGGACGTGGGGGGGACACCCCGGGAGACTGAATGGTTTGTTTATCCCCAGGGCAGGGACGGCGGGGGCCGCAGCCACCCCAGCAGCCGGCGCGCAGGCTCCCCCCACGCTGGCCTCCTCGAGGTGCCCGGGTCCCAGCCTGGAGGGAGGAGCCCCTCTAGAGGTGAGAGGAGCCGGAGGAGGAGCTGGAGCAGGAGGACGAGGAGGGTTCAGTCTTCATGGCCTGTGCAGCCCTGGGTCTTCCCTCTACGACCGAATCTGGGGACGCCAATTACTACCAATGGCGGAGGTGCTTTTCCTGATGCAGACGCCAGTCCACTCCTAACTGGACCAAGACCATCAAGGTGTGTATCTTGTCTCACCTGCTTAGTCTTTGAGAGAGGAATTTGTAGAAAGCAACTACTTAGGAAACCTCAGGGGCTCTGCCCTTCTGAAATATTTCTATAAGAAAGTTATTAGAACTAGGTTTCTTAACTACATTGGATTCATAGTTTCTGTTATGCTCCGATCCTTAATTTGTCATTAGCTTTTTTCATTAAAATTCATTAAATTGTTCAAAAATTCTTTTGGCCTGATGTATTTGCTGTTATGAAAGTCCCCCTCCTCCACCAGACCCTATCTATCCCTACAGAATCACATTTCTTGTAGTCATGCAAGATTGCTACATTTTTTGAGATGATCATTGGCAGGAAACTTTGTAAATATATTCTAAAGGATACAAATCTTTCCCCTCCATATTTTGGTTAACATCTAAGCAATGTAACGTTGTAGCAACTTTTTGCTTGACTTTTTACCTCATGCTTATTTTCTACCATAATTCTAGACATTTTATATTCCACCTTTGTGTTACAGCCAAGCAAGCTGGCCTTCTTTGTATTCTCTGAATTCAGCATTTCATATCCCACCTCTGTGCCTTTCCACAATGACAGAAAATGCATTCTTTCCTAACTTTCAGGTTCTTAGAATTCTTGGCTTCATTCAAGACTCAGTTCAAGTGCCATCTCCTAAAAGATGGCTTTACTGATTTGTCCATCTCTCCCAGTTTTTAGTGCTCTAGCACAGTGCTTTGCATGCAGTAGGCATTCATTAAATTTTATTGAATCAAACGGAGCCATGTGGCCATGACCTTAAAAAAAATTTAATACTTTTATTTCTTTTTTTTTAATCAATTTTCTTTTCTTACCCTTTATTCCTATTCTCTTCATTGGGTGGAAAAACCCCACCAAAAGAAACCTTTGTAAGAAATATAATCAAGCAAAAGAAAAAAAAATCTGCGGCACCTTGTCCAGAAATTGTATGTCCCATTTTGCACCTTGAGTCCATCACCTCTTTAAGTGGAGATGAATAGCATGTTTCCTCATTGGTGCTCTGGAATTGTGGTTGGGCACTTCCTTTCAAAGTAGTTTGCCTTTATGAAATGTGTGTGATTTCAGACATGACCAATATATTGATCTTTTTTGACTATTCATATTTATTATTAGGATTTTATTTCAATTTTTAAGAAGATTGTTCTATTGAGGATGGAGGGAAAGAGTGGAAGATCCAGATAATACATATGTAAAAACAAATAAAAAATTTTAAAGATTTTTTTTAAAAAGTAGTTTGCCTTTACAATGCTACTGTTCACCTAGTTCTGTTCACTTTACACTGCATCAGTTCATACAAATGTTCCCAGGTTTCTCTGAGACTATTTTTTCATCATTTCATATGACACAATAGAATTCCATTACTTCTATATACTATAATTTCTTCAGCTACTAGCCAACTTCTGGGCACCCCCTTGGTTTCCAGTTCTTTACTACTACAAAAAGAGATGCTATAATATACATTTTTATACATCTTTCATTGATCTCATTGGGTTACAGATTACTTTTTGTGCATAGTTTCTTATTGGTTTTTTGAATGATTGGACCAGTTCCCCTGTCCTCCATTGTGTCCTTTTTTGTCAATTTTGCTGGTCAAATGGTTATAAGGTGGAACCTCAGAGTTGCTCAGATTTACATTTTTCTAATTATTAGGTATTTATAGTATTTTTAAAAATTTGCAATTCTTTTCTTGAAAACTGCCTGTTTGTATTCTTTGATTCCTTTTATGCTGGGGAATGGCTCTCTAATAAATTTGAATCAGTACCATATGCATTTTGAAAATAAGACCTTTATCAGAGAAACTTATTACAAAAAATTCTACTAGAAAACTGTTTCTCCTCTAATTTTCTCTGCATGGTTTGGTTTCTGCAAAAATTTTCCAGTTTTATGTTAATCAGACTTGACTTTAAGGCACTTTTTAATGTAAAACTATTATAATCTTAAGTTGTTTTGGTGATATGAACTTTAATCCTTTATAATACATTGTCTTTAAAGTACTTTTACATTTGTAAAGCAAATTGAAAATTAAGAAAGAAAAAGTTTTTTAGTTAAATAATGTCCTCAAGATGTTCCATTTAATCTGGTTTAATCACTAATGGTCAGTATAAAGTGCACAATTACATGAAATCTGAAGATGCTCTTGAGTTACAGGTACAGTAATGCATCTATGCATCCCTAATAGTTATAGAGATATAAACTAATAGTAACTCACATTTTTAATAATTCCTTACAGTTTACAAAGCATATTTCTGTATTTTATAAATGAAGAAATTGATAGTCACATGCCTTACTTGTTTTAGAACTGAGCCTTAGTTAGTCCTGTTCTAAGTATATACAAATAAAAGGAAAAACCTAACTAGAGAGAATGTTACAGGTCGTCATCAATTTGGTTTGTTTTTCTTTTTAAATGTAATTCAGTACAGGTTCCCAAAGGGAATGTATATGAAAATGACTAAAATTTTGTAGGCCACATTTACTGAGCTCATTTACAAAATATTTAATAAATATATTTAAATCACACCAATATATACTCATTTTATACTTAATCAAAATAGTATGTGTAATTTGGAGTGGTCAAAAGACAAACTGACTCATAAATTATTTTACAATGATGTGTAGGTGGGCGAATTATCTTTAAAAAAAGATAAAAGATATTTTTTTTAATTCATAAATTTTCTGTTGTCTTAATCCCATTTGATCTCAGCATGCTATGGTGTTTTTAAAAGGCAGTAAAATATCTTAAAACCATTATAAGTTCATAGTGTTAGAATAACAAAATCAGGCCCTACTAAAAGATATAAGATGGCGTTAGTTTAAAACCATGCTCCGAATATAAAATTCCCACAGAAGTGTTCAGTGATAATTTCAATGTTAGAGACCCTTTGTGCCTTCTTCTTGTTCCCTGGAGCCAAAACCTGGGGAACTATTATCAGAACTACTTTGTTGATTATTACAAGATTTCATGAGGATTACATTCATAAAAGACTGTTGTTAAATAGAAAAAGCATTAGATTTGGTCGGGCGACCTAGGTTTATGTATTAAATAGTTTCTTTGAGTATAGTGCTGCTTTAAAATTTATTTTTGAGCCTCAGTTTGCTGTTGAGACTCAAGTTAGTGAACATATTGTTCATGAAATGCTATTTAAATGTAACAGCTAATAGAACTAGCTTTTGCTCCTTCCTAAAATTTTATTTGCTACAGATTATTTGCTCTGTTATCATGCTTGAAAATCTTGCATTTCTGAAATGAAGAGAAATGGGAAACAGGGTGTTACAGATGCCAGAATTAAGAATAATTGAGGTACTATAACATCTTAGTCATCAGTGTTGTAGGTAATATATATGTTGTACTGCTTGCTTTTATTTCAAAATCTTAAGAGAATTGATAATTATGTCTCAGGAATGAAACTGTTGATTTGCTTTTTGGTTTCATTAGGAAACAGCTTGAGGTTATGAATAAGAAAAGTCAAAAGATTATTTTTAGAATTGAAAACTACTGGTTCTTTAATTTCATCTGGTTTAACTAACTAGTCTGTAATTCTCATTGAAATGAGAATAATAGGAATTCTACATTTTATCTCTGACTTTAACTGATGAGCTGAAACTAAGCACTTTAAAGTATTTATAGGTAATAGATTTTCTTTTTTAAAAGTTAATTTATTTTTAGCATTCGTTTAAAAGAAATTTTGAGTTCCAAATTTTCTTTCTCCCTCCAACCCTTCCCCCACATATTGAGAGGGCAAGCAACATTATTAGGTAATAGATCTTCAAAGTAGACCCATGTAAGACCCATCTACATTCAGAGATGACCATTTTAATTATTATACCTTTTGTGAAAAAATAAGAACTAGATAATTCTGTTTTTGTTGGTATGTAATTTATAAGATATTGGTATCTATTTCCTAATAGAAGTTTTTGCTAGTATTCTCTCTGGGTCTGTTCTCTATAGATTATAGAAGCTAGTGGTTTTTTTTTTTTAATGACATTATTGTTGGAGCACTTCTAAACCTAATAATGAGCAGTCCTCTATTAGGTAAGAGACTTTTCATGTGAAACAACATTTTAAAGACATTTGCAAAAAAATTAGTAACCATCAACAAATATTCAAATATCCAAACAAGAATTTTAATAAACATTACTCAGGAAACCATAAACCAACATTATTTACAGTTTTTATTTAGAAATATTTGTAAACATACACACACATACATATACCTTAAGAAAATCAAGCTAATTTTATTTCCATGACTTCTCCATCAGTTTTTCTTTTGTGCACTTTTTTTTTTAAACCCTTAACTTCTATGTACTGGCTCCTAGGTGGAAGAGTGGTAAGGGTGGGCAATGGGGGTCAAGTGACTTGCCCAGGATCACAGAGCTGGGAAGTGTTTGAGGCCGGATTTGAACCTAGGACCTCCTGTCTCTAGGCTTGACTCTCAATCCACTGAGCTACCCAGCTGCCCTTTTGTGCACTTTTTAAAGATTTTGTTGTTGCTATTATTTATTTTTATTTTTTTTTTAAACCCTTGTACTTCGGTGTATTGTCTCCTAGGTGGAAGATTGGTAAGGGTGGGCAATGGGGGTCAAGTGACTTGCCCAGGGTCACACAGCTGGGAAGTGGCTGAGGCCGGATTTGAACCTAGGACCTCCTGTCTCTAGGCCTGACTCTCACTCCACTGAGTTACCCAGCTGCCCCCTGCTATTATTATTTTGATAGTTGTAATCATTATGTTTATTTAGGAGAAAGATCCCAAAACATTAAGTCCTCTTCAATTGCAGTAATTGTTTCCAAATTGATAACTGGTTTCTAGATTTGTTTTACTGAGAACTATTTGAATGTTCAATAGCAAACAAACCCTGGATTGTAGTATGTTATGGGGGGAAACATTGGACTTGGAGTCAGAAGACATGGGTTTGAATGCTCTTTCAGTCCTTTATTTTGTCTATGATGGGTAATAATTCCCTTAATGTTTCTAAATCTCAGTTTCCTTATCTACAGAATGGGAATAATAATTTTTGTATCACCTAATCTTACAGTGTTATTGTAAAATCCTTTATTGACTAAAATATAAAGTACAGTTATTCTCTAGTGAGCCCCATGATCTTATTCTAGTGACTTTTCTCCTCAACTATGCAAATCTCAACTCATTCATACCTGCTTATCCTGTAGGAGGCAATGTGGTATAGTGGAAAGAGTACTGCTTCTAGAGTCAGAAGAGTTGGGATGAAATCTTATCATTGAAGTTTATGACCTCAAGAGACCTTAAACAAGTCATATTCTTCCTGGGGCCCAGTTTCCTCATCTGTATCAAGGAAGGGGATTGAACTAGGGTGATTTCTGAAGTTTATTCCCCCCCTATATCCCTAATACAGTCATTTTGAGGTGGGGGAATGTAAATTTTGTGCCAGTGTCTGAGAAAGCAGCTGTTACACTTGAACAGTATAGGATTTTGAATAATTTAAAAATGAATGTAGGAAGAATATGAAAGCTTCTATTAGCTACTGCATATGGTTTTGGGTTTTTCATGTGTTTGTGTTTTACATTTTCTTACATTGTTATAATTGCAGGGTTTGGGGCCTTGGAATCAGAATATCAGCTTTATAACATAAATCATAACATTTGAATCCTTTGCCTCTAATTGTCCTCATCCGTTTTCCCTCATCAGACTTCTTACCTTATTGGTCCCTTGTGAGTTCTTGCTGTTAGGAATTTCTGGGATATAAATAGCAATAATACTTTTCAAGGATAGTGAAAAGAGAACAAGGTTTTATTGTTTGTCATCTATTCCCAAGAATATAGTTATTCTTTTTAATTTTTTATTAAATAATTATTCATGTTTAGTGAAAGTAGGAGACTTTCCCTTAGTCAGTGGCATGCTTATTAAATCAGGAGATGATAATATTTTCCTCTTAGTTTAAGGTTAAAGGAATTCACCTAACATATTGTAATTTAGTCTCTTTTTTTACTCTTGAGAAACCATTCAGTTGGGAATTCTAAAGACAAAGTGTAGTGTTTTTCCACAGAACATTACATGTATAGATTATGAACTACAAAGTTTCTCTTAACTAGTTAGGTTTTTAAAAAGTAAACATTTAAAATATCTGTCCAGTTACTGAAAACGCTTTCTAGTTACATTCTTGAGATTCTGTTTAAGATTTTTCCTTTCATTCCCACTTCTACCATTAGCTTTTTTTGAAATGGCTTAAGTTTGTAATTCCCCAACAACTACGTAGAAATTTCATTTAATTGCTCTATAACAATTTGATAGGTAACTTCTTTAAATTTTACATGTAGATGTATATCTATATGCAATACACACACATGCATACACTTATCATTTATTTTACTATCAGTTCTAAAATAGAAGAGTGGCAAGGGCTAGGCAGTTGAGTTTTAAGTGACTTGCCTAGTGTCACATATCTAGGAAATATCTGAGGTTAGATTTGAATCTAGGTCCTCTTAATTCCAGACCTCGTGGTTTATCTATTGTGCTTTTTCTTTATAATTTTGTTATATATGCTTTTGATTTTTTTTGTTATGTTATTTCCATTTTACATTGTTGAAGTTATTGTGTATGTTGTTTTTTTGTCCCTGCTTCACTCTTGCATCAGTTCATATAGATTTTTCCATACTTCTGTTTATCACATATATTATTTTTAATAGCACAGTAATATTCCATTACATTCGTGTACCACAGTTTTTGTAACTATACTCTAACTGACTGATATCTGCTTTGTTTCTAATTCTTAGCTATCACAGGTGCTGCTATAATTATTTTGGAGTATATGGGAAATTTTTTTCTTATCAATGGCTTCCTTGGTGTATAAGTCTAGTAATAGTATTTCTGATTCAAAAGGTATAGACACTTTTTTCAAACCCTTACTTTCTTTGAATGGATAATAAGTATTGGTTCCAAGGCAGAAGAATGGTAAGGGCTAGACCACCAGGGTTAAGAGACTTACCCAGGGTCAGAGAGCTAAGACATATCTGAGGCTAGAGTAGAAGGTCTTGATAATGTTAATCACTTTGTTTACATAATTCCAAATTGCTTTTCAAAATGGTTACACCATTTCACAGTTCCACCAACAATGAATTAGTGTGTCTATTTTTAAAATCATTTTTGCCAGTTTATAGGGCATGAGGTGAAACAGGATTGTTTTGATTTACATTTATTATTAGTTATTTGGAAGTAACATACACCTGCAACATTACAAATAATATAATTACAAAGAATGAAACAATCCTTTCTATGCTCAAGAGCTTTGATTCTATGAAATTAGAGTGTGGCATTTTTAGGATCTTCTGAGAATGGATCATACTAGATTATAAATTCCTTAACAGCAGGAATGGGCCCACACATCTTTGTGACCTTAAAATATCTAGGGATACCTTTTAAATATTGCGTGCTGTATGAATAGTGATTGAATTGAATTGATATAAGTATTTTATTATTGTTCAGTTGTTTTTTCAATTATGTCCTACTCTAATGACCCCATTTAGAGTTTTCTTGGCAAAGATACTGGAGTGATTTGCTATTTCCTTCTCTAGCTCATTTTACAAATGAGGAGATTGAGGCAGACAGGTTTAAGTGACTTGCTCAGGGTAACACAACCTAGTAAGTGTGTGAGGCTAGAATTAAACTCAGGAAGAGTAGTCTTCCTGACTCCAGCTGGCATTCTATCCACTGTGCCACCTAGCTGTCCCCCCATAAATGGAATTGATCTCAAATCTATCTTTGGTGTCATAAAGAACATGAATGAGATGAGGAAGCAATATACAAGTATGGATTGTGACTATACTGCTCCCCTTTCCCTCCCCACCATGGTTTGTTTTTTGATATGTCACTTGTGTTGCTTCAGGAACTCTTTCATTGCTAGAAGGTAGGACTCTATAGTCCTATAGCATATGAGGGAAGGAGAAAGATTGTCCAAGATATTCCATATCTAAGCTGGTTGGGATAAATTAAATTTTTCTAGACTTGAAGATGATGGGGGGTGAGAGCCATACCACATAGTCCTTGTAGAAACTGATAATGGCTTCTTCTTTGGGAAAAGGAGATAAAGGTACCGTAAAGGAGGCAAAGGAACATATCATGGTTGAGGAGTACCAATATTAACTTTATTGAGATTTTTAAGATGCCTAGTCACACAGCTACAGAGGTTATTGGTAAAAATCTCATCTGGCAACAGGTTTACAAATGAGACATACATTATAATGAAAAACACTTTGAACCTGGACAGTTGGTTCAATTCAAATCCACAAACTTTTTTAAAGCATCTATTCTATGCAAGGAAATGTTCTGAGGTGGGGTTGATATGCAAAAATGAAATGAAGCACAAATCTTGTCATCATAGAGATTGCAGTCTAGTAATGGAATTAAGATTTGTACAGTAACAACAGTATTATAAGACAAAATGTAATAGATGCAGAGAAAAGATAAAGTGCTCTGAGAAAGGACTGGATGAAGTCTCTCACTTGAGAAGAACATAGAGAGCTTCATGAAAGAAGTGGTATGTCAGTTAGACCTTGAAGGAAGAAATTTAGAGCTGGAGAGATATGCCACTATAAATCTGGAGCAACTCCATTCTATGGATAAGGGGGGAATTAAGATAGGGAAATTTTAAGATGAGAATGACAGGAGAGTGAGGACAGTGAGAAACCAGTTTGTGTTTTATAGTGTAGTGTAAGAATGAAAAGTGAGTAGTATACTGGAGCCCAATTATAGAGTGCTTTGAATGCTAGGATAAGAAATTAATATTTTATTTGGTAGGCAGTGAGAAGCCACTTAACATTTTTAATAATAAAATGAGGCCATAGAGTATTACATTGTTAAACTTATATTGGTAATATTGTGATGGATGGATTGGATGAGGCAAGAGACTGGGGTAAGGAAAACCATTTAGGTTATTACATTCTGGAATCATAGAATTTGAGAGTTGGAGCATTTAGGTTATTACATTCTGGAATCAAAGAATTTGAGAGTTGGAGCGTTTAGGTTATTACATTCTGGAATCATAGAATTTGAGAGTTGGAGCATTTAGGTTATTACATTCTGGAATCATAGAATTTGAGTTGGATAGAACCTCCATCTAGTCTAGCCTATACATGAAAAAATTCCCACTGTAACATATTTGACAAGTGGTTATTCAACCTCTTCTTGAAGACTCCACTATATCTCCAGGCTAGCCATTCCACTTTGATACAGCTTTAATTGTTAAGAAGTTTTTCCTGACATCAAATTTAATTTATCTCCTTGCAATTTTCAAAATTAAGATTTGGGGAGTGGGAAATTTTGTTATCAAACACTTGATAAGGGTCTGATGTTCAAGATCTAGGGAAATAACATACATATAACCAACTCCCCTCTACTCCTTCCAATAGATAAATGGTTAAAAATATGAAGAAACAATTCTCAAAAGATGACATACTTTTAACTCATGAAATAAGAGAAATGAAAATTAAAACAACTTTATGGTTTTCTCTCATAACCAGCAAATTGACCAAGGTAACAAAGATGGAAATAGTCATTGTTAGAGGGGTTGTAGAAAGATGGATGTATTGCCAAACCATTGGTGGATTTGTGCATTGGTCTAACAGTCTGTCCAAGCAATTTGGAATTATACTAAGAGAATGACTAAAATATCCATACTCTTTAATACAGAGATCACATTGCTGGAAAATGCCCCAAGGAAGTTGTTAATGGGGATCGGGGAGACATATATTCCAAAATATTTATTGGAATGCTTTTTTTTTGTTTAAATAAAGATCTTGAAACAAAAGAAATGCATACTGAGAGACAGCATATGACAGCTTATGGGACTTGGGACACAAAAAGACCTATGTCCTAATCCTACATTGGATATGAGGTCCAAATCCCACATTAGATATCCTCTGTGCCTTACTTTCCTCATCTGTAAAATGAAAGATTTGGACTTTGGTTGTAAGATCCCATCTAGCTTCAAATCTGTGATCTTTTGATTGGAAAATGGCCATCAAGCTGTGAAATATGAATGTTCCGGTGTGTGTGTGTGTGTGTGTGTGTGTGTGTGTGTGTGTGTGTGTGTGTGTGTGTGTGTGTTTGTTATTTATCTCTTATCATTAATTAGAATATAACCTTTTTGAGGGCAGGGACTGCTTCACTTTTTATTTTACATCCTCAACACTTAACATAGTACTTGGCACATAGCAAAAGCTTAATAAGTCTTAGAGAATGTTATGAAGAACAATGATTATGTACAATACAGAGGGGCATAAAAAGATTTGCTTACACAAACTGTTAAAAAGTGAAGTGAGCAAACCCAGCAAAGTATCAGTGACTACAATTTTAGTGGAAAGAACAGCAACAAAATATTGACACTGAATGTTATAAACAAATAGATGAAAAGGCATTTATTTATTTACAAGTGCTTAATGCCAATAATATAAATAGAAAAAGATTGCCTCTGATCTCAAGGAGATCTTGAGGGAGACATCACATATAAGTAAAATGATGACTAAAGTAGAGGGAAAGTTGGTGCACAACTTTCTGGAAACAGATGATTGTGCATTCAGTACTGTTTCTAGAGTGAGATGTAGAAGATTGTGAGTTTATTTTCTGCTGCTTGTACTAATTTTGACCTGATAATTAAAACCAAGAAGACAGGTTTTCCACCAGCCAGCACTGTACCATCCCTAGGTGGAACTGTCAATTATAGCAAATGGAGAAATTTTGAATGCTGTGGATAAGTACACTTACCTTGTTAGTATACTTTCCAGGAATGTCCATATAGATGATCAAGATGCATACATTGCCAAAGCCAGCTGAGTGTTTTGGTGACTCTGAAGGAAAGTGTAGAAGAAAAAAGGTTTTAGGTTGCCTACCAGACTTAAGGTCTTCAGAACTTTGTGATGATTTCATTGTTGTATGCCTGTGAATCCTGGATGATTTACTAGTGCTGTGGAAATTAAACACTAGCTTGTACCCATTTATTTGGTACTGTGAGACAAGATTGAAGCTATAATTTTTCTTCTCCCATCCTCACCCTCAGTTGAATAAGAATGCAGACAAAGCCTTTTGTCTATCTGTAAACAAACATTTTAAAATTGTGGGGTGTAGAAAAGTATACATATGCTCTACTGCTCTTCTAAAGGTCTCCTGATTCTTGGCATCAGGAAGACATGCCTCTTGCCTAGAGGGCGTTGGAATGGGGCTTCTTGAAGAGCGTAAATTGGAGAAGAAGTAAAGGGCTTTTATCCTGGGAATCCAAAGCTAGAAGGTGTGCATAGAAGACTGTGGACAGAGAAGGCAAGGCAATTGGCCATATGTGGCTGGACGCCTTCTTTTTCTCTGGCCCACTTTTTATTATTTAATAAATAATTATAAATTAAGATACAGTCTCCAGAGAATTTTAATCTTAATGCTGTCATGCCAGGAAATTGAATTGATTCCATTTGAATTGTCTTAGGAAGATTCTGAAGATCACCTGGCAAGATAAGATAATGGACACTGAGGTCTTTTCTGGAGCTGAACTGCCAAGCATTCAAACTCTATTGCAGAGAGCGCAACTCCACTGGGCTGGCCACATTGTTCAAATGTCAAACGTATTTTTGTCTAAAAGACTTATTTTACAGAGAACTCAGACAAGGCAAGTGCTCTCACAGAGGTCAGAAGAAGCAATACACTCTCAAGGTCTCTCTGAAGAACTTTGGTATCAATTGTGAGACAGGGGAGACACTGCCACAGTATTCAAACAGGTTATTTGTGCTAGATCTGTGGGTAGGGTCTTCTGAACTTTATCAGTCTGATCAGCCACTGTGGGATACATTGTACATTGACCCTGACATAGTGATGTCATTTTGGTCCTCTTGGAATATGAAAGACAACTACCACCAATCACATAGAAGAAGATTCAGTTGCAGAGTGAATGGAAAAACCTAAAGGTACTGCAGAAGGGAAAATGGCAAGGCCTAAGAGTCCTAAGGATTCTTTGGGGTGTCATAACATAACAATGTACAGTATTCTGACAAATTCATTTATCAAAACTTGTTTAGCCATTCCTTAGTGGGCATCTACTTCTTCACTACTACCAAAACAACCTAACCTTTATATTGTTCATGAGATTATTGAGAAGAGAATGTAATTGGTATCCTTAGTGAAATGAATGATGAGACTGTGTTCCACAAATTCCCAAATATGACCCCCAAAATGAGAATGCATCTCCTTATTCCTTCTTTGAAGAGGAAGGAATCTATAGCTGTGGACTTGCTTAATGTGTTGGATTAATTTTGCTGAACCATTTTTTCTCTTTTTAATTCTTCGTTATGAAGAGAGTTGCCTTTTGGGAAGGGAAGGAAGTAGAGATGTATTGGGAAAAGTAGGTTATATAAAAATAAAAGATATCAATAAAAATTTAAGAGGCTCATGAATAGCTACAAGGAAATGGCTATAGAAAAGAGGAAATAAAGAGAATTGAGCTATTATAGGTTATAGAATTCATGTGATTTGGCAACAGGATATGGAGGCTAAGGGAGGAATAAGTGATGACTGGGAAAGTGATAGTTCTGTCAACAGAAACATACTCTGATGTTTCACTAGAGCATAGAAAGTGGAACATAGGATTGTCCCTGGGTTCTTAGAAGGCAAGAGCTTGTACTCCATTGGAATAGCAAAGCCCTGTCTAGCAGGAACAACTTCAAATATAAGGCCAGCAATAGATTGTGTGTCTGTCTCCCAAGGGCCAGTTTACCTAAATTCTCTAGTCTCATTATTGCAAAATTAATCACTAAATGATTTTTTTTCTTTTGTCCTCAGTAGTTCAAAAGAACCTAAGACCAAATACTTGCTTTTCATAATTTTATTTCTCTGGGCTTTACTTTTCTTATCTGTAATATGAGGAGGTTGAATTAGATGAACTATAAAGTCTCTTCCAATCAAATCTTTTATTCCCTGAAGACCTCTACTAAGGCATGGAGGCCTTATGATCTTTGTTTATAGAGGGAGAATTCACATTAATGAAATGATGCATATTTAGGGTATTCAGATTTGGAAAAGAGAAATATAGTTTCAGACTTACTGGGTTTGAGTTGCTATGGCACACTCTTGTGGAGATAGATAGCAAACAGTTGGGAATACTGAACTAGAGTTCTAGGGAGAAGTTAAGTGAAGGTAAAGATTTTTGAGTCATCTGCATAGAGATGCCTAGGGAGTAGAAAAAATTGCTGAAAAGGTGATTGTTGAATGGGAAGACATCAAAGGACAGACAGACCCTTGGGGAACACCAGTGTTTCCTCGAAGGAAGAATAATGAGGTAGTAAAGGAAAAATAGTAGTTTATAGGAGAGATAAGACTCCTACCATGTCTTGGGAGTTAAAGGAGAAAAAATGTGAAGAAGGAGCAGTAGTCAACTGTGTCATACTGCAGAGAAATCAGGATGAAGACTTAAAAAGGCAAGTGACAAGATCACTGCTGGTGGAGAAAGCAGCTTCAGTTGAATGTAAAGATGGAAATCACTTTGTAAGAGAGTAAAGAGTGAGTAATTAAGTAGAAGCATCAAATGTAAATTATTTTTCTAGGCATTTATCTATAAAGGAAAGGAGAGAGAATTATAGCTTGAGGGAAGTAGCAGAGTCTAGGGAAAGTTTTAATTTTAGGAAGAGAGAAGGATTTAAGCATTGGTAAATCAAGGGGGAAAGAAGCTATAGAGGGAGAGATTGAAAATGTAAGAGAGGGAAGAGGAATAATTGGAAGTTCCAAAGGAGATGGAAACAGGATCAAGGGGTGAAAAGGTTAGTCTTGGCATCATGAAGGGTTTTTTCATTTAAAAGCAAAGGAAACAGTAAAGATGAGGTAGAGACAGAAAAGAGGTATAAAAGAGGATAGTTGAGAGTTCTAACAACCTTTTTCTGTTCTTATGATGTCATGACATGTTCATGTTACTGACTAAAAAATGTCAGTATATCAGTAAAGAATCTGTAATTTTATTGGTACTTCATCATACACAGTAGATCACAATTTCTCTACACATTATAATAGACCGTATTTTTGAGTCCCTGTGGCCAAAAAAAAACCCAAATTCATCATCACTAGTAAATAGTCTTCTTCAGGCCCAGATTTGGAAACTTTCCATCTTTGGGCCTGAACTTGAAAAACTGTATTGTCCTGAACATAGACCTTTTATTCCTCTGGCATAGCTATATTTTTTTCAAATAAACTTTTATTGATAATTTTTATCTTTTTATATCATCAGAATTTCTCCTAACTTCTGTGAGAGCCATCTAATATAATAAATGACAGTTTTAAAGGGAAAAAAGAAGGCAATAAAAATTAACAAAACTGATCAATATATTGAAAAAGTCAGAAAAATCTATGTAAAGTTACATACCTGTGGACCTCTTAGACCTTAGCAATGGAGGTGGATGGGGTTGTTTTCTCCTATCTCTTGTTGGGACCATGCTTATTTTTTATAATATTGCTCTATTTACTCTGGATTTGATGTGGTTCTTTCAATTTACATTGTTAGAGTTGTATATATTTTTTCTTGATTGCTTCATTCTGCATCAGATCATGTAAGTTTTAAAATATTTCTCTGTATCATATTTGTTGCTCTTACAGGATAGTAAAATATTCTATTACGTTCATCTCCACACTTTTTTTTATCCATTTCCTAATGAATGGGCATCTACTTTGTTTCTAGTTTTTTGTTATCACAAAAAAAATGTGTTAAATATTTTAGTATATATAAGGACTTTCTTTTTATCAATGACCATGCCTAGAAGTGGACTCTCTAGGCTAAAGGGTATGAATATTAGTCACTTTATTTGCATAATCCAAATTGCTTTCCAAAAGAGTTGTACTGATTCAGTGAATTCTCTACCAACAATGCACTGATGTGCTTTTCTTTCCTTAACCCCTCCAATATTGATTCTTCCCATCTTGTCATTTTTTGCCAATTTACAGGGTGTGAGGTGAAACCTCAAGATGGTTTTTTATTTGTATTTTTCTTTGGGGCATTCTTTCATGTGGTCTGTTAATAGTTTTCAATTTTGTTCATAACCTTTTAATTTTGACATAACTTTCAAGAACCTAAGGTCACTATATCATAATGTACATCAGAATAAGTTTTTAGTGAAGAGATGTCCATAAGTAGTCAGTTATGAAAACTGTACTTGGGACAACACTTCTTTAACTGCCTAATAATCATTTTGCTAGAGAGTTGTTCTTAGGAACTCTTAGCATATCAAAACAAAATCATTAGGTCAAGAATAGCAGATCTATAGATTTATGTCTGTTTTATTTTTTAGAAACATCCAAGATATGCTTTAAGTAAGTAGAATTTTGAGCTTTTCCCACTGAAATAGTGGCAGTGATAAACTTCTGCTAGCAAAACTGACACCCTAATATAGTCTCATATTGCCAGTGGCACACATTTACAAAACTTATTGAATATCGCCACATTGTTTGTCAGTAGGAAAAACAATTTGTTGAGCTTGTGAAGTTATCTGACCTTCAGGAATAATTTTCTATTCTTTATAGCAACCTGGCTGATTGGCTTAGACTGCATGATGTTGCAATTATTGAATGGATTTGGAAATCTATATTGGGTAGAAATGCTCATGTACATATAGGGGACTGAATTCATGTTCTTAATGTTTTGTGTTCTTTTTTTTTTTTTAACTCCTACTTTCTGTCCCAGTAATAATTCTAAGACAGAAGAGCAGCAAAGGCTTAGGCAATCTGGGTTAAGTGTCTTGCAAAAGTTCATAGAACTAGGAAGTATCTGAGGTCAAGATTTGAACCCAAGTCCTCTGGACTCCAGAGCTAGTGCTCTATCCACTGTGCTACTTAGCTGCCTCATAGTTTTACTGTTTTTAAATCATTAACTGCAATAAACTCAGGTATCTGTCATTACAGAGGAAATGTACTTGAACCATATGAAGTTATTCACCAGGTATTTGAGTCCCTACTATGTGCATAATACTATAATACAAATGAAATGAGTCAAAGATAATTTTTTTCTAAGGTAGGATTTTGCTGATTTAGCCACTTTGCATTTTCGTTTAGAAATCATGATTATTGGACACATAGGTAAATCCAGGTAAGCTTTACTACTTATTGGTTTGTTAGACTTTCCGTAGTGATTTAAAGATCAAAATTATTTAAATTTGCAGTAACATTAAAAGGTATCTTAGCTTCTACCATGTATCTTTATACGTTTATAGACAGTACACTCTTTTTTTGCTGCAGTGAATTCCTGGAACCTGGGTTGCAAAATTAAAATGAATAAAAGCAATTCAGTATTATTTTTTCTTGTTTTGTGGGGAAAACATTCAGGGATTTTTATCTTCTTAAGTTGTGCTCATGCATAGGTAAGCCATACTTTTGAGTTAGTGTACATTAAGTTATTTGGAACATGTTCCAAGTATAACAGAACTTGCCAAGAGAGTAGGTTAAGGAGGAAAGAAGAGATAACTATTTTAGGTAGTGAATTAGCAAAGTAGTGGGAAAAGTGAAAATTAACTTAAAAGCACATTTATAAACTGATTTCTTTCTGTTGGCTTTTGATTTAAGATCTGTTAAGTAGTATTTTCACTTCCCCATATTGATATTTCAGTAATGTAATAATCATCCTCAGGCTAAGGGTCATTTTCAGTAGAATTTGTGTTAGGTAAGTGTAGTTTGTTTCTTATGAAAATTGATAAATAACATATGAACTATTTATCCATCTGCATATATGTGTGGTGCCCCATGTGATCAATTAGGACATCATGTTCCCTGATAACTTAGTATATTTGTACATGTAGTCTTTGTACTAGTTTTTATTTCATGCATTTTGTTTCTTAAAATGCTTCAAAACCAAGATGAAATTATAAACTACTTAAAACCTGATTACATACCATTATTAAGCCTGTCCCAACAAATATAATATCAATAGATTTTAGATCTATTTTTCCAAAGTGCTGACCAATCATATTCTGTCCTAATGTCTTACGACATTGAAAGTACATTACTTTTGATTATTAAAGAATTATGGAAAGTCTGTTGGTTTTTTATTTAACTTATGTATAGCCAATAGGAAAATACTTTCTTGGACAAAGTGAAATTTAAAAATAATATCCTATAATGAGTTTACAAATTTTAAAAACATGTCAGAATCAAGATTGTGTGTATAAATGTGTATTGTGTGTACATATGTATATATACATAGTGTCTCAAAAGTCTAAAGCTTAAATAAGCTTATAACTGCCCTAAGACTTTTAGAATACCCATATGTGTATAAACAAATATACTGTGTACATAATTCTGTGTATTTGTAAACATGGATTGTGTGTATGTAATACACCTATTCACTATAGCAAAATAAAGGAGAGGTGTGAATATGCATGTTAATTTGTATTTCCTTGATTTTTTCCAGTTTTTCTTTTAATATTTTACCATTCTGTAATTTTCCCCAATATATGAGAAATTAGAAATTATTTTGTTTCAAATTATAAGAAAAATTAACTTCAGAATCACAGAGCTAGAAGGAACCTCAGATACCATCTAGTACATTCTGTAATTGACCAAGAATCTCTTCTGAAGTTTTTCCAACAACTGTTGATCCATTTTCTGCTTAAAGACTTACATTGAAGGGAACCCAGTAAGTTCTAGGCTACTTCTGTCACTTAGGGGGCAGCTCTTAATTATTAGGAACATTTTCCTTCCATTGAACATTAATTTGCATCTCTGCTACTTTGGGATCATAGATCTACAGTAGGTAAAGCTACATTAGAGGTAAATTTGGTCCAGTAACCTTATTTCATAGATGATGAATCTTAAGTGATTGTCCAAGAAAACACAGGTAGTATCAGAGGCTGAACTTGAACTCAGGCCCTCAGACTCCAGAATCAACACTTTTTACACTGTTTCTCTTCCACCCATTATGTCTAATGTTGGAGCCGTGCAGATTAAGTCTCATTCCATTTCCATGTGGTAGATTCTTGAAATCATGATCCATTTCCCCCACTGAGTGTTATCTTCTTGACTAAAAATCCCTATTTACTTCATTTGATTCTTTTACTATTGCAATTGTTTTGTTTGTTTGTTTTGAATGAGCTCCATTTTGGTTTTGTGGTACCCAGAACTGAGCACTATAAATATGGGCTGACTAAGATTGAGTATAGCAGAATTATCTTCTTTATTCTGGATGCTTTAAAAATATTTTTTAAAACTGATTTCATCAGTATAGGCAGTTCCTAAGAAGGAACTACTTTTGCCAGTTAAGATCAGTACTATCTTTCATCAATTTTATAGAATTCTTATAGAATTACCTTTAGTACTAAAAGGTGAGTTGACTTGCCCAGGGTCATGCAATATGAATGTGTCATTGTATAGACTTTAATTCAGATTTTACTGAGTCTAAAGCCAACTCTTATCTGCTATGCCATGCTGGCTTTCTTAATGCAGTTAGTATAATATTAACTACCATGTTACACTGTTCCTTTATATTTAATGAATAGTTTATAGTCAGTTCACACAGTACCTGACATCTTTTTTACAAGAATGATTATCTAAACATGAAATTGACATTTTGAACCTATACTTATTTTCATTTTACTTCATTCAGCTCTTCCATCTAGTATAGTCCAAACATTTTTGGATATTGATCTGTCATTCATTGAATTAGCCATCCTTACAAATTGATGATTAAAAATATTGACCATTAGAGGACCAAGGACAAGTCTTTGTAGTAGTACACTAGAGGTCTCCTTCCAAGATGATGACTCATCAATGAACATTTTTTTTTTTAATAAACCCTTAATTTCGGTGTATTGTCTCATAGGTGGAAGAGTGGTAAGGGTGGGCAATGGGGGTCAAGTGACTTGCCCAGGGTCACACAGCTGGGAAGTGTCTGAGGCCGGGTTTGAACCTAGGACCTCCTGTCTCTAGGCCTGACTCTCACTCCACTGAGCTACCCAGCTGCCCCCATCAATGAACATTTTTTGAGACTGATCACTAAATTGGTTTTTAGTGTACCCAATTGTACTATCATCTAGTCTCTATCTTTCTATATTGTCCATTAGGATTATATTAGTTTGCTTTGAAAAAAATAATCCAAAGATTTTATTTTCATTTATTTTCTTTTTTTAAAAGAGAATTCATTTTCTCTTAAGTTATTTGTGTTTGCTTGTTCATTCAACACACATTTAGCAGGGCATCGTGCAATGAGCCCAGGAAGTTACCACATTTGAATAGATACCCATCTCTAATTAAGTTTGCCATCTAGTATTCATTTCTGTTTGACAAACATTTATACAATGATGTTCTAGGCAAAAATGAAGCAACTCTCCCTTCAAGGTCTTTACATTCTACTGGATAGGACAAAAACACATAGGAGTTAGAAATCCTAATCATAATATTCAATATTATGTAAATACAATTGGGGGATATGGAAAAAAAATTCCATGTGAAATTTTATAGGTGAAAAGTCTACTGAGAGCCAATCACGCAAAGCTTCAGGGCGTAGGTAGCATTTGAGTTGGGCTTAAAAGCTAAATGGCAATTCAGCAGTCAAAAATTTAGAGAGTTGGAGAGAGTATTTCAAGTAAGAGGTATGTTTTGGGTATAAAGAGTTCTTGTTTTACTATAACATTGACTATGGGGAGGGGAATGATATGAGTGAGGTAAGTTGAGTTCCAGATTTTAGAGGGTCTTACATGGCAGATAAAGGGGTTTGATTTTTACTCAAGAAGTAGAGAATAACTGAAAATTTGGGGGCAGAAGAGTGGCATGAGCACATCTTTGTATGAAAAAGTTTATTTTGATCATGGACATATGAAGGGTGGATTGGAAAGTTGAAAACTAGAGGCAGGAAGACTTTTAGGAGGTTGTAGCCATAGTCTTAGGTCAGTGATGGCAAACCTTTCAGAGACTGAGTGCCCAAACTACCCCTCACCCTGCATGTGAGCTCCCTGCTATATACCCCAGATATATTGGGCTGCTGAGCAGAGGGGCAGATGATGAGAGAAATGTCCTCAGGTGGGGTGGAGATGGGGAGAGGAGTAACCCCCTCCAGCACATATGCATGCCATAGATTTGTCAACACGGGTCTAGGAGAATGATGCCTATGAATTATATATATCCTACCATTTTAAAAGACAAACCTTTTCAATGTCTACTGTATGGAAATCCTTACAAATAATTGATCTTGAATGATATGAAATCAGTAGAATATATACTTTAGTATCAAGTGGACCTCCTTTTACAATTTTAAAATCTGTTTCATTGTTTGCTTGCTATTGATGCATTATTGTATCTTTAATAGGGCGTCAATGTGTTGGGGAAAACAACAGCATAATTTGCAAGCAAGATGCTCTGTTATCTTTAAGACCTTGCATAGTACAAGTAAAATGGCAAAATTGAAACAATTGCTCAAGTATGTTTAAACTTAAATAGTTTAGATATCTTCAAAATACGGGGATGATTAATGCTTTTTGTTTTGATTACTTTTTTTCAGGTGATTCATGGCAGGGGACGTGGAAGGGTTTAGTTCCTCCATCCATGACACCAGTGTCTCTGCTGGGTTCAGAGCACTGTATGAGGAGGGATTGCTTCTTGATGTCACACTTGTCATTGAAGATCACCAATTCCAGGCACATAAAGCACTCCTTGCCACCCAGAGTGACTACTTCAGGATAATGTTCACAGCTGACATGAGGGAGCGAGATCAGGACAAAATTCATTTGAAAGGTCTGACTGCTACAGGCTTCAGCCATGTCCTACAATTCATGTACTATGGAACTATAGAACTGAGTATGAATACTGTTCATGAAATCCTACAGGCTGCCATGTATGTTCAACTTATAGAAGTGGTGAAGTTCTGCTGCTCTTTTCTCTTAGCCAAAATCTGCTTAGAAAATTGTGCAGAAATTATGAGACTCTTAGATGATTTTGGTGTAAACATCGAGGGAGTCAGGGAGAAGTTGGACTCCTTTCTGCTAGAGAACTTTGTGCCACTAATGTCAAGACCTGACTTCCTGTCCTATCTGAGCTTTGAAAAGCTTATGTCTTATTTGGATAATGACCGTCTGAGCAGGTTCCCAGAGATAGAACTGTACGAGGCTGTTCAGTCTTGGCTGCGGCATGATAGAAGACGCTGGAGACATACCGATACCATCATTCAGAACATCAGGTTTTGTTTGATGACCCCATCCAGTGTTTTTGAGAAGGTTGGTGCATTTGAAAGCAATAGACAGGATTCCTCATTTAGTTAGGGTAGCATGCCTTTCATAGGTGAGAGAGTTTTACCTATCAGAAAAAAAGAAAAAATAGTTTGGCTAATAATGTATGAGGAAATTAATTTTTGAGGTATCTTGTTTTTTGAAAAAATTTTTGGGTGGTGAAAGATAAGTCAGGTAGATTTTATAGCATCATATTAGGATCTAGGTTTTTGGGTTTTTTCCCCAAAACTTAATTTTAAATAGGCTTAATAAATAAGATATATGGTGTTTTCTTCACATAGAATAATGGGTATTTTCTTTAACTTTTCTTTTCACAAAGTAACTCTGAAGTGGGTAAAACTGTGTTTAATTTTTTTTTTTGTGACAGATTGAAGCAATGAACTTGTTCAGTTATGTAGAATTTGAAAGCAGACATTTTAGAATTTAATGCCATAAAGTACAATATTCCATTGACCATTAAGGAAATGTGCTAATTATATGCAAAATTATAATATTATTATTGCTACAGTCGTAAACTAATGACTTTTAGTAGTAATTTTTGATTCATTTTATCCCATCATATTGCTTTCTTTGCAGAGTGAACACTGATCAGATTCGACTGTCTGTTTTCCTATAAAAATAGGCCAGAAGTTCCTAATCTTTGTTTTGATCAAAATACCTTTTTGTACTTTCAATCATTTCCATTAACTTAAAAACAATCCCTTTTCCTAGAATTTTTTTTTACTTTTAGGCCTTCAATCTCACTTGTGATTTACTTTTTGCCCACAGAATAGAAAATAAAATTTGAGTTTGATTTAATTGACTTCTAGTCATATTGTTCTCTCTAGGGCTCTATCTTACCTTTGCTTTCTTTTCTAGATTTATATATATATACACACAGTTCATCCCTAAATTAAATCTTCTCCTGGCATTAGCTCAGGCATAAAACTTTAGCAAAGAGAGTTGTTTCTATTACTAGTGATGTCTTGGGGTGGGGGTGGGGGATGGAGTGAGTTAGTAGGGAGAATGCTGAAGTGTCATTAACATAGTCACAAACGAGTTTAAATTTAAGGGGTTCTAATCTTTATTTGAAATTTGTAAATATAAGCAAAACTTCTAAAGCTAAAGGCTAGACTAGATTTATTAAATATAATTAATCTCAAATGGCCAATCCTTTCTAAAGGCATTTGTCCCTTAATATGCTTGATTTTAGATTTATTTTAGGTTAACATTTTTGTGTGCTTCTATGTCTTGACTAAAGTTTTAGGCTTGTGGTTTGGGAGATGCTTTTTATATTAGGTGCCAATTCTTTGTCCACCTCTAAAATTCATAAAGAAAAAAAATTGCTTCAAACTTGATATAAAACATTGGTAGAACCAGGCTGGTACATCACTCTCAGAAGAACAATCATCACATTTTAACCATTTGTTGAAAGTCACCATCAAAAAATATTGCTAAGCACAGTCTTTTTCCTTAATTAGTTCTTAGGAATGGCATTGAGAAGTATTGAAGAGCTTATTTAGTGAAACTTATAGGAAAATTTGTCTAGAAGTATTTTTCTGTATATGAATGAAGAGTCCATAATTTAGAATTGTAGTCAGATTAAAATTTTATCCTGTAGATCATCTCTAGAAATAAAGCTTCTAAATGGAATATAAATTTTCTCATTGGGAAGCAAAGGAGTTTGCCTTATACTCATCATGGATAACACTTGATCTTTATCTTCTTGATGATAGGGACCATGTCTTTTTACTTTAAGCCTCAAGCAAACACACTTGAAAAGTCCATTGTTTCCAAGACACTGACTAAAACTGATATAGACACTCAGATTCAAATTCTGGTTCTCCCAATTTTTTTCCCCTTCCATTTCTTTTCTGCATGACCTTAGTTATATAATTTCACCTTTGGGCCTCTCTTTCCACATCCTTAAAATGAGAGTATTAAATGAACTGATTTCCAGGGTCTTTTTTGATTTGAAATCCTACTCTGTATTCTATCACTAACAGACCTTTCCTTGTAATTTGCGGTCCAAATTATACAAAAAAATGAGGGGAAGAGTAGTGTTGATTTCTTTGAATGATTTGTATGCTAAAAGATTTGAAAAATGCAATAGTGTTGTCAGTCATTCCTTAGCATTAATTTTATTATATCATGAGAGAACCAAGGAATTTTATCATGTAGGGTGGATGATGGTAAATTTTTAATAATTTCTGCTAGAGACTCTTGTGCCACCTATTCCAGAGAAAAGAAATTTGGGAAAACAACTTTTCTATGTCTGGGAAAACTTTTTTAAAAGTTCTATTGACTATTTGAGTAGTATAACAGTCTACATTTGTGTTGTTTTTTTTTTTTTTTAATTCAAAGTGGTCTCTTCCCTCTGATCTTCAATCAATTTAGCTTTGAATAGGACTAAAATTGGAATAAAGAATAAAAGGGTAAAAAATTATCCTCGTAAAGGTCAGCATGTTGAGACTAGAAATTCAGGGAAAAAAAGTTTTTATTGCCTGGAAACATTCAAATCATATGTATATACACACACAATAAAATTTTCTCTTACACATTCCCGAGGACTATAGGGGATGTTATACATGACAGGAAATTCTAAAATGAAAGGAATTATTTGCATAATTGCCAGAGCTTATACAGAAGATAGCATCACTTCTTCAAGATCTTCTTTCTTTTCCAAGAAGATGAGAAAAAAATGAAATAATTACCTGGCTGATAATCCTTGATCTTAAAATTTATAGTAATTTTGGTCATAATGGGGGAGCAATATCAGTATAAAAGTGGTTTGTCTTCAGCCAAGTTATCATGACTAACTTAAATTGAATTATACTATTTGTATCTTTACCAAAAAAAGAAAGAAAAAAAAGAGCTCATCCCTCTGCAGTTTTATTCTGTTATCTTCAGCTTCCGTTTGTCTTGTTTAGCTTAAAGACAGGCATCTTTGATTTTATTATAGAATGTCTGAGATTATCACTTTAACCCTCTTTGGATAAAGAAAAGAGCCTTCTAAGAGAAGTGATCCTAAACTGGAAACATTGAAAATAGCATCAAAGACTTTAGTATAGGGGACTGTGCTTAGTAAAAATTCTGATATTTTTGCAGGAACTTAAGAAATTCGATGGGACTGAAGAGAGGTTGAAAAATTTAAATTGTGAAAATGTAACTGAGGTTTCACTGTAAAATAGAAGAAAACTGAAAATAAAGTAAACTTTTAAGTATTCTGTCCCTTTGACATAGCTTTTTTTTTAAAGTACTCTGATTTGAGTTATCCACAAAAAATACCTAATTTGGAAGCATTTAATTATGCATATGATTTTGGATGTGTTGCAAGTTTAAGTGAATAACTTCTGTAACTGTCACCCCAAGTGAGGCCTGACATTTGTCCATTTGAATTTGGTGATGTGCTTCTTCAAATAGTATAACCTTTTCTCTACTTAATCCTATGGGTTATTTAAACAGTTATTTTATTGAAGTTAATAATTTAGGAAGTAAATATGTATTTGGCACAGTGCCCATTATACTTGCTATTTTTGTATGGTATATATCTTTTTAGTAAAATTATGGAATCCATTAATTAAAAATGACATAATAGATCTTCAGTGCAGTGAAATCTTTTTAATTTTCACATCTGCCATAACTTCATCTTAAATATACATAAGATTAAGACATACTAACTAACCATCTTAAAAATTATATTCCTATCTGTTCAAAAATTTATTTAAAATATTGTATCTTACAAGATAATGAGAAATTTTAATTTTATATTATTTATAAGAAAATTTTAAAGATTCTGCTAAGGTAAGAAAAAAAACATACCAAAACAACCTTTATACCTTTTTTCATTAATTTGCTAAAATTAAATTGTTTAAAAATTGTAAGGATTTTATATTTGAACCAATAAGTTAAGTAGGTATGTCCCAGTTTGAGTAAACCTAACAGATAAAAATCTGAACTTACAAAAGGTAAATTCAGGGGCAGTATTTTGCATTAAGTAGTTATGTATTACAGAATTCCTTTAAATGTTATGCTTCATATATTGTATTTAAAATATAATGCAACTTGCAAATTTTAAGAGCATAGCTTTTATACAGATAGAATTTGTTTTACGAAGCTTATAAAATAAGGCAAAGCAGAATTTTAAGGTATGTACATGGATTTTGTGTATAATGAATTTTTTGTAGAATTTTAAATTGTTTTTCAAGTTAGTATTTTTATAGACATAATCATGTTGATTATATTTTATAAAATGTTATAGTCTCCTTATTTTAATGAAATGTTTTTGTAATTTAAAAATCCTTTCAGTAGTCTTCTAGGAAATTTAACTTCACTAATACTGAAAATAATCAGGTTTAGAATAAACAGTTACGTTGGCAAAGCTTACTAACATGGAATTTTTTTAAGTGACTTAAGAAGCAGAAAGTATGATTTTAAGAGAGAAGCTACTTTTTTTAACTATTGGAAAATGTTCTAAAGTCATCTTAACTAAAAGTACTTAAAAATCAGAAAATATCAGGAATATAAATCATTAAGATTTACAAATAGAACAAACCACACACACACACACACACACACACACACACACACACACACACACACACACACACACACAAAACCAACCATAATTTTCCAAACATTTTCTTCCTTGGAATACTTACTATGTATCATTAAAATAGGCTGTTGTGGTTGTTGGTTTTAAATTTCATTAAACTTAATTTTTTAATATGGTAAAAACTTGTGGTTGGGTGCCTTGGTTGACAGTGGGATAACCTGTTTGTTTACTTATGCAGAAAAATCATAGACGGGAAAATAAAAATTTTCTCCAATGATGATAGTTCATATTAAATTAGTGCCTCAAAATTTTCAAAGCATTTTATTCATAGCATAAGGTATGAAGTGCAAATAGCATTTTCATTTTTCAGATGAGGAAACAAACTCAAAAAGGTTAAGTGATTTGCCTAAGATTACAGTAAAACACACAGATTGAAAATAATTGTAGAAGGCCCTAAGAAATCACAGATATTGCAAAAAAATGAAGCTTGATTTGAGTTGTATTAAACTTGGCATGTTTCTGTAGTATTAGGGCACTTGGAAAATACTTATTAAATGTAATTAGATTTAAAGAGACTGAGTAAAAAATGCAGGTTTGAAGTTAACCTCTACTTATTCAAGAATAAACTCAGACCAAAAATCTAAATCATATTTTTTGCTTTTTATTAAAACTTTGGTTCTTGTAGATTCAAAGCACAGAAATAGAAAGCTTCAATTCTTGGGAGATGCAAGTTTAAGTTTACTCTTAGTATGTGCACTTCCCATCCCCAGCATAAGAAAGATGGCTCTGCTCTCATTTTCTATAAGACCACCTTTCTTCCCCTCTTCCCTTTTTTCTCCCTCACAATTTCACTTCATATAAAGTCTTTGATAGTGATATCTGAGGTATTTTTTCTCTTTGCTAAAGCTTTCAAACAGACATTGAATGTATATCTTCTGTTCTATTAGACTAGCCCAATAGACTCTTCATTGTTCAGTATGATGCTAGTTGTTTAATCATGCCAATTAACTAGACTTATTATTTTAAGGTCTTCTTAGAGGGCCCACTAAGTAGGTGGTATGAACCTGTTCATAAATTCAATCTTATCTGCTCTTTCCACTTGCCTTCCTTCCATTTAGGTCTTCAAAGCAGCTGTGTTCTGAAGAGTTAGGAGAATGAGAGAGACCTGAAAACAAAGGCAGGGGAAAATTGGTAATTAACTATGAAGCCAGGGGAGAGGAAAAAAAATATCAAAAAAGGGGAATGCTACTCTGACCTGTAAAAGGGGAACAAAGCTTTTTCAATGAAAGTGGAAAAGAAAGTAAACAGAAAGATAAAGGAAAAATAGTCAAAGGGAAGAGAATGATACCAGAATGGAAAAAAAAAGTAAGAAAATACAAAGTTAGGGGGGGATAATTAAAGTATGGGTTTACTTTGTTTAATAATTTTTTAACTGTAAAGAAAATTTCCTAAATACTGCAGGTAACCATTGCTTAAGAACACCCAGAAGACATTTTTTAATAATTTTGTCTTTTTTTTTCTTTTGCTATTTTCTCTCTGCTCTAACATTTGTGGGTAAATAAAGTTAATTTGCATTCAAGTCCAGTGTAGAAAAGCTTTTCACAGTTAATGTTTTTTTCCACTTAAGAGCACAGCAGTTGGGGGCCGCTCAGTGGCTCAGTGGTTTGAGAGCCAGGACCAGAGACAGGAGGTCCTGGGTTCAAATGTGACCTCAGACACTTCCTAGGCAAGTTACTTAACCTCCATTGCCTAGCCCTGACCACTCTTCTGCCTTAGAACCAATACACAGTAGTGATTCTAAGGTGGAATGTAAAGGTTTAAAAAAAAAAAAAAAAGGTACAACAGTAGAAACAGAATTTTTAAAACTCTTTCCTTTGAACTTAGTTTCAACCATCAACGCTAATGTGAGTAAGCAACAGAACAACTTAAGAACTTTATTTTGGAGTTCCTGTTTTTCAGTAACAATTTTCCCATGCCCCCACTTCTAGTGTACTTTTTTTCTACTTTTTTTTAACTGTTACATTGAAGGTAGGCTTTTTAAGTATTTGTTTTTGCATTATTTCCCCACTTACTTTATTTCTGTGGTAGACAAAAGGAATAGAGGATTCACAGTTTTCTTGAACAGGTAACTTGGAGAGTTTGTGCCTAATAATGATGAAAAGATTAAACATAGCTCATTGTTTAAATTTAGACCTCTTTGGCACTTGTAAGTATAAGTACTGTTTGCTATTTTTTATTTCAGTTCAATCAGAGTAAGCTGTATTGATGCAGTTTTTGCATCAATTTTGCAAAATTTATTTAATTTTAAATGTCTAAGATGATCACTTGCTCTCAAAATACTCTTCTTAGTCTTATTTTCTCTATAAAAACATTTTAGCATGACTCAGCAGTTTTTTAACATCTTATATCTGCTTTTTATAGAGTATGACCCAACAATGAAATATAACCTATATTTTTGATAGGGAACTAAAAATAAGGAAGACCTAGATTCAAATCCCCCTTTGACTTTATCCTTGGGATCCTGGGCAAGTTATTTTACTTTTATTTATCCCAGGCAACTCCCTAGTAGTTGTCTACTAAGTAATATACTCAGGATTCCTAATGATGAAATCACAGATCCCTTACCTTTGCATTATTTTGATAAATGCTGGCTGGTTTCCATATAAACAACAGTCACTGGGCAAACACTTAACTATTTTCTCCCCTAAAAAAACCTTTGGAGGTTTTTCTCTAATTTAGTTTTAAGTATTTTTATTAGTAGACTTTACTAGTTTTTAAGAAATAATGAGAATTGACATTTTATATTAAAGAAAAGAAGTAATGCTTATCTTTGAAACATTTCTTTAGCCTTGAAAACGGAAAAGTTAAAAATTGATGCATCAATTTTATTAAAATTTTAATTTAATTTATAAAAATGGATGGAAAAATACCAAAACTTTACTATCACAGAATATCTTATAGCCCATATATATGTGTGTGTGTGTATATTATAATAATAATAATAATAATAATACCCATTATTTACATAGTGTTTACTGGTTAGGTATTGTGCTAAACTCTTTACAAATATTAATCTCATTTGATCCTCATCATATCTGGAAGGTAGGTGCTGTTATTATCCCCATTTAACAGATGAGGAAACTGAAACAAACAAGGGCTAAGTAACTTACCCAGGGACACCCAACTCCCAGTTGTCTGAGGCTGGATTTCACTCAGATATTAACTCTAGGTTCAGTGTTCTATCTACTGTATGATCTATATATGTGTTAGTATACAATACAATACAAATGTATGTGTATGTATATATGTATGTACATTTTTATATACACACATATACATAAACACACATACAAGTCATGGCCCTGAGGAATCAACTTAAAATGGTTATCTAAAATATTTGACAGATAGTTTATCTTAGCACTATGTTGGTGTGCTAAGCTTTGCCTACCTGAGATAACCTTATAATTTATAATAAACTATTTGTATACAATGACTAAAGAAACTTGTTAAGGGAAATGTTAGATTCAAAGATGAGTGACATTGTCACTACCCATAAAGAATTTATAATGAAATGGGTGTTAAAGTACTAAAAAAACTATATACCACAATGTAATATGCTTACATTGGTACTATAATGAAAGTCTAAAGAAATTATAGAAATGAATAAAAGTAACGTAATTAGTTGTTCTTGAAGATTCCAGAATATTTTGGAGAAAAAGCACCTTTGCTGACCTTCCAAGAATGACTAAGATTGCATCTAGTATTGATGAGAATTCTGAATAAGGAATAGTGATATCCAAAGCCTTTTTTGGGGGCAGGAATGAAGGTATAGGGCTTATTTGGGTATTAGAATAGTCTAATATGGGAAAGTAGAGTTCTCTAAAGATGGAAAATAAGGACCAGAAGGTTAGGGCTTTGAATTCCCTCCATGCTCAAGAATTTGGACAGTACTGGGTAGGTAATAACTACTGAAGGTTCTTTAAGAGGAATGATATGATTAGAGCCTATAACACTAAGAGCAAGCTTTTCAGTCTTAGGACCTCTTTATGTTCTTAAAAAATTTTGAGGACCAGGTACAGCTAGGTAGCGTAGTGGATAAGATTGCCAGACCTGGAGTCTGGAGGACCCTGGTTCAAGACAGTGCCTCAGACTCTTCTTAGTTGTGTGATCCTGTGCCAGTCATTTAACCTCAGTTGTCTAGCTCTTAACACTCCTCTGCCTTGGAATCAATACTTAGTATAGATTTAAACTTAGGGTTAAAAAAAATTAAGGACCACAAAGAGCTTTTGTTTACATGGGTTATATTTATCACTATTGACTGTATTAAATTATCCTTTTGAATGTATTTATAAAAAATTTTAAATATGTTAAACATATTTCTTATGGAAAAATGTTTTTGAAGACAGAAAAATTATGAGAAGTAGCATAATTTTTGCAAATCTCTTTAATAGCTGGCTTAATAGAAGACACCTGGATTTCTGTATTTGCTTCATTCAGCCTGTTGCAATATGTTGTTTTGATTGAAATAGATCAAGAAAATCTGGCCTCAGATATGTAATTGGAAAAGGGAGGAAATACTGTAGTGGGGTTATTTATTTAGTAGGTATTTAGTAGGCGAATAACGTCAAATTAATGAAAATTATCTTGATCTTGATGGCTAATAGTCTCAGCCTACCAAGGAGGCATAGGACCACACTTTGAGAATTGCTGTCCTAAGAAAATTACTCATGACAGTGCTTTGAAAATTAGTAAGAAGAGTGGTGAAAATAAGAGGCCATTTCATGCAGTTCTAAGGGAAGAGGTTGTGATGATTTCAGCTAGAGTAGTAATGGTGAGAACTGAAAAGAGGAATCAGATTCCACAGATATTGTGAAAGTATGATTGATACATTTTGGGAATTGATTTAGTTTGAACTTTTAAGATGTCATAAACTCTGGGAGGAATTCTTAGTTTTACCATTAAATATTTATCACAGATTTTCCTTACAGTTTTCCTATTATGGCAATAATAATTTCTGTAAAAGTAAATGCTTATAATTTACAAAATGTTTAATACTTAATATTTTAGTATTTGAACCCTACAATAATTCTGTGAACTAGGAAGGTCATTCCTGTTTATATAAGAGGAAACTGAGGCTCAAAGAAGTTTAAAGTTGTCCAAATTTAAGCAGTATGTTAGTAGTAGAACCAAAATTGTATTGTCTTCAGAGTCCATTTACATATCTTTTATTTAAAGGAAAATATACTTGCAATTCATTTGTGTGACTGACCAGTCAAGTCTATACTATGTACTAGGCACTGTCTTAAGCACTAGGTATACAAATAAAGGTAAAAACAATGCATTCTTTCAGAAGCATACATTGTAATGAGGGAGGAAACCTGTAAATTACTGTATATAAAAATAGAGGAAATGGAAGGTAATTTTAGATGAGAGGTTACAAGCAACTGGTGGGACCAGGAAAGGCCTCCTGCAGAAGGTGGTGGGCCTTGAGCCATAACTTGAGTGGGGAGAGCATTTTGGGCCTAAGGCAAAGCTGGTAGAAATTCATTCAGGAGATGGATTTTCTTGTTATGGGAACATCAGGGAGGCTAGTGTCAATGAATTGTAGGATATGTGGAGGTCAGGAAACATAAGAAATCTTGTAAAAGGAACCAGATTGAAAAAGGCTTTACCAGCCAAAGGCAGAATTTTGTATTTTATCATAAAGGTAAATAGAGGCAGCTAGTAGGCATAATGGATGCAGTACTAGACTTTGAAGTAAGAAAGCCTCTATTTGATTCCTTCTTGAGACACTTAACTAGTTTTATGATCCAAAGCAAGTTGCTTAACCTCTTCTAGCTTCAGTTTTGTCATCTGTAAAACAGGAATACTAGCACCTACCTCATAAAGTTGTTGAGATCAAATAAGATAATGTATGTTGAGATTTGCAAACCTTAAAGTGCTGTGTGGTTGCCATCATTTTTTCTTTTATTCATAGCAAAGCTATTACAGCTTATTGAGTAGAGAAGATGACATGATCAGAAAAATCAGTTTGGTAATTGAATGGAGGATAGCTTAGAATTCCGAAGAGACTTTCCCTAGAAATTCCCCTAGGTGAGTGGAGAGGAGACATATTTACATAGGACTTGGCAAGAAATTATGTATGTGGGATGAATTTGAGTAAGGGATCAAATGTCCAGTCCTGATTTTGACCTTGTAGGCCTTGATGACTTTAGAGCAAAGGAATGATTTTTGGGAAAAGAAAATGGATTATATTGGACATATTAAGTTTGAGATGTCAACAGGCAATTTCACATATTTTTTACTTGCATAATACATCCTAGTGTAGAGTGTTTTCACATATTTCATTTGATCTTTAGATCAATAATTCTGTGAGATAGGATCAGCATCCTCTTTTTTATAGACAAGCTAATTCACTAAAGTTAAGTGACTTACCTATAGCTACATTGTACATATCAAAGCAGTTTTAAAACTCAGTTTTTTCTCAGACCTATATTCATCATATAGCTTTGATCTGGATTTAAGAGAGTTTTTATTTTTGTTTTTAAATCCTTAACTTCTGACTTAGAATCAATACTAAGTATTGGTTCCAAGGCAGAAGAGTAATAAGATAAGGGCTGGGCAATTGGGGTTTAAATGACTTGCCCAAGATCACACATCTAGGAAATGTCTGAGGCCAGTGAACTCAGTCCTCCCAATTCCAGACCTGGCTTTCAATCCACTGAGCCACATACTGCCCCTTGTTGACTTTTTGTTGTGTTTTAAGAGAGTCTGTTTTATCAACTGTAAGAACCCAAATTAGCCTGTTAACCTAAAAGGCCCTGATTGTATATTTAAGATTTAAAGTAGTTCTCAGGAAGCTGGGAGAAAGTGCCATGGTCATCTCTAGCCAGGAAAGTCAATTGCTAGGATGGGGGCTTTATGGCTTCAAATCATGTGCTGAGACCCTTTTCAACTTCAGCTCATTTCCAAGAAACTACAAGCTTATTTTGAGTTTTAAAGAAATGGAGTTGAGGCAAAAACTAAGCTAATGATGTGATAGGAATTGACTACAAAGATAATTGAGGAGAAAGGTGAGACACTGTGATCAATTAGAGCTTGTACAACAATGACAGGAAATGGCCTTTTATTAGCCAAAAACCTTGGGGTTTTTTCTAGCTTGATTTCTTAATCATCCCTCTCTTACATGAACCCATGTCCTCATTCTAGTCTGGTATGATCAGTCTTCCAACTCTTTGAGGCTGTTATTCAACATTTATACCTTTGCTCATGCCATTTCATTCCTGGAATTTATGTATCTCCTACTTAGAATGATCTGTTTCCCCTTTTAATTCTCTTCTCCCTTTGAAATGCTAGGTCATATTCTACCACTTCCATGAAACCTTTCTTAGTGACTCTAAGCTGCAGTGATCTCTGTCTGAATTCCAGTCACATTTTGTTTCTGTACCACGCATTTGACAGTTATTCATTTATTCATTCAAAAATATTTGAGCACTGGATTTGGAGTAAAAAGACCTGGCAACTTGACGTCCTTAGCACCAGTTTGATTTTATACAAAACAATTAATTAACCTTTTTGTACCTTAGTTTCCTCATTTGCAAATTGAGAGGATTGTATTATATGATCTCTAAAGACCCTTCTAGTTCTCTATCAGGAATCTTGGAAGGTTTTTGTTTTTTTTTTAATTTTAATTTTTTTTTAAACCCTTAACTTCTGTTTTAGAGCCAATACTGTGTATGAATACAATACTGTGTATTGGCTCCAAGGCAGAAGAGTAGTAAGGGTAGGCAATGGGGGGGGTCAAGTGACTTGCCCAGGGTCACACAGCTGGGAAGTATCTGAGGCCAGACTTGAACCTAGGATCTCCTAACTCTAGGCTTAGCATTCTGTCCACTGTGCTACCTAGCTTCCCCACAGAGCCATCTGCATTGACAATGATTTGGGTGACCTTCATACATCAATCAAACATCGGTTATTAAACATTTATAATGTTAAACCCATAATCATAGTTCTCAATACTCTCAAACTCAAAGTTGCAGTTTTTCCTACTGTTAGTACAAAAGACCAGGGCAAAAATTCTTGTGTCCTAAAAATTATTATTTTTCTGCAAAGATTTAGTAAGTGAAGCTCTATAAGCAATGATGGTTGATAATCTCAAGCATTTTCAATAGAGAGGGCACATTTGTTCAATAGTTGCTATTCCATAAGATTCTTCTTGCCTGTTTTAAAAATTTAAAACAGATTCAGAATGATGATGTACGTATTATTTTCAACATATAAAATGGATCTTTAAACTGAATACAAGCGTCAGTTGTCAGAAACTTTAGTTGTTTGAGTTGAAGAATTAATAGGAATTTTACTCTTTTACCATATTTATAAATAGATGAATATAAGAATGGTAATGAATAGTAAATTTTGATGACTTAATTTACTTGTGTCACATGATTAACTCACATTTGTCTCATTTTAGATTTGTACTTCATAGTAGACAAGCATTCATAATAATCTGGTAGTCACATGGTACTTTAAGATTTACAAATATTTTGAGTAGTCTCATTTGATAGTCTCTCTCAGTAAGGTCCCTGTTTTACAGATGAGGGAACAAAGATCTGGGTAGGTAAAGTAACTTGTCTGAGGCCACATTTACAGTTAGTTGGTAGACTTGGAGCCCAAGTTGAATGTAGACCCATGCCTACTTTATAACCAAGTAAATTTACTTTAAATTTTGAATAGCACCTAGTAAAAGTATCAGGTGCTCAATAAATGTTCGTATATTTAACATGAAGGTTAGGATTTCTTCTTTTATCCAGGTTATGGACTAGTTTAGTTTAAGGAAGTCAGCTTTTCCTTTGTCTTTAATTTTTTAGATGAAAATGAGAACTGTATGGATTTATGTGCAATATACCTTCCAGGTTCTTAAGAGCACTCTTAATATTGTTTTCTTTGTGTTCAATATTATTGTTTTCTTTGTGCTTCAACTCCTATGAAGTTGCTTTTTATTTTTACATATTGTACTCTTTGCTTTCATTCTCATCATCATAGTTATATATTTTCCTTCTCTTTGCCAGGAAGAATTAAACTAAATATGCTATATGTAATGTGCTTACTGATCATTGTGATCAGTTTCATGGATTTTTTTTTAAAGATAGATTATTTAGAAGGACTATTACTCTTTTTGAACATTTCTTAATTTTTAGATCATTTGAGTGAATGGTATTTAATATATGGGAATATTACTTACTTTGAAAAGATAGGGAACATTGTTTGTTTGTTTTTTCCATAACTGGCTGCAGTCACATAATGATTTTAAAAAGTATATTCAAATTCACAACATGACTATCCATGAAATGGGAGTTGGCTTCATAAATTCCAGTAAAGATGAATCTTTATTCAGCAAATGTTTATTGAGAACCTGCTAATTAAAATTAAATTAATTTAAAAGTCATCACTCTAAAAGTCTTAAAAAGATACAGAAAGGTAGTGTCTGACCTTAAAATACTTGCAATTTAGGAGGGTACATAAAGCATGTGCATAAATGTAACAGTATAAATTGGATGACATTGAGTGCCACAATGTTTTATGAGAGTTCAGAGGAAGTACTAATGTTTCATGAAGATTTTAGCTGGGCCTTACAGGAAAAAGTTGGATGTCAATAGTTTGCGAGTAAGTAGCAGAGTAAAAGAATTTTTAGGTAGAAAGCTTAAATAAAAGCATCAAGTGGAATAGACTGCTTTGGAAGATTTCAGGTTCTCTTTCACTTGGAGGACTTCAAGCAGAAACTAGATAATTACTTGCTTTAGTGGTGAGTCCTTTTGGTTATAGCTTTGACTTAATTGGTTGCTGAGGGTTTTTCCAACTTTAAAAGTTTTGTGAATTAAAAAAAAAGAATGGACAGATCTTGGTAACTGATTAGGATATAAATGAAGAAATCAGAATAAAAAATGATCACAAGGGCTTGAACAACAAGGTTGACTGGGAGAATGCCAGTTACATTTATGGTACAGAAAATAGGAGGAAGGCCTGAGAAAAGAGCTATTATATTTGTAGATTAATAAGTATTTTTCAAAAAAAATTGGTTGAGTAGTTTGGTGGGGATAGAAACCAGATTGTAAGGAGGTGTCAAATGAGTTAAACACAAAATAATATTCCCCCAAATAAAATGTATTATAGTTGATCAGGTTACAACTAATTACTGATAGGGGAGTTATTTCTGAATCATTGATTTATAGGAGTAGAGGTCAGTATCATATTAGAAGAAAAATGAGAAGATACAAGATATAACTTGTTATGATTAAAAATGATAAGGGCCGAGATCAAAAGGGAGAATAGTATTTTAATAAAAGCCATGCTGATAGAGATAAATTGACCACGCGCCTGTAAGAAAAACCTATTCCAACCTCACCTCAGCCATTTACCTTCCTCTCTCCTCCAGCTCAGGTAACTCAAAGAGGAAGTTCCAAGTCACTTCCCCCTAATTTCAAACAGTCCCTCACCTTGAATACGTCATCCAAAACCGGAAACCCATGAAACCCGTTGGATCACGGGAAATGTAGTTTTAAGGACCCCCACAGGTCCACAGAAGTTTGTCAAACATTATATTGAGGTTCAATCCTTCCAAATAGAACCCCAGGTGATTTTAACTAACACAAACTCCAATTTATTTAAACAAACCATTGACATTGAAAAATGGGAAATTGATCAGGAACATCCACATAGAATATCACTTTAAAAAGTTTAACCATAGTAAAGAAACCATGAGAGTCTTTAAACTACTCTTGTTCAGTCATTTTTCAGTTGTATCCCATTTGAGGTTTTCTTGGCAAAGATACTGGAATATAGTTTACCATTTCCTTCTCCAGTTCATTTTATTGATGAGGAAGATGAGCCAAATAGTTAAGTGACTTGTTGAGGGTCACACAGCTGGTAAGTGTTTGAAATCTGATTTGAACTCAGGAAAATGAATCTTCCTGACTCCAAGCTTGGCACTCTATCCACTGTGCCACCTGCTGCCTTTAAACTACCAATTTGTCCTACCTGGTAAGTAAGAGAACATTACAGCTAAGGACAGTACCATTGTAGTATGTAAATGTTTATGGAGGAGCATAATGCAAGATTATGAGCCATATTGTTATTTTCATATTGTCTATTTTATTTGTTTTTCAAAGTACTTCTAGTCTTATTTATTCAATAGTTCTTTTGCTTTCAATTTTATTAATTTCTCCTTTAATTTTTAGGATTTCTAATTTAGTTTTCATCTGGGGATTTTTAATTTGTTCACTTTCTAGTTTTTTAATTTGCATGCCCAATTCATTGACCTCTGTCCTCCCTAATTTGTTAATATATATGTATACTCAAGGACATATATTTCCCCCTGAGTATTGCTTTGGCTGCAACCCATATAGTTTGGTAGGATGTCTCATTATTGTCATTCTCTTCTATGAAATTATTGTTTCTATGATTTGTTCTTTAACTGATTTTGGAGAATCATATTCAATTTCCAATTAATTTTTGATTTGCCTATCCATGTACCCTTACTAATTATTATTCTTATTGTATTATGATCTGAAAAGGTTGCATTTATTATTTCTGCTCTTTTGCATTTCAAACTAGCAAGAAATAATGGAGGAAAAAACAAGTTTATGGAATGTTTGGCATGAGACTTGGTTAAACTGTATCATCTTAGAACATTTAAGAATGAAACAGAGAAAACAACAAAATTAACATTTCTACAAACTTTTTTCTTCATGTGACAGTGGAGTCACCACATTAGGACTTTAATACTGTGGTTTTCAATGTGTTACATTAGGAAGTAGAAATAAGAAACCATTGTAGTAGCCGACTTAATTAGACAGTGAGAGCTGTGCTAGAAGTAAAACAATTTTAAGGGTATTGAGGGATCGTTTTGAAAGATATCTGAAAAATAAGAAGATTTAAGTCTTAGGTAATGCACCTTATTTCTATGGAAAGGTAACACAGAAAATATCAGTAACTATCACCCTATGTGTCTGCTTTCTCATTTTTTCAAAACTTTTGAGAATAATTTATGTATGTGTGGAGGGTGTCTGATGAAGATATGAGCAAGGAATAGTCAGGCTTTTGCTAATTATATTCTTTAGTAAGCCACTTTAATGACTGAAAAGATACATAAAAGCATCCCATTGTGCTTTCTCTTTGATGGTTATAAAACTACATTTAATTTAGAAGAGAAAAATAACTTCCTTAAATTATCTTACAGCAATGTTTTCCATGCATATGTAAAAATCATATAAGATTTCCTAATATAATAAAAAAGAACTTTGTTCAGTCTTCTGATTATTAATGTCCAAAATGAACAGGTTCAGAGGAAGTTGGAAAGACCTCAAGCAGAACTAGGTGAACAACTTATACAATGATAACATTATAGAAAAAGATAACTTCTCAAAGTTTTTAGAACTCTTATTACTTTAATGTTAAATCACAAGTCCAGAAGACTAAAAATGAATCATTTAACTTAACTCTTGCCAGACAGATGATGATTGTAAATCCAGAATGAGACAGGTATATTTGTTGTGAAGGTTTAAAAAAAAAAAGTTCAGTGGACAGTGGGAGGCAGAGACAATAAAAGCTTGTAAAAATAAATAAAAAGTTTAAAAAATAAATGTTTCCAAATGGCTTTAATACTCTATAGGAAATGCCCAATGCAGAGTGAAAATGGAAGAATATGAATTCTCTATTAATGGAGAGGTCCTTTACCTCATAGATGCCAAATAGGAATGAGTTTAAAATGTAATTGGGGAATATTTAACAAAATAAAAATACTGTAAAATTTTGGTAATGTTGATATGTGGTTTTCTAAGATAATATGCAACCACATGGAACCTTGTGTGCTGTTTAATGGCCCCCTTTTCTATTTGAAATTGATGTTTTTGCCTGCAGACATGTGTTTATTATCTGAAGTGCTGGGACAGTGCAGAATTTAAGATCTATGATCACCCAAAGAGTTTGATCTATCAATACAGGAAATAATCATTGATGATACATACCTGGATAGTTCATAAAGCTATTCCATAACTATTTATGCCTTGGACAGATACTTCAAGTGGAGAGTTGAGCAATAAACTGACCTGAGAATTGAATGGGAGGAAGAAAACAGGCTAGATCGCACTTAGGAAATTCATGGTACTTTTAATGATTACCTTTTCCCCCCAATTATCTTCCTTAAAGGTCCACCTTTTTAAACATCATTATTTTTTACTAGTGTCATGTGGCCATGATTCATGTAATAACATTCCAAACACTTAAAGTTTTAGATCTTTCAAAGAGCAATGGAGAGCTGTATGATAAACTGTAGCATATTAACAGTGAAGAATTACTTATGAGAAACAACCTAAAGGATGTCATAAGAGATGTTTGACTAGAAAAGGAGACAGACTGGTTGGGTACCAGAGAATAGACAGCACCTATACTCACACTGTCAAGAAATCTAGAGAAAGGCTCCAGGTATACTGTCTGATGCCCCTCCCACCCCTTTGGAGAATTTATAGGAGGATCAAGATGGAAAAGCATGCATTGGTTTGTAACTTCCATCTTTGGAGGAAGCTGATATTGATGAGTTCGTAGATCATTGTCATATGTGGAGTTTTTTGAATCTGTGCTGAAAAATCTTCAATTAGCGATCACTATACATGTGTCATGTCTAGATGTGGAAAGATGGCACTAAATTGGACAAAGGCTTCAAGAGTTCATGTGTACTAATTTATCAGCCTATCAGCTGTGATAGAGAGGTTTGTGATGTCCATTGGTAGAAGGAATACAAAAAATAGTAAAATAACATTCTCAAAGTAGAATAAAAATGTAAGATGGAAATTGGACTATAAAATAAAGGAGAAAGTAGAGAAAATATGATAGAAGCTGTAAAGGGCAACAGGGTCAAGTGAAAAAATTTTCAAGATAGGAGCAGTGGAATATTGGGCAACATTGTGTGTAGTCATAGTTGGAAAGTATAATTTGTAATGAACCAAGTAAGCCTGGTTTGTGATTTGTCTCTTGGAATATTACCTGGAACCAGAAACAGTAAAGCTGATACTGGGTACAAGCTTTGGAAGGGGGATAGGGAAGATTAACCAGAAGTAGATATGAATATGGAAAAAGATTAAGGGAACAAAGGAGTCTATGTTGAGAATGTATTGTAAAGTTGTTGATAACAGTGTGAGGCTGGACTTTGGACCTGGAGGAGTGATTAGAAAACAACTGTGGCAAATTAGGACTCCCAGTGAATCTAGTATACTGAATAGGAGACAAGTAAAGGGCAAAGATAGTGTTTTTGTAAAGAAAGGATATACTAAATTGGTATTTGTCCTAAAATATATGCTAATAATTTTCCTCTTTTCATTTTATTTTCATTTTATACCTTGTGGGAATATAGTAATATAATACATTTTAGGACAAGTAGACTTTTTAAGCTTTCTCATCAAATCCCCCAGTTCACAACCATTTTAAGGTACCTATCTCTTCTCTCACATGAGCATTCATTAGGGAACCCCTCTTTACCTCCATAATAAGTTCCTTTTCTCCCCCTTTTTCAATCCAACTCCCCATCCCACCCATTTCCCTTCAGATTCTTCTCTTTCTGAGACCAGAGGTAACCTTCCCCTGATTGCTAGCCCTTTATTTGTCCCTAGCACATGCCACACTTCCATCCCTTTGCTTGCCTCTCTCCCTTCATGTATGCTTCTTTATTGCATTATAGTTGCATCAAAAAAATTGATTTCTCTTCTAGGAAAGATGTCATCAGGTTCTGTCCATATTATCCCTTGTACAATTCTTTGCTGTTAACCTCTACCACATTTCTGCCTTTCACCCCATCTCTTACATTTAGAAAAGTCTTTTTGCTGTCACATTTGGTGCTGTTGCTATCCCTACCTGCTGCATTTATTCACTTCTGCTTTTCTGTTTTCTGGGATGTTCAAGAAGCAAATAATCTCTTCAGTTCTGGTTCTTTCTCTTTTCCTTTTCCTTCTGTCTTAGTATAATACTAAGAAGAGTGACAGGAGTTAGGCAATTGGGGTTAAATGACTTGCCCAAGAATCAAACAGCTAGGAAGTGCCTGAGATCAAATTTGAACCCACATCTTCCCCAAATCCAGGTCTGGTGCTCTATCCACTGTGCTACCTAGCTGCCTCCAATTCTAGTTCTTTTAAAAAATTTTTCAAACACCTCTTCACTATTGAATGTCAGCAATTTTCATGTTAAGCTGAGATTTACAAAGTAGTTACCCTGGGCATCTTTAATTCTATTGCCCTTCAGAACAAATTATTCCTTCCCTCCTTTTTTTCCTGGTGGGTGAAGAATACTCTTGCATTATTTGAATTTCCTTTTCTTTGTATTTGAAAGTTTTTCTCCTGGTTGCTCACTGAACATATTTCTAAATTGAATTGGTAAATTTAAGCACTATCTGTCACAAAGTTTTCCATCGTGGGTTCTTTTGTGTGTGGGGGTGGTGAGCTATAAATTCTTTCAATTTTAATTTCATTTTTTGTATTCCAAAGTTCTTGGCACTTTTATTTTATTATATATAACATATTATGATATATAATATATTATAATAAATAACAATATTATTTATTTTTTCCTTCAATATAGTGTTAAGGTTTTTTGACTCATCATCATCTTAGGATAGACTTATGATCCTTAGTTGTCTCTAAGTATTCTTTCTTCATGAATAATACTTTTTGCTTACATAGCATATTTTCTTTAATTTTTTTGCTTCTCCTCTGGATTCCACTTTACTTCTTTGTATTTGCTTTCCTAAACTATTTTTTGCTTTCATTTCTTTGGTGAGGCTGGACCATTGAAGATTCCATTTTTTATTTGACCATTATTTTTGCTTTGATGGCCATAAATTCTGCTCTCATAATTCTCATTTCTCTTGTCAACTACTCAGGAACAAAGAATTGTGGTTCCATATTCTCCCTCCATTGGACAGGGTCCTCTTTTTTATAAAATGTTGGGTAATTTTCCTTTGTTTTACATTTGCTAATAGATGCATGAACTAATTTCTAGCCATGGAGGCTGTATTTCCTGCTGTTAGTTTTTTTTTCTTATTGATTGATTTCCTGTTTATATTTTAGGTCTCTTGAAATCTTTAGCAATTTCATTGTTTTTTCTCTTTATTTTTGCCTGTCACTTACTAACTTCCTATTCTGATTGTGGTCTCCTTGTGGCTGAATCTCAGAGCATTAGCATTCTCCCACAGAGGGCAATTCACAGTTCACCAGGTCTTGTCCTCAGGGACTTTTAAGTAGCTAGAATTGGCCCTCAATGGATGCTGTGCTCTTTCCCTCATCTTAGTGGGATGCTACACAGGTTCCCACCACTCCAACCCCACAGTTTCTTGTCTTCCTATCCTGTCTCTCTCCCTCTTATTTCTTAGTTTTTTGGCCAAACACCAGCAGGGTTTTGCAGCACTAGTTCTATAGAGAGTTCTATAGAGTTGTTTGCCCCAGCACCATGACTGCTGGTACTACAGCAACTATCATCAGTTCAGAACTTTGCAGGCCTGGTCCCTAGCAGGCTTTTACTCCGGACAGGCTGTAACTGCTTGGTTTTCAGATAGCCAGGAAACTTAGGGTCAGGGTCCCTACGATACTGGAAAGAGGAGGGGAAGACCAGGATGTGAAAGGGTAGGAGTTGTTGTGTAAGCTTATGTCATACCTAATTCAAAGTAAGTGTACAATTCAATTTTAAGTCTTGTATAAAATTATAAAAAAATTTATAATTTAGATAGTAATTTATATCTTACATTATTTTTCCTATTTAACCTACCTACGTAGGCTAAGTAGTCTTTTTTTTTTAAACTCTTACCTTTATTGTCTTAGAATTAATACTTTGTATTGGTTTGAAGGCAGAAGAGTAGTAAGGGCTAGGCAGTGGGGTAAGTGACTTTCCCAGGGTCATACTTCTAGGAAGTGTTTTTCTAAACCTTTTCATCCCTCTTCAAATATCTCATGTCTCCCCTTCTTCCACCTACTCAGCTAAGAAGCTTGTTATATATTTTATGAAAAAGTTAAAGCCATTTTCTGAGAGCTCCCAATTCTACCCTCCCCTTTATCCTGTCACCCAGATGCTTTCTACCACTATTTCCTCCTTCACCACTGTCTCAGAAAAGTGACCTTTCTCCTTACGCCGTTAGCTTGTGAATTTCTTGAGAGCAGGGGTTGTCTTTTACCTTTCTTTGTATCCATAATACTTAAAGCATAGTAACAGAAAATAGGCACTTAATAAATTTTTAGTGACTATCAGAAATCTATATAAATGAGGAAGGGATGGGAGACTAATCGTCACCTGAACCTCACTATCATTTGAACTAGTCAAAAGAGGAGTAAAACACACACACACACACACACACACACACACACACACACACACACACAGATTATTAAGCACCTATTATGTGCCAGGCACTGTGCTATATGTTGAAGGAAACAAGAAGACAGATAATGAGGGGAAAAGGAGAATAAAAGGCAAGATGGGCAAAGAAAGAGATTAGTAACAAACAAAACAAATCTAAAGCTCAGAGGTGGTATTTTGAAGAAGCACTTAAAGTGGAAGAAAGGGTAAGGACTTGTAATAGGGGTCTGGATGAGGGGGTGTAAGAGAATGAGATAAAGGAAAATATAAAATTTTTTTACAGAAACAATCCAATAGAGATAAGATTAGAAAGGAAACAGTTAAATGGAAAACATATGCAGCAAATTGTCTGACAAAAGTCTAATTTCCAAAGTATACATGGAATAGATTCAAATTTTTAAGAATAAGACATTTTCCAATTGCTAAATGGTCAAAAGATATGAACAGGCAGTTCTTAAGAAAGAAATCTAAGATATCTTTTAGCCATATGAAAGAGTGCTCTAAATAACTAATAATAAAAAGAATAATGAAAATTAAAGTGTCTGCAATTCCAATTCACACATCAGATTGGTAGTAACAACAACAAAAAGACAAACACTGGAGAAGCCATGGGAAAAGATATATTCATGCTATGTTGGTGATGCCTTGGAACCAATACACAGTATTGACTCCAAGATAGAAGGTAAGGGTTTAACAACAACAACAACAAAAAAAAGCAGTGAGTTGTGGGAGTAATCCAAGACTGAAGCTTGACCTGGCAAGATCAGCAGTACAATAAGGGGAAAAGGGCCTAAAGAGAACAGAATACAATTGAACTGGTTCACCAAATGGTCAGAATGGGAAGATAATAATAATAATTGTATTTATATAGTTCTTTAATGTTTGCAAAATATTTTGCAAGTTGTTATCTTTATTCTCTCAGCAGCCCTAGGAGGTAGATGCTAGTATTACTTCCATATTTTTTTATTACTCCCATTTTAGAGATGAGAAAATTGAGGCTGAAAAAAGATTAAGGAGCTTCCCAGTGTCACACAAATAATTAATGTCTGGGGCTATACATGAACACAAGTCTTCTGCACTCAATCCATTAATGCAGAAGTTATGTCCTGAGAGAGAGCTGAGGGTTTAAAGGTAATTGTGTGGATAAAGAACAGGATTTGGTTTTGCTAGGCAGAAGAAGAGATGGAATGACAATAGATTGCTATAAGTTAAAGGAGTTTCAGAGTTCATGAACATGAAAGTAAAGCATTTGTGATATCAAGATTTAGGGTATGACATTCTTAATGTGTGGCTGAAGTGTGGGATTCAATTAGTAAATTGAAGACCTTTTGAGGTTAATGTGTTGAGGGAGTATCAGTATGTTTGCTGATGTCTCCCACTTATGAGGGCAGCCACTGAACTCATTGAGAAAAAAGGAGGGGAATGGTATAGTAGCTAATAGAATTTTGATTGGGTGTAGTTATGGGTTAAGTGAACCTTAAAAGTGGTAAGATTACTGAATGATAGTGGTAAAGGGAGAATCTAGAAGTAGCAATGGAGAGCAAAGAGTATTCTTTCTCTTCCACTTAGATCAGTGGGGTAAATGAGTAAAAGTGTTGGAAAAGGGCAGCCAAAGAGGGAGCCAGATCTAAATGAGAGCCAGAAGGTGGATAGAATGGGAAAAAAAGAGATTTTATAGAAAAGCAAGCTTGTTGCCTGTGAAAGAACCATTCCAAAGAGCACAAAGAGTTAGGTAGCTTTAAAGTGGTATGGTGGGAGTGGAAGAGATAAAGAAGGCAGGGGAAATATGAGATACATTGACAATGAGAATAAGGTAATAAATTTTTGGGTCCCTTGATTATGTGAGATAAAACCCCCATTCTTCCTCTTTTCTTACCTAGTTTTATTTTTCCCTTTTAATATGTCTAATTTTTTTTGAGCAATAATATGCTTTGTCTTCCTTCCACTTCTAATTGAGAAGTTAAAACAAAACAAATAAAACCCTGTTACAAACATATATAATTAATCAAATGTAATTTCCTCATAAGCCAAGTCCAAAAGATAAATATATCATTCTGCACACCTCTCCATCAGGAGTTGGGTGTTTATGTTTCATCACTAGTGCTCTGAAATCAAGGTTGGTATTATACTGATCAGAATTCCTAATTCTTTCAAAGTTGTTCCTCCTTATTATATTGTTGTCTTTGTATAGTGTTCTTTTTGTTCTTTTCCCTTTCTTCTGTATCATTTCATATAAATGTTCCAGATATTGAGTTTTGTGTTTGAGAATCTCATGAACAGTTCAGATTGGGTACCATTAAACTTAACAGTGATCCAAAAGTTGGCCGATCCAGAGTAAATTCTTTTTTTTTTTTTTAAACCCTTAACCTCTGTGTATTGGCTCCTAGGTGGAAGAGTGGTAAGGGTGGGCAATGGGGGTCAAGTGACTTGCCCAGAGTCACACGGCTGGGAAGTGTCTGAGGCTGGATTTGAACCTAAGACCTCCCGTCTCTAGGTCTGACTCTCAATCCACTGAACTACCCAGCTGCCTCCCAGAGTAAATTCTGATTGCTGTTCCCCTTCTGAACTCTACAAGTTCCTAACTTGTCTAACAACAGTAAACTATTGCTGCACTTAGCCAGTATCAGGCCTCTAGAAAGGTGGGGCTTACTGTGGCAGAACATCAGGCTTTCCCTCAGGATGGAATTGTTGCTCTAGTTGTTGTTCTATGTGATTCATACTGGGCTAAAAGCTGGAACTGTATCCCTGCTCTTCTTTGCAATCTGAGCCATACAGCTGCTTGTTTGCTTTTGAACCTGCTTCTCTCTGAGTATACAATCCAGGACCTATAAATGGTGTGCGGGAAGGAGGATAAGGGGAAGTACAATTTCCTTCCTCAGTCTGATCAGGATCTATATCCCTAAACTGGTAGTAATTGACAGTGTTATCAGTGGCCACCTGTCTGTGTTGAGGTGCACCTCTATGGGTCTTGGGGGCACCTTAGTAAAAGTCTAGGATCTCTTCTTGCCCTGGTGCACAGCCTTTCTTGGTGCTAAAATGTTCTTCACATTTTGATATGGTGTCTGGCCAGACACCATCCCCAGTGTCTTCAGATTTTTCTATTCTGATCAGGGCTGGAAACATGATTCAATTTGATTTTTTTTTCCCCCTCAGATTTCCCCACCATGATTCAGACTGATGAATTTTCTAGATCTGTTTGGAAGATTTTTTCACAAGGAGACCTTATTGAACTCATTTCTGCTCCTCTTCTATCTTTATTCTGCTTCCCTTTTCTTTTAAGATCATCAAAACATAATAAAATCAAACCTCATGCCTTCTATTTTATTTGATTCCTTCTATGATATCTGATGACATTATGGTTCTTAGGGATGCTTATGTGATCCCATACTCTGCATTAGAAGGCATATAATTCTTCCATATGAAGTCTTTTTCCAATTTGTCACTTGTATTTACCTTTTCCTGTTTCTCTTTATTCTCATATTTTTATTTCAGAATTTCTAGTCATCTTTAGACTTTTCATCAGAAATATTTGGAAGTCTTCCATTTCATTTACAAGTCTGTTTTTCCCCCTCTGAAGGATGATATTTGGTTTTGGGAGTAAGTTATTCTTGGTTATTAGTCCTTATCTTTTGCCTTTTGGAATACAGTATTTCTTGCTTTCCCTTCCTCTGTAGTGTTAAATTTTGTGATCTTGACTGTGATTGTTTGGTTGTTATTGTTCAGTTGGGCATTTCAGTTGTGTCTGACTCTGTGACCCCTTTTGGGGTTTTCTTGGCAAAGATACTGGAGTGGTTTGCCGTTTCTCCAAGTCATTTTATAGATGAGGAAATTGAAGCAAAAGGGTGAAGTGACTTGCCTAGGATCACACAGCTAGTAAATGTCTGAAATCAAATTTTAACCTAATTCTTCCAGACTCCAGGCCTGGCATCTGGCATTCTATCCACTTTACCACCTCACTGCCCCATATTCCTTGGTACTTGAACTTTTTCTTTCTGGTTTTCAAAGCATTTTTTCTTTGACCTGAATTTTGACTTTGACATTACTGTAAGTTTTTGGTTTAGTATTTCTTTCAATTGGATCGGTGGATTTTTTTTTTCTTTTCACTTTGATTTTTAATTCTATTATATATGGGCAGTTTTCTTTCATGATTTCTTGAAATATGATAATCAGGCTTTTGTTGGTCATAGTTTTTAGATAGGCATGTGAAATTTGATCCTAAGCTACCTCTTTTTGAGCATTTTCCAAGGCAATTGTTTTAATATGAAAAATCTTACTTTTTCTTTCATTTTTTTGCAGTCATTTCACTTTGTTTTACTATTTTTATCTCAGTCATTAACTTTCGTTTGGTTGATGCAGTCTACTGTTCAAGTTTTTGTTGGGCAAGTTTTTGTGCCTCTTATACTAGCTGTTAATTCTCCTTCAAGATTTTATAGTTCTCACTTCTTTTGCATTTCTTTCCTCTGTTGCTCTTATTTCATTTTTAATACCATTTTAAACTCATTTTTTAAACTCTTGCATCATTTGTTCTCAGAATTCTGATCTGTTGGAAAAGCAGAATTGTTCTTTGATGCCTTAGTTGTACATGTTTAAAAGTTATTCTCTTCTGCATTTTTATGTGGCAGTCATCCATCACATCATAACTTCATCTTTTTGTTTTTGTTGTTTATTCCTTTTCCCAACAATATACTCTTAAGCAGCTGTTGCTGCCTTATTTTGGAGCTAAGATTGAGATCTTGATCCTTCTGAGAGATCCCCACACTCCTGTCCTAGTTGGGGGCCTGAGTCAAAGATATGCTCAGAGATCTGGCTACTGAGTTTCCTGCTCCCTGGCCCTCTCAAGAGCTTGAACTGCTGGCTGGGCCCACAGCTGAATCCATTTTCAGTTCTGGGCACTTTAGCATTTCATCATGACTGGCCTCCATTCAGGCTCTATATGCTGATTCACTATTCCTGGTTCCCCACACCAAATCTCTAGCTTGTCATCTTGGTCAGTGGGGTGAGGATAGATATGAAGCTGCATTTATAATCATTTCTGATCACCAAATCAGTGATTCAGACCTACCTCTATTCCACAGTTCTTGCCCCGGTCATTTTCCTGTAGGTTGAATTTGTGATGTTGGGCTGGAAAGATGAGTCCTCTTCGATTTCCTAATAAACTATTCAGTTTGACATTTCTCATAGATTATTGTTGGAGCAATTGTGGGGGTAGCTGAACCTGTTGTGCTCTTCCTCATACTCTACATACTTGATTCATTCTCTCCTCTGTTAGATTTCTAAGCTCTAATTTACATATCTTTTATATTCTTCAAAATACCTAGGACGGTAGCAAGAGAGCACATATGTTTTGGTACTTACCAAATACCTATTAATTGATTGCAAATCAACACTAAATATCTCTGTGTAACAGAGGCAGTGATGTCTGAATGACTAGAGGGCTGATTTTAGATTTAGGAAGATGTGGATTCAAGTCCTGCCTCTCTATGACTTACTTGTGTGACTGTGGGCAAGTTACTTACACAGTGTCTCAGATAACTTTTCTAAGATGATAAGTTACAGAGAAGTTATCAATCTGCATCCACACAAGGAGTTTCCACCCCCACCTAAGTAATGAAACAAAAGAAAAGGAAATTGAGCCTAATTTTGCTACCTTAAAGATATTACCTTCAATCTATTTAACAAAAGTTTAAAGAAAGGATTTTAAAATTTGCATTTTTCTAAGTGTCTAAGATCTTGATTTTTATTTTTAATGAGTCAGATGATACAGTGAATAGAGTGCCAGACTTTGAGTAAGAAAGACCCAAGTTCAAATCTTGCCCCAGACACTTGCCAGCTATGTGACCCTGGGCAAGTCACTTAACCTCTCTCAGCTTCAGTTTCCTCATCTATAAAGTGGGAGTAATAGCATCCAGTTTACATGGTTTTTGTGACAATCGAATGAGATAATATATGTAAAAGTGCTTTTTGTGAACCTTAAAACACCGTGCAAATGTTAGCTGTTGTTATCATCAGAGTCAAATAGAATGTTACTGTTATTCTATCTGATAGCTTCTGAGAGGTAAGAAGTCAGTTCCTTTTTTGTTTTTGTTATTAACCATGACAAAAAGCATGGCAACATGGAATTTGCAGTTATACCAGTCTTAAAATATGCGTGTTTGCACATTTTTAGATGCTTTTTAATTAATTCATGCTAATTTGATTAAGTAAAAAATAAATCCAAAATGGTTTTTTAAGATCTAGAAATTATTTCAGTAATCTTTGATCATTTTGATTATCATCACTGATTTTTTTTTTCTTTTGGTTAAAATTCATTTTTAATGTATCCTTAGGTTAAGACGTCAGAATTTTATAGATACTCTCGGCAGCTACGACATGAAGTTGACCAAGCCCTGAATTACTTTCATAGTGTTCACCAGCAGCCTTTGATGGAAATGAAATCCAGCCGCATCCGTTCTGCCAAACCCCAGACTGCAGTATTCAGAGGAATGATAGGACATAGCATGGTAAATAGTAAAATTCTTCTTTTACACAAACCACGGGTCTGGTGGGAGCTGGAGGGTCCACAAGTACCTCTGCGACCAGACTGCCTTGCCATCGTGAATAACTTTGTGTTCTTGTTAGGCGGGGAAGAACTGGGGCCAGATGGTGAATTCCATGCTTCCTCCAAAGTGTTCAGGTATGATCCAAGACAAAATACTTGGCTGAGAATGGCAGATATGTCTGTTCCACGTTCAGAATTTGCAGTTGGTGTCATTGGTAGGTACATCTATGCTGTGGCTGGAAGAACAAGGGATGAGACGTTTTATTCAACAGAACGTTATGACATCACGGAAGACAAATGGGAATTTGTGGATCCTTATCCAGTCAATAAATATGGACACGAGGGGACAGTGCTTAGTAACAAGTTGTTTATCACTGGTGGAATTACTTCATCTTCCACTTCCAAACAAGTGTGTGTATTTGATCCTAGTAAAGAAGGAACAGTAGAACACCGAACTAGAAGAACTCAAGTAGTTACTAATTGTTGGGAGAATAAGTGCAAAATGAATTATGCGAGATGCTTTCACAAAATGATTTCTTACAATGGTAAGCTTTATGTGTTTGGCGGTGTCTGCGTGATCTTAAGAGCGTCTTTTGAGTCACAAGGATGTCCTTCCACAGAAGTTTATGACCCAGATACTGATCAGTGGACTATCTTGGCATCAATGCCAATTGGTAGAAGTGGTCATGGTGTAGCTGTATTGGACAAACAAATAATGGTTCTTGGAGGCCTTTGCTATAATGGTCATTACAGTGATTCTATTCTCACATTTGATCCTGAAGAAAATAAATGGAAAGAAGATGAGTACCCACGGATGCCCTGTAAACTAGATGGTTTACAAGTATGCAGCCTGCATTTTCCTGAATATGTATTAGAGCATGTTAGACGTTGCAGCTAAAAATGTACATCTCTCTCCTTACAAGAAAGAAAGCAAAGCGTAGTATTTAAGGCTCTTAAGTACTTGTTTGTGTTGTAGTAGTTACTAAATGCATAAAGAGAAACAGGGAATGCACCTCACTAGATTTATCAGCAATGCCATTGTTCTGGTATTGCAAAATTTTCTTTTCTACTTGCATTTTTTCCCCTTTCAGTGGCCTCATGAGCTCATGCAGTAAATTCATTCTAGACAATAGCAGTTGCAATTATATGCCTCTGGAAGCAGTTGAATAGAATGATCCCCTTGTCTGGAAAATTGTTTTTATACCTTAAAAAGCATTTTAAAGTGTCAGGGTAGGATTGAGTAGTCTTCCTGAAGAAGACTTATCTTCAAGTGTCATTCAAAGTGATTTCAGTCTTTTCTTCTATCTAAAGTCTTTTAAATTGCTCATTATTTCAATGTTTCACTTTTGATTTTGTCATAAAAACGGCTTAAAACTAACTTTTTGCATGGCTTTTGTATAGTAGTCTGCTGAAAATGCAAAAATATAAATTTTCTACTAAATTAACAACCTTTTATACTCAAAACACTATTTCTATGCTGCCTTCTATTGTCTGCATTGTGTTTGTAAGTGAAGAAAATATATGCACACGTGAATACATAATAAAATCTATATACAGTGCATCTTTCTGTGTGGTTAGGATCTTATATTTTTTAATTAGTGCACAAATTGTCAGTCATACTTGTTGAGTTTTAGATGTAGTAACATCTTTTCATGTATTAATATTTAAAATAAATTAAAGTAACTGGAGGCCTCATTTGGTATCAAAGTAGCCCATCTTTGGTACATACTGATTGATTCAGTAACATTTGAACTCTTTATATTCATGATACATATATAAACTCATGAAGATTAAGATTTTATATTTATTTTAAAAGTAAATATTAAGGTAAATCACATCAATGTTTGTCTTTCACTTTTGAATATGTTTCTCTTTTCAGTACATTTGAATGTCATTCTGTTTGTAGTGAGAACTGGATATGTCTAAGCCCTAATTCTGCAGTGTGCAAGCACTTTTTACCACTCCAGAGGTGGTTATACTCTACTGTATGTAATTGAGATTCAGTAGTGGTATGGTTTGTAGTTTGTATTTGAATCTAATAATAATTTTCAGGTATCATCCAAGGGTATTGGATTATGAGAATGAGAAACATAAATTTGAAACAGGCCATATTTACCATTTCTTCAATAAGAGAGAAACAATAAAATGTCAGCAGCTATTATCTTTACCTTTGTGCCCTTTTCTTTTCCTTTAGAAGATTTTTGGTGATAACATATACATATTTAAAACAAGATACAAAATAAGTTTTAACTTCCATTTCCTCTTCCTCTCTTCCCTCTACTCCCACTTTTGCCAAAATGGGGCCATATGCTTCTGTGTTAAGCATAAGTTAGCAGCCTTTAGAGATCTTACAACTTAATTCTATTTGCAGACGTTAGGAAGAAATTGTTAACAGATTAGAAATTACATCCTCAAACTTAAGAAATTTATCAGCTTTTTATTTTTTCCAAAATGTCCAGTGGCACTAGTGATCATGCCCTTGTCTTCTATCTTTTGTACTAAAGTACCATAGATCATGAAGAATCATAACCCCAAAGGTAAAAAAATGATGAAGAACAATTTTTAAAAATACATTTATTAAGAAGGGTGCTTTAGGACTAAATGTACCTTTAATTATTTAAACTCAAATAAAATTGTTAGTTGAGTGTAACCAGGGCATTTGCTTCCTGTAGCATGCCGTATTCAAATTGCTGTCATTTTTCTTATCTTCTAATTCACCTTCAATAGGCTGTGCTTATACTTGCAAGTGAAAGATGTAAAACATTTGTGCAATATTATAGTGCTGTTATGTACATTTTCTAGTTTTAGACAAGTTTTGAATGCTGCCATCATTGAAAGTAATGTGGCAAGGTGAAAGAGCTTCCAAAGAAGAAACTTTATAGTGACTTTCTCTGCATACCCAATGTACATAATATTGCAAAGTAAAATCTGGTTTAAAAATATCAAATTTGTCCATTTTTGTGAAAAAAAACAAGCATTAAGGTAAACGAATAGGTATATAAAAATAGAAAACTAAGCTTTAATTTGAGAAAATTCTTAATCTGTTTAAAAGACAACACATTTCATTAAAGTTAACTTTTAATTCAAACAACAAAGTCTATGATTGAGCAAGAGGTTAATCTGCAGCTATTCATCTCAGAGCAAAGCTTGCAAAGAAGTTTTAGTTTTAGGATATAATTATTTCTTTTCAGTTTTTAGGAAATAAAATGATCATTGCTTTTCCAAGGTTTTGTACACGATAAAAACAGTCAAATGCCTGACTGACATCTTAATATTAATCTTTGACTAAAATTTTGCCTTTCTTTCCCTTTTAATAAGATTTTGTGAGCAAGCTATCTTGGTAAGGTATATGGTGTTTTTTTTTCCTCTAAAACTTAAGTTTTTCTCTCTAGTTAAGTATAAACTGAGAAAAAATTTCTTTTTATACCCTTGATATCTTTCCTTCATTTTTATGTCTTTATAAATGCTCCATCTTATTATAGACAAAGAAAACAAAGAAAGGTAAAACACATCTTATTCTTGTGCCTACATCTGGGATTTTTCTAACTGTGCGTGTATTTTTGTTTTGCTTTTGCTATTTTCCTGGTTAGCTTATGACTTGATAGCCATTGTTAGAGAGAGATCTCAGAAAACAGTCAAGTTCATATGCTTAATATTTTATATTAAAGGTAATAAGGCCAAGATTAAAGTTTATAAAACAAACATCTGTGAAATCCTAACTTGAACAATGGAGTTCAGCCTCACTAAAGTCCTTTCTCAACTGATGTTAGTGGTAATCAGTTTTGAGCATTAAGAATAATTGATGTTTGCTTGGGTTCTGAATGTATAATGTCTGAGAGAGTTTTTAGCTATGTATATTTATATTTCTAATGGAGGTTATTTTAAATCCATAACTAACTTACATTCCCTTATAAAATTGTGATTTAACTGCAGAGATTTATTTTTGTTAAACTATAAGAATGGTTTTCATAAAGTTTTTTTTTTCAACTTTATTTTACTATATGTCGCCCCCCCAATCACTTGTGCATTTTTGTTAATATACATTATACCTATGCTCAAAACAGTGTTTTTTTAAAGTTCAAATAAGAGATTCGAAACTATAGTGTCACTGTTGTGATCTTTCTACATACTTAATGTAAATAAACTTTTTAAAACTTGACAAAAATAGGTCATTTTTATTTGCCCTTCTTTAATAGATAATGTTTCCTTCTACTTCTTCAGTCTTCCTTTTCATGTAATATAAGTTCTGATGCTAACTTACTTAAAGAAAAAATCTTGTAGTACAGCCTTTTCATAAATTGCAAAGCTCTCCCATTGAAGCTTTTGTTTTTAAAAACATGATTAAGAGAAATACTACTGGTTTTTGAAAACAGATTAATTAATAGAATATTATTTTTTTCCTAAATCAATTTTCTATTTCTTTGTCATGCCCTGCACTTTGTTAGAGTTAAGGTAATAAATTGTGAAATATTGACTGAGCCCTCTTTAAACTTGTACCTTCTGAAGCCTTGTTCTAGAAAGCATGCTGTCCTGATGTTAAGACACACTAATCTAGTGTGTGAAGTTATTAATAAGAAACAGATGGAAAGGTTTGTCATAATTGAAATTAAGCTTTGGAGTGTTTTATAATGAATGGGCTCTTCATTTTTATATATGTATATGTGGTGTTAGGTCATAACATTTCAGTTTGTATAAGCTATCAAAATTATTTGGAGAATCTATAATTTGAAAGTCTCAACTAAAAATAAAAATATGAATATAGGCCAAAATGTAAATTAGACATCATTGAGAAATATTTGGCAGTCAACAGTAAAAATTTATTGCTAATGGCAGCTTTCTTAGGTCATTAAGCCTAACCGTACATTTTAAATCTGTTTTGCACATATAACCATTTTTAGAGATCATGAGCTTGATTGTATCTTTAGATTAAACTCATTTTGAAGGAGGGGATCCCAAAAAATTAAAGAATTTCCCCTAAAACAAAGTACTGAAATTTAGTTAAACAACCAATAGAATTAAATGTTAAATAAGAGTAGAGTGAAGTAATAGATAAACTCATGGAATTCCATTATCCTAACAATACTTTACTATAACTTAAATACTAATAATATAAGCTATAATAACACTGAGAAAATTCCATTTTTTACCTTTTAGTTTTTCTTCCTATTGATATTCTTGAATTATTTTATAAACCTTTGGAAATAACTATCATACGTTGAAGAATTCTATTAATCTCATGATACCAGTATGCCAGTAAGGAACAGGTATTTGCTTTCTAAGAGAATGTTTCCAATAAGGCAATTGGAGAAGTTATTTTCTACCTAGCCTGTATGCACCATGGCTCTTGGGCATACATTGTCTATAGAAATATTTTGAGCTTTTATGTACGTTTTGGGCTAGTAGTCTTAACAGCAACCCCAGTGTTGTGATAAAATTCTTAGAATAATTTAAGGTTTGCCTTTTATAACTGTTTTGAAAAGCCTTTACATTTTTGTCAGGTAATTTTCCCAAACTGTGGATACAATCTGTTCAGACATGTATGTATATGTTATCCATTCTGTTTTTAAATTGGAGAAAATGTAAAAAGTGTGTATAAAGAAAATTGTAAATAAAATATTTTTAATCTTTAAAACTTACTCTTTGTCCTTTTTATTTACTATACCCATTTTTCAGATTCCCCATGTGAAATCACTAACTTCCCAGTCCCACAAACTGTTTTGTATCCAACACATTGGAAATAAGCTGTCTGAATATGTCTTCAATCTTGGAGTCATATAGTTGTATTCAAGAAGTTTCATCAAAAACAGCTTTGAAACATCAGCTATCACCTATAGGCTTTCACTTTGTTAATGAATTTTACTTTATGGTAGCTAAAAATCTCTTCCCGAATTGGATAACCTTTTTTGACTCATCACTTTTATGGCATTCCTGAAATTTTGGGCATAGGTGTACACACTGCTTCCATGTGGGTGCCTATGGCACATTTCCCTTGAAAATTATTAGCGTTATGTGAGTAAATTTTTTTCAATTTATTTGTTCGTTAGATTAAGATTCTCAGGTATCTCCCTTCCCTTTCCCCATTAGAAGAAGACATTATTTGACAAAAGATATATATATATATATATATATATTTATGTATCACATCTTTCATGTTTCTCTGTCAGTTCTTTCTCTAGACATAAACATTCAACAAGTTATTCTTTAAAAATTAATTCTGTGGGGGCCAGCTGGGTAGCTCAGTGGATTGAGAGCCAAGTCTAGAGATGGGAGGTCCCAGGTTCAAATCTGGTCTCAGACACTTCCCAGCTGTGTGACCCTGGACAAGTCACTTGACCCCCACTGCCTACCCTTACCACTCTTCTGCCTTGGAGCCAATACACAGTATTGACTCCAAGACGGAAGGTAAGGGTTTAAAAATTTTTTTTTAATTCTGTAGCTGTATAAAATGTTTGCTTGCTTCTATTCATTTTGCTTTTTATGCAGTTTTATTTTGTTTTTTCAAAATTAACCCTATCAGTCTTGATCAATGACACATGTTAAAACCAGTGGAAATGCGCATCTGCTGTTGGGGGTGGGGGAGTGGGAGGTGGGGTGAAGGGGAAAGTAAGAGCATGAATCATGTAACCATGTTAACTTTTCTAAAAAATAAAAATTATTAAATGAAAAGAAAACTAACCCCATCGTTTCTTACTGTGAAGTAATATTCTATCAGTCATTCAAATTTATTCACCCATTCCCCAATTGATGGGCATCTCCTTAATTTTTAGTTCTTTGCCACCACAAAAAAACAATAGGTTCTTTTCTCTTTTTCCCTTCATCCCTGTTCCCCTCTTGGTGTGTAAATGGAATTAGCTCTAGTCCATTCATAGTCAAAACTAACCACTAGTGATGTCATCCCCACCTCCCTTAGTGGGGAGAAGAGATGAGTTACCCACACGTGACAATAAGTAACAAATCAAGAACAAGGGACTGCCCTTTGGGCAGTCCAAATCAGTGTAGAGGCTGCCATTTGTCCACTTGAATTAGAGGTGGACCCACGGCAAGTGACGAAAGACACTCTCTCTTCAAGTATGTTGATTACTTCCTGGTGAGGCAGTTCCCCCTTTGAACTTGGTGCTGAAGGATCTCGGCTGAGTCCTCAGGCTGCTTCCACTCTGAATTGTCACATCGGTAAGTTAGGCTGACTTCCTTGGCCTACCTTGGCGTTTTCCAGGTTCTACCTTAAGTAGGCTCTTGCCTCTGATTGCTAAGGCCTTGTGGCATGTAATTTAGTTTAATCAGCCTTTTAACCCTTTCTCTCTGTCCGGTCCTCTGTAGGTCCAGACTAGCCTCTCCCCCTCTCAATTTCCCTTGCCTTCTACCCTTCCTAATTGTAAACTACCTTAAACCTGATCCTGACTTGGGTCTATTTTAATTATGGAATCAATCTGAATTATTGATTCTTGGCGGCCACACCTTAAATTTTATATCTATATAATACCTAAAATCTCCCTCTTACAATGGGGAACAGACCCAACAGTGTTTTTGCTGGGTCCAAGGGTATAAACACTTTTATAGCTGGGCGTAATTCTAGACTGCTCTCCAAAATGGATCAGTTTCACAATTCTGCCGGCAATGTATTAGTGTTCCTTAAAGCTCCATCTTGAAACTGATTAATCTACTACCTAGAAGAGTTTCACTTCACTAACAATGTGGCAAATATTACCTTACTAACTCCTCAGTTGAGATGATCAGTTTGGGTGGTTTTAAATTATCAGCATTATATTGTTTTGTGACTTAGAGACCTCAGTTTCTTAATCTATAAAATGCAAGTTTTTCTAAGGTGCCTCACAACTCAACATTTTGTGATTCTCTGTAAAGCATAATTTGCTAGATACAGTTGATTTTACAGGAAATATAAGGCATGGTCCTTGTCCTAAAGGATCTTTCCAATCTAGCCATGGCAATGGGAGAAATTTCCCTAGCTCCTCAATGTCACTGCTGTCTTTTTCTAAGAAGTATTTTTTTTTAACTCTTTCTATCTTAGTAACAATTCTAAGACAGATGGGCAAGGACTAAGCAAATGGGGTTAAGTGACTTGCCCAGGGTCATGCAGCTAGGATGTGTTTGAGATTTGATTTGAACCCAGGTCCTCTCCACTTCAGACCTGGCACTATATCTACTGTGCCACCTAGCTGCCCAAAGTGCCTTTCTTCTAAAAAGAAAATGTAACATACAATAGTTATTGATGTTTTAAAAATCATCTTGGGATTAGAAACCAAAATCCTACCATATGTTGTCTACAAGAAACACACATGAGACAGATAGACATACATAGAGTAAAAATGAAAGGATAGAGGAAAATCTATTGGGCTTCAAATGAGAAAAAGAAGGCAGGGGTTGCCATCATGATCTCTGACAGAGCTTAAGTAAAAATAGATCTGGTTAAAAGAGATAGGGAAGGTAATTACATCCTAATAAAAGGCAGTATAAACAATGAAGAAATATCAGTACTCAACATGTATGCAACAAACGGTATAGCATCCAAATTTCTAAAGGAGAAGTTAGTGGAGCTCAAGGACGAAATAGATAGCAAAACTATACTAGTGGGTGACCTCAGCCTTCCCCTATCAGACCTAGATAAATCAAACCAAAAAATAAATAAGAAAGAGATGAGAGGTAAATGAAATCCTAGAAAAATTAGAGTTAATAGATATATAGAGAAAAATAAATGGGGACAAAAAGGAATACACCTTTTTAGCAGCACATGGAACATTCACAAAGATAGACAATGTACTAGGACATAGAAACATGGCAAACATGTGAAAAAGCAGAAATAATAAATGCAACCTTATCAGAACATAATGCAATAAAAATACATGGAGAGGCAAACCAAAAACTAATTGGAAATTAAATAATATGATTCTCCAAAATAATTTAGTGAAAGAACAAATCATAGAAACAATAATTTCATTGAAGACAATGACAATGATGAGACTTCTTACCAAAACCTACGGGATACAGCCAAAGAAGTTCTAAGGGGAAAATTATATCACTGAGTGCATATATTAACAGATTAGGGAGGGCAAAGATTAATGAATTGGGTATGCAAGTTAAAAAAACTAGAAAGCAAACAAATGAAAAATTCCCCAGATGAAAACTAAATCAGAAATACTAAAAATCAAGGGAGAAATTAATAAAATTGAAAGTCAAAGAACTATTGAATTAATAAGACTAGAAGCTAGTATTTTAAAAATCATCTCACTTGATCCTCATTCAACCCCATAAGAAAAGGACAAGTATTATTACTCCCATTATGCACTGAGGAAACACACAAAGAGATTTTGACTTGCCTGAAGTCACAGTGATAGTGTCAAATTCAGGATCCAAACCCAAGTCTCCTAATACCTCCAAGTTTATTCTTTCTACTATACTAAGCTGGATATTTAGACCCATGTAGATTAAATTTGTGGTATAAATACCTTTCCCTGAATTTGGATCAGGTACTCTATGACTATTATCAAATATTATTGAGTACTATTCAAATCATTCGTTGCACTGTTAGCTCTAATTGTGTCAACTTAAAAAACCAAACGCTTTATATAATTTGTGTGAAATATAGGAAGAGAATGGGAAATAGATTAATCACAAAGAGTTATTGCAACATTACTCCCAAATCAGTATATCAACACTCTTGAGCTTCAGTCCTGCACAGAATGCCTTTTGGACATCATAAGCTGGGTCCTTTATGTAGTCATTTAAAAATCAAAATGCCCAAACCAACTCATTATTGCTACTTCCCAAACTCTTCCTAATTTTTCCATCATTGTCATGGACATCATCATCTACCTAGTCATCCTTGGTTTCATCCTTGACTTTTCACTCTTCTCTTACCCCACTTATCCAATCAGTTGTTAAATGTTTCTGTTTCCACATTAGCTATCATTTCTATCCTCTTTTCTCCACTAATCTGGCCACAACTCTAACCCTTCATTCCCTCATTTGGATTTTTCCATACATTGAATGCACTCTCCTTCCCTACACCTCTCCTTATTTTGTTTCAGTATTTAGCTCATGTGCCAACTTCTACATAAAGCCTTTTCTTATTTCCTCCCACCAACTCCAGCTATTAATATATTCCTCAAAAATTTTACCTTTCATGAAATATTTGTAAAATAGCTCAGTGACAGAGACAGAGTAGGTGCTATATAAAAATGTTTATTCCCTTCCCCTTCTACCCTTGTATCTTTTTTTTGTATATATGTACATATTGTCTCCTTTAACAAAATGTCACAGCCTTTTAAAACATAACTCTTTGCCCACACCCAAGACCTCCAATTCTTTGACCTCTCAGATCTCTCCCAGGTCATCTCCCTTGCACCAGACATTCTCTTTTTTCCCCATCTTGACTCTTTCATGAACTAATTCAACTCTACACTGTCCACCCTTGAATCCTTTGCACTCTAATCAGTCAGCTGATTGTATTCTGCCAATCCCACCATTAGTGATAATCGCCTTCACTCTTAACACTACACATGTTGCTGAACAAAAGTAGAAAAAAATCTTGTAACTATTCTGACTGGGTCCACTACAAATTTATACAGTCTTAATTGGGCCCTCCCTGCTGCTAGGCAACCCTACGATACCTACCTTATCAAATCACTATCATCTCAGTTTCCACAGTGGCTCTTCCAGGCAATTTCATTCATCCTCAAATTTCCCCTGGGTCCATCTTTCCTATCTTTTCAGTTGAGAACTTGGCCTTATATTTTACAGAAAATATTGAAGTCATTCACTCTGAGCTTCCCCTTCTCCCCTCTTCTTTTTCTGTCACTCACATGCCTTTTATTTCTTTCAACCCTCTCTTAAATAATGAGAGGGGCCTTCTTATTTCAGACCATCTCCTCCCATACATTGCCCCTTTGTCATCCCCTTTCTGTCACTTATTTTCAAACTCTCCCTGTTTACTGGCTCATTCTCCACCACCTACAAACATGCCTACCCAGGTCTCCACCCTGAAGAAGAACCTTCACTTCATCCATCCCCTCTATCATGCTATGTCTCTTCTGTTCTTTGTGGCTAAACTTGAAAAGCTTTTTATAGTACATGTCTCTACTTTTCTATTTTTAGCAATTTATTTAGCATCTGACCTTATTATTCCACCAAAACTGCACCCTCCAAAGTTACCAGTGATTTCTTAGTTGTGAATTCTCATTCTTCCTGATCTCTCTGCAGCTGTTGACATTTGATCACTTCTTTTGCTTTTATCTTCTGCCTAGGTTTTTGGGATACCATTCTCTTGGTTCTCTTCCTACCAATCTGATAACTCCTTCTCAATCTTCCTTGCTTGATCCTCATCCAGATCATGCCCTGTAACCATAGAGAACCTCAAGGTTCTATTCTTTGCCCTTTTTTTCACTCCTTCTGTACTATTTCGCTGGATTATCTCATTAACTTCCATGAATTTAATTACTATGTGCTGGTGATTCTCAAATTTACCTATCCTTCTCCAACTTCTCTCCTGACTTCCAATCTTGGTTCTCTAGCTGCCCTTTCAGACATCTCAAACTAGATGTCCATAGAAATCTTAAACTCAATATGTCCAAAACAATTCATTGTCTTCCTCCCAGAACCCTGCCCCCTCCTACCTTCCCTATTACTTTATTCATTTATTTTTATTTTTTAAACCCTTACCTTCCATCTCAGAATCAATACTGTGTATAGGTCCCAAGGCAGAAGAGTGGTAAGGGCAAGGCAATGGGGGTTAAGTGACTTGTCCCGGGTCACACAGTTAGGAAGTGTCTGAGGTCAGATTTGAAACCAAGACCTCCCAACCCTGGGACTGACTCTCAATCCACTGAGCCACCAAGCTGCCCCCCTTCTCTATTACTTTAGAAGGCAACACCAACCTCCCAGACCTCAGTCTTACAACTTCAGTTATCCTGGATTTCTCATTATTATCTCTCTATATCCAATCTGTTGTTGATTGCTTTGCAACACTGTTCAAATATGCTCCGTTTTTCTCTTCTGACACTACCATCACTCTAGACAGGCCCTCATCATCATTTTACTTTATACCTGAACTATTACAATAGACTGCTGGTGGGTCTTCCTGCCTCAAGTCTATCTCCACTCCAATCCATCCACCATTCAGTCACTAAAATGTAAGTCTGATCACTACTCATCTTCCTACTCAATAAACTGTAGAGGCTCCATATTACCTCCAGGATCAAATACAAAATTCTTTGGAATTCAAAGCCCTTCATAACAGTCTCCTTTCATAATCTAGCCTCCAATTTCCTTACACCTTACACCCTGCCACTTTCCTTTTAGATACAGTGACATTGGACTCCTGTTTCACATACAAGACACTATCCCTATAACTCAGCGTTCTATCTGGCTATCCCTATTGCCTGGAACACTTCTTCCTCTTCTCAACTAACATGCTTCTCTGACTTCCTTTTCAGTCCCAACCAAACATCTCACATCCTACAAGAAGGACTTTCCTAAGTCTTCTTAATTCTAATGTCTGGTTCATTCTTTTTTACCATTTTAAATCACTGTAATGATTATTGCTTTGTACTACAGTTCAAAATCTGATAATGATAAATTCCCTTCCGTGTTGCTTTTTTCATTATTCTCCTAAGATTCTTGACTTTTTGTTTTTAATACCTATTTTTTCTAGGTTGGTAAAATATTTTCGAAAATGATTTGTATAGTGCTAGACAACTAAGTTAATTTAGGTCATAATTTGTTGGGTTTTTTTTTTTTACTATATTTTCTTGACCCATGAGCAATTAGTATTTTTTAATTATGTAGGTCTGACTTCATTTCTGCAGATTGTTTTATAGTTAGATTTATATAGGATCTGAGTAAATCTTGATTATTTTATAACTTGTTAGTTATTATGAATGAAATTTCCTAGTTATTCTTCATGAATTTTATTGATTATATAGAGGAATCCCTGATGGTTTGTTTAGATTTATCTATTATCCTACAGTTCCCTAAATTTATTATTTCAATTTGTTTTTAGTTGACTCTTGGGTTTTCTAAGTATATCACCATATCATTGGCAACAAGCAATTTGTTTCCTTTCTGCCCATGCCCATTCCTTCAATTTCTTTTTCTTGTCTTATCTCTAAACTAACATTTCTAGCACTATGTTAAATAGTAGCAGCGATTTTCCCTGGTTCATGGGCAGTGTGGGGGGCTAGACTGAGCTGAGGGGATGACCGTGATAGCAATGGACTCTTCCAGTGATTGATGTCTTACTCTGAACCTCTTTCTAGGCTGCTCTGAACCTCTTCTAGGCTGCTCTGAACCTCTTCTAGGGTTCTCTGAATCTCTTCTAGGTTGCTCTGTACAACAACAAAATGGAAAAATAATGACCAAAACTTAGGAGAGGACTTAAATCAAAATGAACAGAAGGCAGACAGTACCTCCACAGAGAAGACACTTATTGAAGACAAGGTCAAATCAAATTAGGAGAATAGCTGAAAGAAACTGTGGTATTCAAGGATTTATTAGAAGTTGCTGACATTTTAGAAAAGGCTACAGAAAATATCCCCCCCCCAAAAGAAATAAAAGGAAGAAAACCTTCATTTGAAGAACCTGTTATGACTGAAGTCCAGACTCAAAAAAGTGTTCAAAAAGCATAATTAGCTCAAATTAAATATTATTGATGCCAAATTTGGTCCCTATGAACATGAAGCTTTATTCTGTACTCCAATAGAGGGGAAAGAGTCTGTCACTGTTACACTAATAATCAAAGGTAAACTACATGGATGAGCCTTGAGACTTGCTTTGGTAGGTGTTGTTAAAGAACCTTAGGAGTCAGAGCATCTAGGTGGCTCAGTGGATAGAGAGCCCGTCTGAAGATGGGAGGTCCTAAATTCTAATCTAAGCTCAGACATTTCCTAAGTGTGTGATCTTTTCTTTTTTTTAATCCTTACCTTCCATCTTGGAATCAATACTGTATATTGGTTCCAAGGCAAAAGAGTGATAAGGGCTAGGCAATGGGGGTTAAGTGACTTGTCCAGAGTCAAGTGCCCAACTAGGAAGTGTCTGAGGACAGATTTGAACCCAGGACCTCCTGCTCCTCCCCCCCCCCCCCAGTGTGTGATCTTGGACAATTCACTTAACTAGAGCATGGATGAGTTATTTATTGAAAACTGAAAAATAATCTCTCATAAATTTGGCTTTACTAATATTTAACACCATATCTGATAAACTTCAAATGGATACATAACTTAGATATTAAAAAATCACACCATAAACAGGACTAATGGAAGGATATACCTTTCATAATGATGGATGGAAGGATAAGGACTGGGAAGGAGAAAGGTTGTAGTAACAATGTAGAAGAAAAGGAAGGAAAAAAGGAAGAAAGAAATTATAGTAGCCTTTTCAATTTCATGAAAAAGTCAGCATACTCTCCTCTCTGTCCCTCCCTACCTCAATCCTGCAAAGACAATTCCAGCACCTCTACCTGGAGTTCAGTTGAGAGAAAGTTCCTTTTCTTATTTAGGCAGAAATTCCCCGAAGCATCTAGAGAGGTCAGCTGGAAATTGGGGACATGGGCTGGTGCTGGCTTCTTTGCATGCATTCTGCTTCCCAAAGTTTTGTGTCTCTTTCCTTCCGGATGTATTCTTAATTAGGGGCATTGAACCACAAATGTCCTCTATTCAAAGAACAAAGAAAGAAAAGTGTCTCTCTTTTCCCAAGCTCTCATGTTAACTCCACTTCTAAAGTAGGTATATGTCAAGTTATCATCTTCTCTACTAATGAAAGTCTTAAGCAAAGGGCTGAATTCTGGGTTATAAGTGAAAGAAGACTGGAAAGGTAAGAAGGGAAATGCTGAGAAAGGCTGAAGGTAATAGGGCATCACTGGAGTTTGTTGAATAGGAGGTGATATGGTTATACTTGTGCTTTGAAAGCACTTTGGCATCTGAGTGAAGGTTAGAATGGAGGAAGAGGAAATTTTTGAGGTAGGGAATCCAACGAGAAGGCTATTGCAATAGTCCAGGCTTGAGGTTATGAGGTCTTATACCAGGGCGATGTCTATATGAATGGAGAGAAAATGTATATGAGAACATGGGAAATGTGTAAGAAGAAGTGTTGTGTAAGATCTGGCAACAGATTGGATATGTCAAGTGGGTATGAATGAGGAGTCAAGACACCCAGATTATGTATTTGGATGATTGGGAGAATGGTCAATAGGGAAGTTCAGAAAAGGGAAGATATTATCACAGAAACAAAGAATTTGAGATTTGGAAGAGACCTCAAGTGGTCATCTAGTCCAATGGTATAAAAATCAAATAGAAACAGAGGTCACCAAACTGCATATAAGGATCTTTGCAGGCATCATACTGACTTAGAAAACCATGTATACATTACCTGTGGGGTAGCTGGGTGGCATAGTGGATAAAATGTCATACCTGGAGTTAGGAAGACCTGAGTTCAAATCCAGCCTTAGATACAAACTAGCTTTGTGACCCTGGGTAAGTTACTTAACTCTATTAGTGTCAGTTTCTTCCTCTGTCAAATGAGCTGGAGAAGGAAATGGCAAACCATTTAAGTATCTTTGCCAAGAAAACCCCAAATGGGGTCATGAAAAGTTGGATATGACTAAAATGACTGAACAACAAAACATTCTATTGTATTTTTATGTATTTTGTTAAATTTTTTCCAATTACATTTTAATTTGATTTGGGCAGCACTTGGGAATATTGTGGGCAGTATGCTTGACACCTTTGATATAAATTACCCTATATACAAGGAATCTCAACTATAATGTTTTTGACAAAGTGGTCATTTAACCTATGTGTAAGGACCTTCAAAGAGGCTTAATCTATTACCTCTTCAAGTTATAGGCAACTTTAATTGTTAGGGTGATTTTTTTGATATCAAGCCTAAATTTGTCTCTTTATAACTTCCATCTATTACTTTTGGTCTTTAGAACAGAATCCATTCTCCACATAACAGGCCCTTCTAAAACCTGAAAAACAGCTATTATGTTGTGCCCTGAGTTTTCTCTTCTCCAAGTTAATTATGTCCAATTTTAACTGATTCTCATTTGACATAACTTAAATCCTTTTACCATCTAGATTGTTCTCTTCTGGACGTTCTACAGAACTATAGCATCCAAAAATGAACACATACATAAGTATATGTATCCTAGTTCTTAGAGAAAACAATCTAATCTTATTACTTTCTCAAATTGAAGTTTACTACATTAAAATTTTAAACTTAAAATTTTTACATTTTTATTATATCACATATTTGTCCTTTTCCTTTGCCTTATCCCATCCTTGAGGACATAAATTGTTCTCATATCATTAAGAAAGAATGAAATAATTTTGGAACCTGATCTTATATTTGATCATATAATTAGTGACTAGAAATTGAAAATGGAAAAATTAAAAACAGCAAGGTCTTTCATATTTGTACCCCATTATAGTAATTTAAAATGTTTGTGGCATTTCAGTGAGACTTATCATATGTAAACAGCTTTTAAAATTTGTCTGTCCTTGCTGTAGACATTTTCTATAAAAGGAAGGAGGAATGTGGTTCCAACAATATTAAGACCGTCCCTTCAAGGGCACTGATATGACACAAGCATAACAAAATAAAGCTTCCTTAACTCTGTTTGATTCCAGGTCAAAGTCATAGTTAACTTTTATTTGAAACAGTCAGTCATCTGGCAAAGTTCTACATTATTTACAGGATATTATAGGTAGACTCAGAATTAATCAGGCAGAAAGTTTTCCTCTTTGGAAAAGAAATAGCACCATGGCAAAACAAATCAAAAGGATCATACCATTGCACTTTGAAGTTTGTCTTCTCAACTTTTCTAGGCAAAGATATCCATTTGTAGTAGTTCTTGGATTGTACTCCCTTTGAGAGGCATATGATATTTCTTTTGAAGAGTGGATTATTGATTTAATGGCAATTTAGAAAACAATACCTGAAATCGAAACTCAAAACAATTTCAGATAACATTCACAAGAGATTTTCCCTCAAATAGAAAGTTTTACCAATCACAACTTAGAACTAGGTATACCTACTATTATTTTTCTCATGTTGCTGTACTAACAGTTATCAATAAGGTCATGCAAGGCCTTATCTTATTCATCCTTTCTAATTTAAATCCATCCTTGAGGGAAAACCAATCATTAGAACTTAAGAAATCTTCACATTCTGGAGTTTCACGAATACAGTTAATACATAAATAGTCCACTCAAGACCTAGAAAAACACTGAATATTATAAGTCTCTAGTCTGACTGATATTCATGTCTTAGCCTATTCATGTCATTGCATATTAACCCATAAAGCAAAAAATAAAATCTTTAAACATAGGAAATATCAATGCCAAGTTGGCTTAAAGATATAACTTCAATACATACTATTTCAGGTATTTTTCATAAAAAATGGTAAAACAATCTATCAGATAAAAATCACTCTATAAAATAAATCTACAATCCCCTTTACTTCAGCTGTGAGAGAAATTAACTTCTCATCAAATGACTTCATTATTAGAATTTTACAATATTCTTTCAGCAACTTCTCTTACAGAGGTCTCAAGATTTTATGACCTCATTAAGGCTGAAGATCCAAAGTACTGAAAATGCAGTAAGCCCCAAAGAATTTCAAAGACATTTATGAAATTTGTGGTACTTTCCCAAACAGTAAGCAATTGCTATTATTATTCATTAATACTTGACAGTTTGTATTAATAATAATAGTCTCAATCAAAAGAGAAGTTAGTTTTCCAATAATATAATTGCATCATTCTCTGGGTATGATTTTTCAAATTAACAGTTTTTCTTATATAATGATTTCCCCCAAATTGCAATATAAGAAAATTAGAAACCTAACAATAAATAAACAGTATTATAGATTTTTAAAACACAGGACAAAGTTTATTGCCAGGCAAATAACTTCAATTTGGCAGAATATATTTCTGAATTATATAGAAAATCACTTTATCTATCAATTTGGCATTCTATACTAATCACATTTTTAAAAATCCAGAGTGCTTTTGAAACAATCATACTTTCTTATTCATGTAATTTCCTTTTTTTTCTTTTAAAATCTTTACCGTCTGTCTTAGTATCAATTCTAAGACAGAGGAGAGGCCAATGTAGGGCAACAAGGTAAAGCAATTTGCCCAGGATCACACAGAAAGTGTCTGAAGCCAGATTTGAATGGAAGCCTGGCCCTCTATCCACCATGCTAGCTAACTGCCCTTATTTGTGCAGTTTCTAGAAGTATTATAGCCAAATATTAAATGTATTTTTCCAACAGGGTCTGCTCTACCTACAGAGGGTCAAGCATGACAATTGTCTTAATATCGAACATATCTCACTTTAATTGAAGCAATTATAACTTAGTGTTTAGATATAAATTCAAATCAAATTGATTTACAATCACAAATGGTATCATTCAAAATCTCAATTTTCCTAAGGGGTATTAGCTGCCAGCATATGAAATTACAGAGCTCCCAGCTTTAGGGCAGCTTAGCTCCAAAGATTTACGGTGGTAGTCTCACATAATTATGTCCTTCTTAAAATATTTTAGCATTTACAAAAATCTTCAAACTATAATTTGGAAATTTACAGCAAAGATTTTACATTTCAGGGGAAAGAACCTACTTGTACAAAAATATTTATAGCCGACCTTTTTGTAGTGGCAGAAATTGGAAATGAAGAGGATGTCTATCAATTGGGAATGCTAAACAAATTGGGGTATATGATGGTGAAGGAATGCCATTGTGCTGTAAGAAATGATGAACAAGATGATTTTAGAAAGAGCTGGAAAGACCTACATGAATGATGCAGAGTGAAATAAGCAGAATTAGTAGAACACTGTACATGGTAATAACAATATTGTGGAATGATCAACTGTAAAAGATTTAGTTCAGTGACCCAGGGCAATTCTAAAGGACATAGACAAAGAATTTTCCAGACAAAACACTGTTGAAGTCAGAACGTAGATCAAAGCATACAATTTTTCACTTTAGTTTATTTGGGTTTTCAGTTATTATGTGATTATCCTCTTATAGAAATGAACAATATGGAAATATGTCTTACATGACAATACTTGTATAACCCAGATCAAATTGCTTACCTTCTCCAGGAAGGGAAGGAGGAAAGGAAAGAGAGGATTTGGATTTGGATCATATAACTTAAGAAAACTCACATGGACAATTATAAGATATAATTGGTACAATAAAATATCTTTACAAAAAATTACATTTCAGTTATAAATTTGTCTCTAAATAGTGTATAATGCCAAATTACCAATATAAAAAAATGAGAACTTCCAAGAAATGAAGAAATAAAGGAAAAATTTTAAACCATTTAAACCAATTAGAAGCAAAGAAAACTGAGAAATTAAATAGCCAAGTGTTATTTTAAAAATTACTCAAATTAAAGGGAAAATGGAAAATTTCACTTAACCACAAACAAAAAATTGAATGAACCATAAAGAACTTTGTAAGAAGATAAGAGGACAAGGTAGATTTATAAGTTAATTATATCAAACATTCAAAGAACAATTCTAGTATTACACATACTGTTTGCAAAGATAGAGAAAGATTAGATCCAATCAATCTCTTATGAGACAAATATGATACTGATATTAAACTAAGGAGAGATAAAATAGAGGAGAAAAACTACATAGGTTCTTAACCTGGGATCTGTGAATTTGCTTTTTTTTTTTAAACAATATTTTAACTATTTCAATATAATTGGCTTCCTTTGTAATCTAATTTATTTTATGCATTTGAAACATTATTCTCCATTCCCATTTGATAAATGGTCAAAAGATATAAACAGAAATTTCTTGGATGAAGAAATCAAAGCCATATGTAGTCATATTTTTTTAAATACTCTGAATCATTACTGATTAGAGAAATGCAAATCAGAATAATTCTGAGATATTTTTCCATCTATCAGATTGACTAAAATGATAAAAAAAGGGCAAAATGACAAATTTTGGAGAGGATGTGGAAAAATGGGGATACTAATACATGGTTGATGAAATTATGAACTGACTAAAACATTTTGTAGAGCAATCTGGAATTATGGTCAGAGAGTTATAAAATTGTGTATACCTTTAGACCCAGCAATTCTACTGTTGAATCTGTTTCCCAGGGTGATCAGGGAAGAAGGAAAAGAACCTATGTGTTCCAAAACATTTATTACATAAAATATTTTTGTATAGGTTATTTTAATAATATATTAATATAGAAAATATTTAGCTCTCTTTGTGGTGGCAAAGAACTGGAAATTAAGGGGCGACCCATCAATTGGGGAATGGTTGAACAAATTGTGACATATAATTGTGATGGAATACTACTGAGCTGTAAGAAATGATGAGCAAGATAACTTCAAAAAAACATGGAGGGGGTAGCTGGGTAGCTCAGTGGATTGAGAGTCAGGCCTAGAGATGGGAAGTCCTAGGCGTTCAAGTCTGGCATCAGAACTTCCCAGCTGTGTGACCCTGAGCAAGTCACTTAACCCCCATTGCTTAGCCCTTACCACTCTTCTGCCTTGGAGCCAATACATAGTATTGATCCAAGCCTGAAGGTAAGGGTTTAAAAACAACAACAACAAAAGAAAAAAACATGGAAAGTTCTTCATGAAATAAATAGAACCAAGAGAACATTACATATAGCTACAGAAGGAATGTTTGAAGAATAATTTGAAAATGTCCACTTCCAGAAAAAGAACTGATATAGAAACATGAAAGACATAGGACATTTCATCCCTTTTTTTGGGTCATATGATGCTTTCTCTAGGACAGGGAAGATTGGAACACTGAGAGATATTTTGGAATTGTAATGCTACCAACAAATTTTTAAAATCCTCAAAAAATAAAAAATAAAACCATTATTCTGAGAATAATTTTTTTTCCCTGATCAACTCACACCTGAACTATAACAATAGCTTTCTCATTGGTCTCATTGCCTCAAGTTTCTCACCAATCCACTCCAGCTCCTCCTTCCTTCCTTCTTGAAAAAGCCTTGCCTTTTGTCTCAAATTGACAAGTATTAGTTCCAAGGCAGAAGAGGAGAAAGGGCTAGGTAATTGGGGTTAAGTGGCTTGCCCAGGGTCACATAGCTAGAAAGTATCTGAGGTCATATTTGAACCCAGGACCTCCAGGTCTGGCCCTCTATTCTCTGAGCCACCTAGCTCCCCCACTCCATCTTCTCTTCAGCTATCAAAACAATCTTCTAAAACCACAGGTCTGACATGTCATCTTTCACATAATAATTTCTAGTTGTTCTAGGATCCAATATAAAATTCTCTGACTTTTACAGTCCTTCATAATATCTTTCCTGTATTTTTACATATTTATTTTTATCCTTTCCATATACTCTGTGATGCAATAACACTTGTCTCTTTGCTGTTCTTTAAACAAGACATTCCATTTCCCAACTCTGTGTATTTTCATGGGCTGTCCTCTCTCTTTATAGCATCTTCTGGCTTCCCTTCAATTCCCAGCTAAAATCCTACCTTTTGCAAGAAACTTTCCTACTTCTTATTATATTAGTGCCTTTCTTTTGAGACTACCTCCAATTTATCTTGTATGTATCTAATTTGTATAATTGTTTGCATATTGCCTCCTGTATTAGACTATTTAGACATTTAGTTCAAGAGTAAGGATTCTTTTTTTCCTTTCTTTTTATCTTCAGAACTTAGTACAGTGCTTGGTACAGAACAGACTCTTAAGATATGGAAACTATTTGAAATTATATCCCCCCAAAATCACTAAACTGCTACTCCTTTGATAGTATTAATGGTATACCCTGAAAAGATTGGAGAAAAAAAGGATCCATATGGACAAAAATATTTATTGTGGCTCTTTTTAGTAATGTCAAAGAAATGGAAACAAAGGGGAGTCCATCAAGTAGAAATGGCTGCAACAGTTATAGTATAGAAATGCAATGCAATATTATTGTGCCATAAAAATGATAAAAGGATTGATTTCAGAGAAACTTGGAAAGACTTCTGTGAATTGATGCAGAGAGAAGTAAGCAGAACCAAGAGAACAACAACATAATAACAACATTGTAAAGACAAGCAACTTTGAAACATGACATAATTGGACAAAATTATTTTTAATAAGTTTTTATTTTTGTTTATCTGTTGTGAAATCATCATTTTTATTTTTGGAAATTTGGTTTCTCTCTTTAAAAAAATAAAATTTGCTGGCACTATTTTATTGTTTTAAAAATTGCTCCTACTTTTATTAATTCAATTTTTGTTTTGAATTTTGCTTATCTTATCCATTTTCTAAATTTCTTTTTTGTGGTTAGTTAATGTTTTTTATATTATTATCCAGTTCACTGGTCTTTTTCTTTCTCTTTTTTGTTAATGAAAAATATTTAGAAATATTTTCTCTAAGAACTACTTTGATTATCTCCCTAAAGTTTTGGTAGGTTGTCCCATTATCTTTTTCTTTCATGAAATCATCTATTATTTCTATAATTTTTTTCTTTGACACATATTTTATGATTAAGTTATTTTATTTCCACAAGCATTTGAATCCTTTTTTCAAATCTCACAGAAGTCAGAGAATTCAAGAATTAGAAGTGACCTCAAAACCAGTATCCACACCAAATGACTATGGTAACTAATCACCCTAGATCCTGTGTGGACATCTTCAAGGAAGAGGAATTCATCACCTCTCAAAGCAAGTGATTCAACTTTTGAAAAATTCTAATTATTAGGAAGTTTTTCTTGACATCTAGACTAAAATTGCCTTATTGTAACTTTCTACTCATTGTTTCTGGTTTTGTCCTCTGGGGCCAAAAAGAACAAATCTAATCTCTCCTCTCCATTATAGTCCTTCAAATACTTGAAGACAGTTATTCCCCTGATCTTTCCTTCCCCACAATAAATCTCTTCTCTAGAAAAACATGCCCTGTTTCCTCAGCTGATTTTCATATGTCATGGATTCATGGCCCTTCACCTTATTGGTTGCCTTCTACTACAAATTCTCTAGCTAATTTAAACCATAGATGCAAAAACTGAACTTGCAGATGAGGTGATGAGGCTAGAGAAAAGTGAATTGTCTTCCTATTCCGGACCTTTATTGATAATTATTTTGTGTGTGTATTTGTCATGGTCAGTAAAAAGATACGTTTATTTTTGCTCTTTTACAGTTATCTATGAAATTTCAGTGTCCTAGCTCATAGTTTGTTTTTTATAAATGTGCAGTGTATAGTGAGAAATATATGTCTTTTTTTATTTATCATTAGCAAACCATCATATAAAACTTCTCTAAAAGTTTATTCAGGACTTAACTTTTTTGTTATTTATCTTCATCTACGCTTGAAAGTCCCCAACTATTCTAAATTCACTGTTTATTTTTCTTATTTGGTTAGTTTTCCTTTAAATATTTATATACTATTTGGTGCTTATATGTTAAATATTTCATTATCTGTTATGCCTTTAAGCCTAGCATCCTTGTTTATTTCTTTTAACCACTTCTATTTCTACTGTTGCTTTTTCTGAGTTAATTGTTACTTTTTCCTTTATGTAATTCACACAAAACATAATACATTTTCTGTTTTTTTTTTTAACCCTTAACTTCGGTGTATTGTCTCATAGGTGGAAGAGTGGTTAGGGTGGGCAATGGGGGTCAAGTGACTTGCCCAGGGTCACACAGCTGGGAAGTGGCTGAGGCCGGGTTTGAACCTAGGACCTCCTGTCTCTAGGCCTGACTCTCACTCCACTGAGCTACCCAGCTGCCCCCCATAATACATTTTCTTAATCCCTTATTTTAATTCTTTTGTTTTGTGTGTTTCCCAAAGCAACATATTGTTACTTCCTCCTTTCTAATACATTCTCCTATCCTCTTTTGTGGATGTTATCTCCATTCATATTCATATTTCTAAAGATGATTTCTCTATATTTCTTGCTCACATTCTCTTACACTTCCTCCTTTTGATCCTTCACTCTTTTCTTCATCTACCTCTGATCATTGCTTCTTACATTCTCTTTCTTTTTAATCTGTCCTTACACTCTCCCTTCAGACCTTGAAGTTTGTTTTCTTGTTATTATTCCTTTGCCAACTCAGTCATAGTAGTCTTGCCTACCTAGACCTGGAAGGTTTAGATTTGATTCCAAGTTCATGCATGTGCTAACTTGGAAATAACACAGAGCTACTAAAGTAGTCAGAAAAACCTTGTCTTTGATCAGGAAAGAAATAGTGTCAATATTCCTCTGCTACAGAGTCAAAACTACAAACCACACAAAGGCAAGGGCCATGGGACTCTGGGAACCCCGTCTCTGGGAGAATGCACCCTCCAAGATGATTCAGCAAGCATGAGTAGACAAGCTGCAAGCAAGCTGCAAACAGGTTGCAGTCAGCAGCTAGGGCATCAGGGAGCCAGTCAACTATAATGAACACAAAAGGAAAAGGCCAAACCAAAAACTAGACTTCCTGAGAGAGGACTTTAATACAATGGGAGAAGCTACTAAGACAAATAAGGGTAATCAACTTTTGACTCTGCCTACCAGTCCCAACAAAACTGGGGTCCCCAAACACTTCAAAGTCTATAGTTCAGTCCAAAACAGGTGTGCCTGGTACTTCCTTCAGGGTGAGTTCTCAAGGGGCAGGGGCAAACTTGAAACTTGCAGAAAACCCAGTTGACATATGTATATCAGTACTATATGATATGGGGCTGGGTGGGGGGAAGAGCTCTGGATTTTGATCTGGGCTTTGCCATTTCCAGTGTGACCTAAGGCAAATCATTTAACCTCTTTGATCTCAAAATTTCTTCAGCAAAATGGCAGGGTTCATATTATATCCAAATCCATGATCTAATATGATGACAAGAGCAGTGGTTGTAGAGCCAAAGGATCTGGTTCAAACTCTGATATTGCTGTTTGACTTCCGTACGCACTTGACCCTTCTACACCTTAGTTAGTTTCTTGATAAAACGAAGGAGTTGAACCAGACTCTTCCAGTTCTAATCTATGATCCAATAACTCTACTTTCTCTACCTTTTGAAATTCTATGTGTGTGTGTGTGTGTGTGTGTGTGTGTGTAAAGTTCAGGAGATGTAGAGTTTCCCCGATTCCTTTCTCGAAGATCCCTTTTTCTCACACACTAGTTATGAAAAATGTTTTCCCAAAGGACTGCTTGACTGCATCTCCAAAATTTTACAGATTGTCCCACTATTTTTATTATTTTAATGAAATGATTTTTATGATTTTTTCTTTGACTCACTAATTTGTTAGGATAAAATTTAATAATCTTAATCCTTCCTTAAACATCTTTTTATTAAGTATAATTTTTATTGCATTTATTGCATTGTGGTCAATAAAAGGATATACTTATTTTTTCTTGTTTGTGATATTTTTATGCTGAATACATGACCATTCTAAAACTCTCAAGGCCTTCTTATTTTGGTTATTTTTCTGTGACTGAAAAGAATACATGGAATCCTTTACTATTAACAGTTTTATTATTTCTCCCTGTAACTATTTAGTTTTTCCTTCAAGCATTTAGATGTTAAAGCATTCAGTAATGGTAATGATTTGTCATGCATTCATTTCAGCATAAGGTAATTTCTCTTTTTAACTCTCATAATGAAGTCTTTATTTACTGTTATTTTATCTGAGAACATGATTACTACTTTTGTTTAAGTATAATAGATTTTGCTTTAACCCTTTTTTTGAGTCATTATGTTTCAATGTATGTTACAAACAACATGCTATTGTATTTTTTCTATCTCCTTCTTTCCTCTTTCCTTTTACAGGTGAATTTTGTTCCTTTGTCTTCCTTTCATTCAGACCTAATCACAAGTTCTACCATTTCCTTTTATTTTTTTTTACCAATTACATGTAATAACAAATTTCCACATAAGTTTTCCAAAGTTATATGATCTAAATTGTCTTTCTCCCTCCTTCCCTCCCCCATCCTGGAGTGGGCAAGCAATTCAATCTGGGTTTCCTTTTAAACCCTTTTTCATTTTCTACCCTCCAAACTTAAAAGGTTTTGCTGATGACTAATACCTCCCAGAACATTCTTTTTTTTATTGCTCGTTTCTCATTTCCTTGAATTATACATATTTTGAAATCAAATGCATGTGTGAGAGTGGGGAGAGGTTTTTTACTCTCTTTTGACCATTTCAGATGAAACAGGTTCAAGTGACACCCACTTCCCTCCCCCTTCTTTATTTGCAGAAATTTCTGCTTGTTGTACCCATTATATGTTCCTCACCCTTCTTCACTTTTTCTTCCCTATTGCTTTCCCTCTCTACCTTTTCTTTCTTCTAAGGAAAACCACTCTCAGGTTTTATTCCCTCTATGCCTTCTGATAACAATCAGCCTTTATGAGATGCATGTCATTTCCTGCTATTAGAACCTAAACATTTCACCCTTGTATAGTCCCTTACAATTGCTCTCCTATGTTTATATTTTCTTGATTCCTGTGCTTGTATTTCAAAGCTTTACTCAACTCTAGTCTTTTCATCAGGGTTACTTGGGAAATTATCTTTCTTGCTAAAGATCCATTTTCCCCCGGTAGGATTATGAATTTTGCCGAATAAGTTATACTTGGTTGTAAACCCAATAGTTTGGCTTTTGAAATATTATATTCCAAGCTTTCTGCTATTTTGTAGGTTAGCTTTTAACTCTTGTGTTATCTCTACTGCAGCACTTTGGTATCTGAACTTTTTCATTTTGACTGCTGTAGTATTCACTGGCTTAGAAGCCCTGCATTTTAGCGATGCTATACCTGAGAGTTTTCATTTTGGGGTTTCTTTCAGGAGATTACAGGTGGATTTTATTTTCACTTTGCCCAATAAATTGGGCAGTTTTTCGTTCATGATTTCCAGGCTTTTTTTTTCTCAGAGTTTTTAGGAGACCCAAAGGTTGTCAAATCCTTGATTTGTTTTTCAGGTCAGTTATTTTAGATATAACACACTTTCTTCTAATTTTTCCCAGTCTTTTGATTTTAATATTTTTGTCTCATAGTGTCATTAACTTCTGTATCATTCATTCCAATTTTCAGAGGGATGCTAATTGTACAAGGCTTTGTACATCTTGTACTATGCAATTAATTCTTCTTTCAAGTATTTCCTTCAAAGCTTTTATGTCTTCCAATTTTTTGAGTGTTCATTTCATAATCACAGTAATAACTAATAATTATATAGCACTTTAAAGTTTGTAAAGCACTTGGCTTATGTTATGTCACTTGATCCTCACAGCAATCCTGAGATGCAGTTGCAGGGATATGCTGGCAAAATATTTAATGATCATATATCCAGAAAAAAATGTATACATGACACATTTTACTCTGCATTAATATATTATCCATTACTTTCTGAAGAACAGAAAAAATCAATAATAAATTAAATACTGGCTTACTTTACTGTTTGGTTGTTTTCAGTCATGCCCAACTCTTTGAACCCATTTTAGGATTTTCATGGCAAAGATACTGGAATGATTGCCATTTCTTTCTCTATCTCATTTTATACAAGAAGAAACTAAGGCAAACAGAGTTAAGTGACTTGCCCAGTGTCACACAACTATTAAGTGTTTCAGGCAAGACTTGAATTCAGGAAGATGATATTCCCAGCCTAGTGTTGTATTCACTCTGCCACCTAGCTGCCTTGATTTGTTATGGCTGCCAATTACTGAGGTGTAAATACACTGAAAATGTTAACAATTGACGCCCTTGAACTGGTACAAGCTGGTTCCTGCACATCCTTGCATATTTACATTTTGCATATGGAAAAACTCAAGGAAAGAGAGGTTAAGTAACTTGCCTTTCTTTAAACTATTTAAAAAATTTTCTTCCTTCTACGAATTCCAATTGACCCGTGGAAAAGCTGTGTAAATCTTTGGAGGCTTTGCTTATAGATCACAGTGGCCAACATGCCTGAAGGACACCCGCAGATTAACCCCACTCGTAGCCAGAGGTCTCCTCCTTAATCTACACTGAATATGCACCCAAGTTCTGGGGTCAGTGACTCAAGCTCCTGGCAGCTCCTGATCCTACTTCATCCCAGGTTGGAAAAGTGACTTGCTGCTTTCTTCTTAAGATTTCTCCATCTGGTGATTTTTGTAGAGCTTTGTTGGAATATTCATAGGGGAGAGCTGGATTACACTGCTTACTCTTATGCTACCCTCTTGGCAGTCTTATATTTGTCCTTCAAATATACCACGAGTTTCTTTTGCATATTAGCTCTCACCCTTGATCTCCTGATTGATGAGAGTTCTCCCTCTCTAGAGCATTCTCAAGATGCCATCTTCAGGCCAAGCCTGATGGCTTTGGTTTCTGACCTAGCACACCAGCTCCTGCCATGGGGCTTTGGACTCTTGACTACAAAGAAGCCTACATAGCTCTAGACCCAGAACCCACTCTGCTGCTTTCCAGCTGTCTTCATGCTACACTGACTTAGGTGTATTCTTCCTTCTCTTCCCATATTCCCTACCACTGGCTTGTGGAATGGCAATAAACTTGACATGTGTTGTCTTCCCTGATTAGAATGAAAGCTCCTTGGTGGCATTTTTGTATTTATGACTCCATTGCCTAGTACAGTGCCTGCTACATAATAAGTGCTTCATAAATGCTTTTTCATTCATTCACATCACTTTCTTTTTACCACTCACCTTTTTCCTCAGTGGAATTTTCTCTGTCTCTTCAAATTTTCATTCTTGAGAGACTCTTATCCTTCTGGGCCAACTTCTTTTTTAGGATTCTAGTCCATAGGACCCTCCTTATGAACTCTTTGAAATCTGTTCATTCTGTTGGATTTAAAAATCAGTCTGGCAGTCTACTGAACTATTTCTGGCCTGGGCTAGCTACCCCCAGCCCCCAAGGTTTCCCAGCACAGTCTTCCTTATCTCCCCCTATCATAAACCTAAAACTGAAGCTATCTTATCTGATGTCTTGAGGAATGTTTGTCTATGTTTGCCTGCTTTACAATATTTGCCTATATAATGTATGTTTGCCAAATGCTTCCAGACCCCTGACCCTGAAACCCCCCTCCCCAGATGCTTCCTGACCACCTGTCCCTGACACTACCTTGATGTACCAACCCCCTTCCCCAAACATTTCTATATAAACTCTTGGCTGAGAATTCCAAGGGGTCATTCAGGCATGCCTCTCTGCCTAGCGACCCTAGCTATTATTGCTAGTAAAGAATGAGCCTCTTCTTGCATATTGCATTGTCAGTGTGATTCTTCCTCCGGCCATGATAGAACCTGGGTTAAGTATTAAAATTTGGGTACAACAATTCTAACTCTAGCTTTATTCTCTCAGACGGTATGGTAACATTCCAATCATCTTGACCCCCCCCAAAATCTTGACTCCCTGCTCGTAAAATTTTTGGAAAAGAATGTCCCTTTTAAAAGAAATACACCTTCAGGCCTTTGCCTTGATTAAAGAGGCAAACTCAGCAAATTAAAGAGAGTTTATTCAATACCACAAGGCAGGAAATCCTTGGAAGGGCCAATAGCCATTAGAGCTGGGCCTGGCATTTTATAGACTGGAGTAAGCATCTTCCAGATAAGTGCAAAAGTATTTGGACTGGACCATGGAATCACAAGGACATGAGGTTAGTGATGCCTCAGCTCCTCCCTTGGTTTATGATTATTCCAAGGTTCAATGAGGTTAGTGAGTATGTGCCACCACTATCTTTTGTAGGCTACCTGCCAAATATTCAGGAAATCAGTGAGCATGTGCACCATCATCTTACTGAAGGTTTTAAAATGGAATCCTATAGACTGACTCAGCATAATAACTGACTTCCCACAATTCCTTTACTTTTTAAATGAAGAAATCATCATCCTCACAACTCAAAAAATTATTAGTTGCTTTACCTTTTTAAGAAAGTTCCAGTAGATATCAAGATAAATAAAATCTCTTCTGGCTACTGTAAAAAGACCTTTGTGTCAGTTGAGGAGTTATTAATAAGCTACAACAGATTCCTAAATGTGGGAGATATAAGATAAAAATGTGTAAAACTTTAGGAAGGTTATTTTAGGGGTAGTAGTGGCTCTGTGGATAGAGCACAAGTCCTGGAGACAGGAGGTCCTGGGTTCAAATTTGACCTCAGCCACTTCCTAGCTGTGTGACTCTGGGCAAGTCACTTCACTCAGATGCCTAGCCCTTATTGCTCTTCTGCCTTGGAACCAATACTTAGTATTGATTCTACAATAGAAGGTAAGGTTTTTGGGTTTTTTTTTAAAGTCCTATTTTAGCAACTCTGTGAAAGATGAATTGGAGAAAAGAGAGATAGGAAAACAAACCAGAAATCTATTCCAATATTCTGATAAGAGGTCGAAGGCCTAAACTAGTGTAGTAATCACATGAGTAAAGAGAAGGATATGGTTTTAGGAGATATTATGATAAAAACAAATGATACATGGCACTTAATAAATGCTTATTGAATCAAGTGGTAAATGAGATTAATTATTACAGTACAATAGTCATGTTTCTGGGCTTTGTTATTGCATATGTCTATTGATTTTATTTTGTAATTGGTTTGGGTGATGGGATATTTTCCAGTTTAATGAAGTAATATGTGATAAGGATTAGGAGATAAGAAAAAGATCAAATTCTTTCAAATTCAACTTTTACCTGATCCAGTTTTAAAACCCAGGGGATGATATATCACTTCATAGGTATGAAATCAGTGTGTTCTTATGGAAAGAGTACTAATTAATAGTAAGGCTATAATATCAGCAAATAAAATTTTTTATACATGTAAGCAACTAGCTTTTTACAAAAATTTCAAATCAATTCATATATTTTAAATATTCATCAAAATGGAAATTAAGTCTGTTGCTTCAGAAATTATTATCATATATTTTTGGCTCATTAATACCAATCATTGGGAGAAACAGATATTTTCCACTAGGTTAGAATCACAGAAAAAAATTTTGTCATTATTAACAATTCCCTATGTTAGATACTTTAATTTAAAAAGTATACATTTTAAGTAAATTATCTGTCCAGGACAGTTTTCAATTTTATATTTGTATCCAAAGAGAATATAAACATTTTGCCTTGTACTTAAAGTGAAAATTCTCAGTAATGATCTCATAGGTTGTGTTATTCCTCCTGTTGCAATATTTGGCAGAACAATATGAAATTGAAATTTTTTGTAGACTAACTGGAGTACAATTTATGTATTTTGTGAATCTTTTTCTTTATACAAACCAGGGATTGCTTAGATATTTAAAGAAAATGATACAACAGCAAAACTGATTAGGATTCCAAAAATTGAGTCACTCATTATTAATCATATTAAACCATACAGCATTTTGCCACATCTTAACTTTATTTTTATTCAAATTCTGATGGACAAGAATATTTATGGCTAAGAAAACTTATCACTTAAACTGAGTTAGGAGCAAAATCTACATACCTGTATTTGTAAATAGTTGAATTAATAATCACTTACAATATTGAACGGTATGGATTATTTTGTTAATTAACTATGAGTTATCAAGACAGAGCTGTTTGGACCAAGAAAATAATTCCTTTGCTTCTTGCTCCAATTCATCATCTGAAGCAGGTGAGTTAATTCCCAAAAGTTCGTAAGATGGTGTAATGATAACAATACGATGCTGATCTTTTTCATTTCTTTTTTGCTTATTTGATTCCTGGTTAAAATTAGAAATAAAAGTCATTTTTATTGGTACTGTGATACTTCTGAAGTCCTGAAATATTCAGATGGAACTTACTTGCATCTTGGAAATAGTTTAATCAGAGATATGTTGAATTATAAGTGTTAATACATAATGACAATAATTTCCTGCCACAAATGCTGATGCAGAGCCAGGACATTGTTTTTCAGTTCAATATTCTTTTCCTGCCAATACTAAACTATAATAAATGGACTTCATAGTAACAGCATATCAAAATAGTGCATGTTCTCAATGAAGGAGTTTTGTGTTGTAGAATTTAGTCATTGATGTATATTTGAAGAGCAAATGGAATTTTAACAGTTTTAAAAATACATTTTCACCAAGATGAAAATAGCTTTCATACTGTTAAAGATATTCATTCACTTAATAAATGCTTCATCATTAAGTTTACACATAAAGAAAATGAGTAGAATTCCCTAGGCAACTGTATCTACAGCCAAATTAAAAAAAAAATTTTAATCTTCAATTAATTAATTATTTATTTAAAACCCTTATCTTTCATCTTGGAGTCAATACTGTGTATTGGCTCCAAGGCAGAAGAGTGGTAAGAGCTAGGCAATAGGGGTCAAGTGACTTGCCCAGGGTCATACAGCTGGGAAGTGTCTGAGGCCAGATTTGAACCTAGGACTTCCTGTCTCTAGGCCTGACTCTCAATCCACTGAGCTACCCAGCTGCCCCCTAAACATTTTTTAAAACCATTTTTCACTTTGGACTTACTTCCATATTTTTCTCTTTTTCATTCTGATAAGCTTTTCTCATCTTCGCAATCTTTAGTTGTGCTCGCTTTGTGCGACGGCCTGATTGGTTGGGTTTTGTTAGTTGTTGTTGATAATATTTTTGTAAAGAAGATACACTTATAGAAGAAGGTGAAGAAGACCTGTAAAAATCATGTGCTATAAATGACAGGAATTTATTTCAATGAATAGTCAATCACCAAATCTATTTAGAGAACTGAATGGCAAACAGAGGATTTTCCCCTGAGGTCTATGGATAGCCCTGGCACATATTTATACATTTGTATGTGTATACACACAATGGTCGAGATCAATGACAATTTCTGTTTAATTACATGACATAGTGCTTAACTTGGTGCTCTATGCAAACAAGCATGATGTAATGATCTGAGGGTATGATAATGATACTGACCAAAAAAAAGGATGGAATTTAAAAATTGCCTTGTAAATTTAGTAAATAAAACAATAATATACCTACGATTTCAGGTTGCTAGAAAGATGATATATTGGGAAGCCTGCTGGTTTTGGAGTCTGAGGCTCTTGTTTTAAATCCCAGCACTGCCTTCCACTTGTTGTAAGTTAGGGACTTTGAAGTCACTTAAGATCTCTGGGACTCAGTTTTTCACATATAAAAACAAGGAAATTGTACTAGATAACCTCTAAGGTCACTTCTAGTCATCAGTCTATGATCCCTTAAACTAACAGTTCCAAAGCAAAGAGAGGTGTGAATATTTGCAGCTACAAAGTAGTGGGGGGGCCATTCCTCAGTAAATATCAAAGCACAGACAAGGAGAGCAGTGATCACATGCCTCTCCCAAGATCACCCCACCTTGGAAGCACCCAAACTTTCAGACCTTCAGAACTAGCAATCAAAACAGCAACAGAAAAAAATCTGAAGTTTGGCACAGTGCACTCCCCGACCCCTCCATGAGCAGAATGCTTAACATAAAGTTAAACATTTTTAAGAAGTGTCTCAAAATGAAATCTGAAGAAATAGAAACAATAAAATATGAGGTAAAAGATTTGGTTAAATTGATTAATACAATGATCCAAGATAATTCCAAAGGATTCGTGACTAAACAAAATATTTTCTACTTCCACAGAAAGAACTAATGAACTCAGTGCAAATTGAAATGTTTTTTCTCACTTTATTTTTCTTGGTTTTTAAAAATATATAGTTAATATGGGTGCAGCTAGGTGTCTCAGTGGATAGAGAGCCAGGCCTGAAACCAGGAAGACCTGGGTTCAAATCTGGCCTCAAACACTTTCTAGATGTGTGACTGGGCAAGTCACTTAACCCCAGTTGCCTAGCCCTTATTGCTCTTCCCCATGGAACTGATATTGAGTAAGACGGAAGGTCTGGTTTTGTTTTGTTTTGTTTTGTTTTAAGAAAGAAAGAAAGAAAGAAATATGGCCAATATGCAAGCCTGTTTTGCATGATTTCACAAGTATAATTGATATATTTCTTGCCTTCTCATTGGGTATGGAAGGGAGTGGGAGTGAGTGAGTTTGAAACTCAAAATTTTAAAAGAATGTTAAAAGTAAATAATAAAATTAAAAAAAAAATTTTAAAAGAAGCACTTGAGTTCCTAGACTGCGCTAGCACTATAATCAAAAGAAACTGAAGTTATAACAATGTTGTTTGTTCAAGAAAATACAGTATAGTGATTCATTTGAACATAATCCTCATATACCAAGTAAAAAAAATCATAGAAAATTATTTTGCATTTAATCTGAAGGTTTAAAGAATATACTCACTTGGTTTTTACTTTTTTGGGAATTAAGAGCAAGAATCTTAATAAGCAAGGAATTGAAAGGTATAAATAGGGGCTAAGCCCTTTATAGCAGTTAGAATTATATTTTAGGGCAGAAAGCCTAAAATCCACTATAGCAACAGGTAAGAAATGAAGGTGAATTTGATTAGATCACTTATAAAAAGTAGTCAATGGGCAACAGAAAGTTAAGGAAACTATGTCATGGCCTGGTAATCTCTACTAAGAACTTATGTCTCACTACCAATGACATTCTATGTTTGGATGCCCATTTTAATATTCAGTTCAGTATTTTAGAATTATCCATCAGTAATCTTACCTCAGTTTCCTGAGATTACTCTCCTCACCTGTCCCATGACATCCTCTGATAATGACTAGCATATACCTGTACTTACTGTCTTCCATGGATGTCCTGGCAAGTTCCTGAAGTGCATCCTTGGTTGGTTGGTGATGTAAGAAATCATCTTGTCTAACCCCTTCTCTTTACATGTAAGGAGTCTAAACTCTAGTGTTAGGATTACACAAATTCTAATATAGGAACATCAGAAATCATAGGGAAGAGCTCAGAAGTTATTGCTAGTGATGCAGCTGTGGCTGACCCTGCTAAATTCTTCTGTGTTATCTTTCCCAAATCTTAGCACAGCATGGTTTGGACCATAAGAGACACACACAAAGAAACACATACAGGAAAATCTATCAAGGAAAGCTAGACCTGTGAGGCTGATTTGTTCCACCTTGAATATATTTTTTAAAACCCTTACTTTCCATCATGGAATCAATACTGTGTATTGGTTTCAGGGCAGAAGAATGGTAAGGGCTAGGCAATGGGGGTTAAGTGATTTGCCCAGGGTCACACAACTAGGAAGGATCTGAGGCCAATTTTGAACCTAAGACCTTCTGTCTCTAAGCCTAGCTCTCAATCCACTGAGCCACTCAGCTGCCTCCACCTTGAATAATTTTTACTTGCCTATTTCTCTTCTTCAAGAACAGAGTTCTACAAGCAGCAATATAATGTCAGCTTAGAAAACTACAGAGGAAATCTTACTTCTTCCAAATTTTATAAGCTGTCTACAGACAACTATAGCACAGAAGAGAGAATGGTTGAAAACCTTGTTAGGTTTATTGGCAATAGCTGCTGCTTCGATATCTCTATAGCTATTTGTCCTATTTTCTTTACTATAGTAACCCCAAAAAGCTAAATTGCCCACTCAATGTCAAATAGTGACAGTGGAAGAGTCAAAAATAAAACTTGCATCTAAATCCTCTAGCCTCTTCAACATATCATGCTGTCTTAGACCATGGATATGCGCTAATTTGTTTTACAAAGAGAAAAGTTCTTGTTGGCTATACTAACTCAGACCACTTGTTTAGAAAATTCTTACCCTTGGTCATTCAGTAAATGGGTTAGAAAACACAGATGGACTACCGGGTCTGTATCCCAAGAGATATAAAAAAGGGGGAAAGGACCTATGTGTATAAAAATATTTATAGCAGTTCTTTTTGTAGTGGCAAAGAATTGGAAATTGAGGGGATGTCCATCAATTGGGGAATGGCTGAACAAATTGTGGTGCATGTTGGTAATGGAATACTATTGTGCTATAAGAAATGATAAGTAAGATGATTTCAGAAAAAGCTAGAAAGATCTGTAGAAACTGATGCAGAGTGAAATAAGCAGAACAGGGAGAACCTTGTACCCAATAATTGCAATATTGGAGATGATTATTTGTGAAAACTTGGTTACTCTCAGCAATGCAATGATCTGAGACAATTCTGAAGAACTTATGACTAGGAATGCTATCTACCTCAAGAGAAAGAACTGTTGGCATCATCTTTCACATCAGTATATTTATGGTTTTATTTTGGAGTTTTGGTTATGTGTAACTTTGCCCTTACAACAATGACCATTTATGGAAGTGTGTTTTGCATGACCATAAAAATGAAATAAAAAGAAAGTATGGATAGCTCAGCAAAACTAATCAGTACTATGGTGAAAGATTTATAATACATTGACAATACAGTGGATTAGTCATAGCATCATCATATAGAAAAATGATATTAATTCCACAATATTATAGGATGATTGTGTTATGTGAAGTCATCAACAGTTCCTCTTTAGTCTTCTTGCCCTATTGCCATCTATCTATACTTACAAATAATTATATTTTGGGAGAATGGGGTCTGGATCTGGGATTTCAAAAGGATTGTAAGATGACAAACATGGCAAGATATTACATGGTTCTTTTGGATTCCTTTTCAAATAACTTAAACTAATATCTCAAATTGAATTTTAGATAGGCACAAATTATAAAAAGCTGACAGTTGTCCTGTCTAAGGAAATTTAGGAGGATTTTAGAAAAGATCTGACCTACTAGTGTGGTGGTCTGGTCAGGAACAAAGTGCAGATACCAGCTGTGTTGAAGTCAGGACTTCAGAAACTTTTACCCCACAGATGGTTGGGGGTGGGGATTTGGGTGACTGATCAGGGGTAATTTGAGGGGCTCTCTGCAAGGTCCAGTAGTACCAACTAAACAGGATCTTGGCCTATGTATATGGGAGAGAAGGAGCAAGCAGAGAGGGGCAAGTGTAATCTCAGAAGTGTTGAGATCTTGCTTGCTGTTCCAGGATAAAGAGAACTGGTTATGGTTGAGTAGAGTGGAGTTTTTGGTTTCTGGGCAAAGGAGTGAACTGATGGTCTTAGGATGGAACCAGCATGTAGTGAAAACTTTGGCAGAAGCAATAGTGCAGGGGCAAGGGTAGGTAGTAGGGAGACTGGTTAGGCTCAGAGATGAAAAGAATTACTTGAGTAACTCATAAACAAAGGCATAAGCCAGGAGAGCATTGATCTTTCCTGTGTTTGGTTCACAGCACATTGGAAGAAGCAAAAAATCAAAGATCCTCAGATATAGTTCTGAAAACAACATGAAAAACATGAAGCCTGAGACATTATGCCTCATACCCTGGAGCAGAGCCTGACCTCAGCATAACTGGGAAATAGGTCTTTAAAAATAAACTGCAGGAAAAGAACTTGATCATAGAAAGCTAGTATGATAATATAGAAGATAAGGGTTAAAACTCAGAAGAAGACAATGAAGTCGAAACAAGTACTTGCAAATTTTCAAATAAAAATGTAAAATAGACATGTCCACCCCCAATACCATGGAAGAGCTTAAAAAGGACTTAAAAATCAAATGAAAGGTAGGGAGAAAACTGGAAAAAGAAAAGGAGGGAATACAAGAAAATCAAGATGATTTTGAAAATAAAGACAACCAATTGGAAAAAGAGATCTAAAAATCTTCTGAAAAAAAAAAACTCCTAAAAAATAAAAATTAGCATTGGGCAAAGGGAAGTTAATGACTTCATAAGCTATCAAGAAATAATAAAACAAAATTTTAAAAATGAAAAGATAAAAGAGAACATTAAATATCTCATTGGAAAAACAACTGACCTAGAAAACAGATTGAAGAGAGATAATATTAGAATTAAGTTACCTGAAAGTAATCATATAGATTCTAGATATTATATTTCTAGAAATTATTAAGTAAAATTGTCCTGAAGTTTTAGAACTAGAGGGTAAATTAGAAATTGAAAAAAATCACTAATCACCACCTAAGATTCCAAAAAGAAAATTCACATTATAGCTAAGTTTCAAAGTTCTTAGGTCAAGGAAAAAATATTACAAGCAACTAGAAAGAAGTAATTCAAATTTTGTGAAGCTATAGTTGGATGACACCAACTTTAGCAGCTTCTACATTAAAAGACCCAAGGGTATGTATGGAATGTGATATTCTGAAGACCAAAAGAACTGGATTTGAAACAAGAATAACCTTTTCAGAAAAGCTGAGTTCATTCCTACTAAAGAAAAAAAGAAATTTAGTGAACTAAAGGACTTTCAGACATTCTTGAGGAAAAGATCAGAACTGAATAGAAAATCTGACTTTCAAATACAAGAATCAGGAAAAATACATGAAAGATGGTATATATAATCATAAAGGATTTAATAAGGTTAAGCTGTTTACTGTTTTATGTAGGAAAATGTAATTCTTAAGATTATAATTTTTAGGATAGTTAGAAAGAGTATACATACATAGATAGAGGACTTGGGTTTGAGTAGATTATGTTGGGATGATCCAAAAAAATAAAATTGGGTAAGGGGAAGTGAAATGGAGCAAATTAACTCATAAGAAAAAGGCATGAATGGAAAAACTTTTTACAGTGCAGTGGAAGATAGGGTGGAGGTGGGCAGTGTAAGAACCCTATTTTCACTGAATTAAAAAGGGAATAACATGTACATCTTTTGTTCAGTCATTTCAGTCACGTCCATCTCTTCCTGTCCCCAACTGGGGTTTTATAGCAAAGATAATGCTGTAGTAGTTTGCCACTTCCTTCTATAACTCTTTGGATAGATGAAGAAATTGAGGTAAACAGAGTTAAATGATTTGTTTAGGGTCACACAGTTAAATATCTGAGGTCAGACTTGAACTCAAGATGTCTTCCAAACTTCAGGCGTGGCACCTTATCTACCATGGCACATACCTGCCCTTACATATATATCTAGTTGGGTATAAAAGTCTTTGTACAGAGAAATAGGAGGGCAATGGGATAGGATAGGAGAGAGAGACTCTTAACAGGGTATATGAATTAGGGAGGCAGTGGTCAGAAGCAAATTAGACTTCTGAAGAGGAATGGGAGAGAGAGAGAGAGAGAGAGAGAGAGAGAGAGAGAGAGAGAGAGAGAGAGAGAGAGAGACAGAGAGACAGAGAGAGAGACAGAGACAGTGGAAGGATAGAAACAATGGAAGGAAATGGTGGGAAATATACAACTAGTAATTGTACATTTAAATGTGAAAGGGATAACCTCACTGATAAGATGGAAACAAAGCAAAATAGATTCAAATACTATGCTTCAGCTGATATAAAAAAATCAGCAGTAGCAATCATGATCTCAGATGATTTTAAAGCTAAAATAGATGTAATTTTAAAAAGATAAAAAAATGCATTATTTTAAAGATACCATTGATAATAAATATCAATAGTAAACATATATGCACTAAATTCTATAGCATCTAAATTTATAAAGAAAATGGTAAATGGATTATAGGTAGACATAGATAGCAAAACTCTAATAGTGGATTACCTTAACTTTCCCCCCTCTTACAAGTAGATAATAAATCTGACCAAAAAATAAATGAGAAAGAAGTCAAACTGATTAACAAAATCCTAGATAAGCTAGATATAATAGACATCTGGAGAGAAATGAATGGGAATAGAAAAGAATATATCTTTTTCTTAGTGGTACATGGCACCTTTACAAAAACTGACCATATGTTAGGGCATAGACATATTAAAATGCTTCTGTCAGATTATAATGCAATAAAATTACATTTAACAAAGTACCATGGAAACAGATTAAAAATTAATAACTAAGCCACCTGATTTTAAAGGATGAATGGGTCAAAGAATGTATTATAGAAACAATAAATAATTTTGTTAAAAGGAATGATAATAATGAGACAGCATACCAAAACTTATAGGAGGCAGAAAAAGCAATAATAAGAGTAAAATTTATATCTTTAAATGCTTATGTCAATAAAACAAAGAAAGAACAAATCAAGGAATTGGGTGTACAATTTTTAAAAACTATGAAAAGAACAAATTGAAAACCCCTCAATTCAAAACTAAATTGAAAATCTCAAAACTTAAAGATGAGGATTAATAAAATTGAATGTAAGAAAACCACTGATTTAATAAATAAAACCAGGAGCTAGTCTGATAGAAAAAACAAACTATTGGTTAAAATGACTTTAAGAAGGCAAAACAATCACTAATATAAAAAAGGGAAAGGATAATATACTACTAATGAAGATGAAATTAAAATAATTATTAGGAGCTATTTTGCTCAATTAATTATATGCCAATAAATTTAACAATTTATGTGAAATTGAAGCATACTTTCAAAAATGTAAGTTGCCAATATTATATTATATTATGTTATATTGGAAATAGAATATCTAAATAAGCCTATTTTTTTAAAAAAAGGAAATTGAATAGACTATAAAATGAGCTTCCTAAGAAAAACACATCAGAAAAAAATCCCATCAGGATCAGAGGGATTAAGTAGTAAATCCTATCAAAAATTTAAATTTCAATATTAAACAAATTATTTAGAATAATAGGCAAGGCACAAGTTCTACCAAACTTCTTTTATGAAACAAATATGGTGTTGATACTTAAACAGGATGAGCAAAAACAGAGAAAGAAAATTATAGACCAATTTCACTAATAAATATTGATGCAAAAATCCTAAATAAAATACTAGCTAGGAGCCTATAGCAATATATCACAAAGATTAAACATTGTGACCAAAGAGGATTTATACCAGGAAAACTATTAGAATAATTTATTTTATCAATAACAAAGTAAAAAAAAATCATATGATTATATAAATAGATGCAGAAAAGGCTTTGACAAAATACAACATTCATTCATATTTTTTAAAAACACCTGAATGCATGAGTACAAATTGATTTCTCCTTAAAACATTAAGAAGCATCTACATAACACCATCAGCAAGCATTATCTGTAATGGAGATAATCTAGGTGCATTACCAGTAAAATCAGGAGAGAAGCAAGGTTGATCATTATCAGCAGTATCATTCAATATGGTACTAGAAATGCTATCAATAGCAGTAAGAGAAAAAAAAAAGCAAATTAAAGGAATCAGAATAGGTAGTTTAGTTTGTTAATAAAAACTATCTTTTTTTGCAGAAAATATGATTATATACTTGGAAAATCCTGGAGAATAAGCTAAAAATTAGTTGAAACAATTTTATCAAAGGAGTAGGATATAAAATAAACACATATACATGATTACCATTCCCATATATTACCAACAAATCATTGGCAAGAAGAAACCAATAAGGCAGAAGAGTAGTAAGGGCTAGGCAATGGGGGTTATGTGACTTGCCCAGGGTCACACAGCTAGGAAGGGTCTGAGGCCAGAACTGAACCTAGGACCTTCCCGTCTCTAGGCCTGGTTCTCAATCCTGAGCTACCCAGCTGTCCCAAGAGATATTTCAATTAAAAGAATTCAAGACAGTATAAAATACCTGTGAGTATACCTGCCAAGACAAACTCAGAACTATATGAAAATGATTAAAAAACACTTTCTAGGGGGCAGTTGGGTGGCTCAGTGGATTGAGAGCCAGGCCTAGAGACGGAAGGTTCAAATTTGGCCTCAGATACTTCCTAGTGGATTGAGAGCCAGGCCTAGAGACAGAAGGTTCAAATTTGGCCTCAGATACTTCCTAGATGTGTGACCCTGGGCAAGTCACTTAACCCCCATTGCCTAGCCCTTACCACTCTTCTGCCTTGGAGCCAATATATAGTATTGACTCCAAAATGGAAAGTAAGAGATTTAAAAATAAAATGAAAAAAACCTAAAATACTTTCTATACAACTAAAGTCAGATTTAAGTAATTGGAGAAACATTCATTGTTCATAGGAAGAACAAGTCAATCTATTTATTCAACATTATCCCACTTAAACTACCAAAAATATTTATTGAGCAATAAATAATGACAAAATTCATGTGGAAGAACAAAAGGACAAGAACATCAAATAAATTAATGGAAAAATATATAAAGGAAGGAGGACTAAAAATGCCAGATCTTAAACTGTATTATATGTCAGTAATTATAACTATTTGGTACTTGTTAAGAAACAGGATAGTAGATCAGTAGAAATAGAGTAGGTATGCAATACACACTAGTAAATGATTATATTAACTTTGTGTTCAATAAATGCAAAGATCTAAGCTTTGGAGATAAGAAATCGCTCATTCGTAAACATTGCTGGGACAACAGGAAAGCAGTCTGGCAGAAACTCGGTATAAACCAACACCTTACATCATTTACCAAGATATGGTCAAAATGGACATATATGTCCTAGACATAAAAGGAGATATTGTAAGTAAATTAGAAGAGCATGGAAAATATTACCTATCCAAATTTATGGAAAAGGGAAGATTTTCTGAATAAACAAGAGATAAAGAGCATTTTGGGATATAAAAAGAATACTTTTGGTTACCTTAAATTGAAAAAATTTTGTACAAATAAAATCAATGAAGCCAAGATTAGAAGAAAAGCAGAAAATTGGGGCTAGGGGGAATTTTTATACCCAGATTCTCAGGTAAAAGGCATCCTATCTCAAATATCTAAAGAACTGAGTCAAATTTATAAGACAGTGATTCCCAAAGTGGGCACTACTACCCCCTGGTGGGTGCTGCAGCAATCCAGGGAAGCAGTGATGGCCACAGGTGCATTTATCTTTCCTATTAATTGCTATTAAAATTTAAAAAGAATTAATTTCCAGGGGGCTAAGTAATATTTTTTCTGGAAAGGGGTGGTAGGCCAAAAAAGTTTGGGAACCACTGTATAAGAAAATGACTCATTTTCCAATTGACAAATGATCAAAAGATATGAACAGGCAGTTTTTTTGAAAAAGAAATTAAAGCCATATATAGTCATATAAAAAATGATCTAAATCATTATTGATTAGAGAAATGCAAATTAAACCAACTCTGAGGAACCATTTCACACCTATTAGATTGATTAGAATGACAGAACATAACCAATGTTGGACGGGATATGGAAAAATTGGGATACATTCACTGTTGGTATAATTGTGAACTGGCCCAACCATTTTAGAGAGCAATTTGGAATTATGCCCAAAGAGTTTTCAAACTGTGTGCACTTTAATCTAGCAATACCACTATTAGATCTGTTTTTCAGTATGTTCATGGGAAAAGGAATCTATATGTTCTAAAATATTTATAACATCTCCCTTTGTGGTGGCAAAGAACTGGAAAGTGAGGGGATGCCTATCAATTGGGGAATGGCTAAATAAGTTGTAGTATATGAAGGTATACTGCTCTGCTATAAGAATGAAGAGCAGGTTGCTTTCAGAAAAACATGAAAAGACTTGTATTAAATAATGTAAAATAAAACAAACAACCAAGAAATCATTGTATACAGTAATAGCAGTACTCTTTGAAGAATAACTCTAAATGAATAAGGTATTTTGAGTAATATGACCATTCAAATCAACTACAAAGAACTTAAGAAGGAAAATGCTATCTACTTCCAGAGAAAGAATTGATATTTAAAAGTATATGTTATGTGGTTCCACATATATATTTACATTAATGTTGGCCTGCTCTTATGCAGGATTGGTAGGGAGAGAGGGAAAAAACTTGAAACTCAGAATGTAACAAAAAAATAAAATAAATTTTTAAAAAGAAAAAAAATTCTCTCTAAAGATGGACAGCTCATAGTCTTTCATAGTTTGTTGGGAGTAATAAAAGGTTAGGTAACTTGCTCATAGTATATAAAAAAGCTATTATATATCAGAAGCAAGATTTGAATCAAGGTCTTCCTGAATCCAAGGCTGGCGCTCTCTCCACTGTACATCCTCACTGATCATTTAAGATCAGTAAATTAAATGGCTTTAACAATTGTGGAGGGGGTGGGTGGGGGTGGAAAATAAAATTAGAGCTGTCATCTTTTGCCCTCATTTCCTCAGATGATAATACACTGGGATTTTTAAATGGAGCTCTGATCATTTTTTTCAGTAGCAACCACCAAAGAGCCATTAGTGATGCAAGATAGTACTTCACGAGCAAAGGGAGATTAAAACCTTTTTGATTTCCTTTTCATCCAACCAAAAAAGTATATGGCAGCTCTAGGAGAATAAGAGAGAATTTATAGCAGAACTTTACACAGATATGGAAGAGACACACACACACAAATTTGTTTATTCATTAATTTCCTTGTATCTTGTTTAAAGCTAAGGATTTTATGTATGATTATTCCTTTATTTCACTTATTTTTTAATTAGTCAATTAGTTAATTAAGCATTTATTATGTGCTAGGCATAATGCTAAGTTCTGGAGATAAAAAGAAAGGTATAAACACTCTCTGTCTTCAATGAGTTCAAATTCTAAGGGGTAAGATGACATGTAAATCATTGTGCATATAATGTATATATATGTATATATATATATACATGTCTATATAAATCACTAAGGCACAACTATCTATCTATATATCCATCTATTGTGTATTGAAAGTAACCTCAGAGGCAGACATGGGGGTGGGGGGACGGGGAGAGGGAAAAGTCTGCAGAAGGTGAGATTTGAGTTGAATCTCAAAGAAAGTCAATGAAGCTGAAAAGTGGAGGTGAGGACATTATGCTAATAGTTAACAATTTTATAATAAAAACATTTTAAAGAGAGAGAAAACTTTATTATTATGTAACAGTTGATAGAAAAAGAAAATAATTGAGAAGTATGTGTCAGCTGGCCTTGGAGAGAGAAGGGCTAAAACATTTCCCTACTTCTAGAAGTCATTGTTATTCCTGGGCTGAAGCCAGGAGACCTTCAAGATAGGGTAGATATAACTCCTAAATGATAATCCATAGCAAATTCATACTAAGAGAATTGGTTATCTTTTACATACAGCATATTAGAGTAACTAAACATTTGTCTTATTACAAGTTAAAATTATAATAGATCATCTTTACCTAATTTTAGAAACAATCCAGAGTTGGTCACGTTGCATCTCTACAGATTTTGGTTTTTGCAACAGATACTTCAATTCTTTTTGTAGACGATCTGAGAGTGTTCCAGAAGTTGCATAATTCATTATGTCATATATTATCATTGTTTTTGGGATGTTTTCCAGGCTCAGCTTTCTCCAGCAGTTACTTTTGCCCCCAAGATATGCTGGAGTTTCATCCAGAAAACTGGTAAACTGTAGAGCAAAGAACCAACACTAATGACCTGATGGGATTTCTTTAAATTTTCAGTGGAAGTTTCTTAACAATTTTTGCTATAAATAAAAAATATATACAAGAAGATCATCAAACTTCTGAATCCAGGAATTGTTTTCTTTTTTTTTTTTTTGTAAAGATATTTTATTTGATTAATTACACGTAATAACAAATTTCCACATAAGTTTTCTTAGGTTGTATGATCCAAATTGTCTCCTTTCCTCCCTTTCTTCCCCTTCCTGGAAATGGTAAGTAATTTGATCTGGTTTATAGATATGGTGTCATCCAAAAGGTATTTCCATATTGTTCATTTTTGTAAGAGAATGGATGGAGACCCAGGTCTGGAAATGAGCGGTCCAGGGTTCAAACCTCTCCTCAGATACTTGCTAGCTGTGTGATCTTGAGCAAGACACTTAACCCCCATTGCCCAGCCTTAGTATTGGTACTTAGTATTGATTCTAAGAAGGAAGGCAAAGATTTTAAATAATAATAATTATGTTCATGATATTTTCTTTGAAATAAAAGAAGTATAAAGAAAAATGAAAATTCAGTAAAAATGAAGGAATTACATATAGTACATCACCTTTCTGGTTCTCCAAAAGCAAGTAGTGTAAAAGAATTCCTAGGAGTCAACTCCACAAGGAATTTCCATTTTCCTTTTTTTAGAGAGATGATACTGGGGTTTCTTATGGCAACATATATGGTGGCTCTATGGAGCTTAATGTCACAGATCAGAAAAATTGGATAAGTGTGTGATGGGGAGAGATCATGGTAGAAGAAAGAAGCAATAGAAATGGATTCTACAGTGTAGTGATGCTTCCAAGCCTTGTGCTTGTGGTGGCATCTAAGATTGGAGAGAAAGAGAGGAAAAAGGCAAATGAGACTGTTCCATCTGTAGTGTCTTCCTCTTCAGGTGCCAAAAACTTATGTAAGTTCTTTCATTAAAACTCTTTATCACACATGGAAGAGGCTTTTTAATAGGTCTAGTTGTGAGAGAAACATTTGTGACCTGAAAGAGTGCAAAGGTGGTTGTAGGTTGTGGGACTGTATGTGATTGGGGAGAGGGGAGGTGCATGGATAGAGGAAGAAGTATTTACTTTTTCCTAGTCATTATCGTGTTTTTCCATTTTCTTGGTTTCCCTTAATTTATTACAACATTTTTGCATGGTAAAAGTATAGTCGTTCAGTTTTAGAAAAATAATTTTCTCCCAAATAAATAAATTATTTTATAAATGTATTTTGAGTAATTATATTTTCAGCATAGATATTTTTCAGTGTAACTACAAACTTTTCTTTTAAAGAAATTTCATTTTATGGATATAGTCAACACCATAGGGTGCCATATATTCATACCAATATGGTATTATAATAAGTCTTGAAGTTTTTAGAAATTAGAATTTAGAAATTAAAAGTGAGTTGTTTGTTTTTTTGAATTATCACTTTACATAGGGTTGCTATGAATTATTCTAATAATATGATTTTTTCCCCTTAGTGATAGGATGAGGGAAGCCTTTCTCACTAATGTTTTAAAATACTGAAAATATTCCTTACATGCATGTAATCTTTCATGGTAACAACATCAACTTCATCAGCAATTTTATGCCTTTGGAATTCAAGTTGGTCTTGTATTATTTGATCATAATATTTCCGATTTCCCATTATTTTGCAAGCATCAACCACTGCCTGTGAAAGGAAACAGTAAATAAAGAATTCACAAATAGTAGCAATAATGTTTGTTATTATGATGTGTCCATTTACCTTAGAGAGTTCATGTCACAATACAACCCATCCCTTTTCTTCCAGGAGCAGGTTATTTATTTTTATTTTTACTAACTTTTTCTTAAATTGCCTTGCTTTCTTATTCCTATCTTCTGGATCACATTGTTTCTCTGGCTTCCTTTTCCATCACTGGCTACTTTTTCTTTTATATCTTCATCTAAAGGGTATGTTAGGGTATACCTTGATTCCCTTTGTCACTTTGGAAGTCCTCCTCTACCATCATAACTCAGCAACCTCCCCCTTTTGAGGTTTATACTATCCAAATTATCAAATAAAGGTTTTGGCAATTATTATCTTCTGATTATTAGGTTACTATTCTTCCTTTTTTCTTAATGATTTTAGTGCTTGGTTCAGTCTTTCTCTTTCAAATCCTACCCTTATATGGAAGGACTTAATGCATTCATATTTAGGTTCCTTCAAAACCCCTAGCTTCCAAGTTCTTCAAGCTACTCAATCCCCATGACCTACTCCTCCACTTTACCTCAGTTATACCCAGAGATGATCATATTCTTGATTTTTCTTTCACTTACGAATGTACCATTTTCATTTACAAACCCTGAAATTCCTGTGTCTTGATTATAAGGAGGCAGGCAAATTGAAACAATCAATACCTCACCCCAGGAAAAGAAACTAGCAATATGCTCTGAACCCAGATTCCTTTATCAGGTGAGAACTAAAATCATTCAAAGTCGTCAAGTCATAAATCAGTTTGGAAGGAAATGAAAACCATTGGATGAGGTGAAATAACAATGCCCAGGAAGTGCATTGGGATTGGCTGAGGAGATTCCCGCATACCCCGAGAGTCTTTATAAGTCAGTTTATTGCTAAATGAAAGAGTAGTTCAGCCAAGTCCATGAAAGGAACTTGTTTTGGGAGAAGAGTACCCCTTTGACAAGAAAATGACTTTGTGAATTTCAAAAATTGGAAGAGCTTAGCTTTTTCATAGTAAGGTAGTGTTCCTGGAACAGCAGGCCTCAAGGACTAACTAGATACATTGAGAAAGGTAGCTTTAAGAATTTACAAGAATCACAGCCAAAGTTACCACAAGCCTCACTCCAAAAGTACAACACTCTTTCCACTATGCTTCATAGCCACCTTGATTTATCATCAGAGATTGCCTGGGTTGCCTGTTCCTTGCTAAGCACACCCTACTTCTTTATCTTCATTCATCTTAGTTTTACCCTTCCTAAGTCTCTAGAATATTTTGACCTACTCTTACACTATGTCCTATGAAACCATTCTATCCTCAGTAAGATTTGCTTCATCTTTGCTGGCTTCTTTTTATACTATTTCCATCTGGCAATTAAAGAAATCTAGATTTTCCAAGATAACATTACATCCCTGGCCACCCTATGCACTACTAGGTGGGGAGAAACAGATAAACACTTGTTGCTAGCTTTTCACTTCCATCACTGTGCAATCTCCCCTCCTTTGAGGTTTACTCCACCTGTCCACATAACTATATTGATCTTGGTCACAGTTATCTATCAGGTTTAGATCATTCTCCTTTTTCAAGGAACTTAGCATTTGGTTTATAAACTTCTTTATCACAAATCCTTGAGGTCTGAAATTTATATGCTTCTATCCCCTCAAATGCCCTCACCTCCTAGTTCATCAAACTCAACAATTATGACCTGTATCTTCACTACATTTCAGACTTCACACAAGTAGGGGTCATACAATTTATTGCATTCCCTCAGTTGTCCTGCATGTCTCCTTTCCTTTCATTCAACCCCCTAGAAAAAGCTATCTACATCCATTACCTTTTATTTCTTCTCCTGACATTTTGTAATATATGTATTTTAAATGATCAAAAATCTACCTTCTAATCCTCCCACCTGATTCAGTTGAAAACCGAAAACAAACTCTATTAAAAAACATTTATAGTGAAACAAAACAAACTTCTGCATTAGCTGTGTCCCAAAAAAATGGTCTTATTTTGCATTCTGGGTCCTTCACTTTTCTATCTGGAGGTAGGTGGTATATCTTATCATTTGTTCTCTGGAAGTGGTAATTATGTTGATAAGAGTTCCTAATTCTTTCACAGTTGTTTGTCTTTACCATATTGTTGTCACTGTATAAATTGTTCTGCTTCTGTTCACTTCATTTGGCATCCATTCATACAAACCTACCCAGGTTTTTCTGAAATCATATCCATCATTTCTCACAGAAAAATAGTATCCTACCACCACATTTTTACATAGTAACTTGTTCAGTCTTTCTCCAGTTTTCAGGAACTCCCTCAGATTCCCATTCTTTGCCACCTCAAAAGGTACCATTAAGATTTTTATGCATCCTTAGTTTTGTTTAAGACCAATTTCCTGCCCCCCCCAATCTTGCCTCTATTACTCTTTCCCCTTTCTCCCTTTTTCCTATATCCCTGTTAAATAAATGTAATTTAGTACCCATGTGTTTGTGCAAGAATGCAGGAACATATTCTTTCTCTTTTTGGATATTTCATAAGAGAGGATAAAGTGTGAACTGCTTTCTCCACCCCCTTCTCATTTGTAAAGATGTTTACTTAAGCTCTCTGACTGTGTGAAATAATGTCCCCTAATCTTCCTTTCCCTCTCCTTTTCCCAGTATATTCCTCTTCCTCTCTTTTTCCATTCTTAAGATAGTCAAGACATAACAGAACTACTCCCAGGCCTGCAGAAGAATAACCAGGGTGTGAATCTCAGACCAAAGAGAAACTACAATTCTGTTAGATTTTCTCTTTGCCTCGATGATGATAGGGTTCAGAGGAGAGACTTATCATCTCTCCATATTTGAATGTAAAAAGCTTATCCTTGTTTAAATTCCATATCATTATTTATTCATGTTTACTTTTTTTATATTTCTCTTAACTTTTGTGTTGGAACTTCAAATGTTCTCTGTAGTTTGGGTCTTTTCATCTGGGATCTTTTGAAGTTAGTAAAGGTTCATTTGTTTCTTTCTATAGCATTATAATCAGTTTCTTTGGGCAGGTGATTTTTGGCTATCAGCTTTTTTTTTTTTTATTATTTTTTTTTTAACCCTTAACTTCTGTGTATTGACTTATAGGTGGAAGAGTGGTAAGGGTAGGCAATGGGGGTCAAGTGACTTGCCCAGGGTCACACAGCTGGGAAGTGTCTGAGGCCAAATTTGAACCTAGGACCTTCCCGTCTCTAGGCCTGGCTCTCAATCCACTGAGCTACCCAGCTGCCCCCTGGCTATCAGCTTTATATCCTTATATCCTTTACATTCTGGAATACTATATTTTAAGTTCACCACTCCTTTATAGGGGTAGCTGCTAAATTCTGTGTGATCTCCTCAGTTCTCGAATTTTTTTTCTAGCTATTTGGTGTATTTTGACTATGATGTTCCTTCATTTAAGGCTTTCTTTCAGGAAATACATGGTGGGTCCTTTCAATTTCCACTTTGCCTTCTGGTTCTAAAAGATATGGGTAGTTTTAAAATTTCTTCAAATATTCCTAGACTTTTTTTTTTCTTGATCATAGCACTTAATCCAATGATTCTTAAATTTTTTTCTTTTTAACTTGTTTTCCAGATCAATTGTTTTTTGCTATGAGATATCTTACATTTTCTTTTTTCAGTTTTTTGACTCTTTTAATATTACCTATTTTGTAGTCATTGACTTCTATTTGGTTCCTTCATAATTTTCAGAGAGTTTGTAGCGTGGGCAAGATTTTGTACCACTTGTGCCAAGCTGTTAATTTTCTTTCCAATTCTTTTCTCTATAGCTCTCATTCTCCATTTTTTCCATTTAGTATCCTCATTTCATCAATAAAAAACATTAAAAAATGTTTTTAATTCTTGCTTCATCACTTCCAGGAATTCTAGCTGAGTTCATGCCCATGTAGTGTTTTTTTCTTAGATTTAATTGTAGATTTTTTAGAGCCATTTTCTTCTACTTTTATGACTTGAGATTTCCTGATACTATAAGTTTTCTATGGTGGGATTCTTTTTGTTTGCTCATTTTTTCAACCTACTTCCTGACCTCAGACTTCATGTTAGGCGTAGGCTCTGTAGCATTTGTGAAAGGAAGGTTTAGACTGGTTCTATTGCTACTTTCTGGGAGTATTGAGTATTGTGTTATTTTCTAGGATCTCAAGAACAGCATGGAGATTTTCAAGTTTTCAGTACTCCCAAGCTAGTTAACTCAGAGTCAAAGTCTGTTCACTGTCAATTGGTCTGAGCTCTTCAAGTTCTTACTCTAACTCTAGGGATGAGCAACAGATGAATGTTAGCCCCTATCAATCAGCTGGAAAGTTCTGTTGGTTCAGAATGACAGAATTGGTCTGAGATTCCTGCCCAGGGTCTCCCTCCCTGAGAAAGATGCCCTTGAGCATAGGTCCCTTTCTAAGTCCTTTCTGGAATTATGAGCCAGAAATGGGTAGAGGGTGACACAGCAGTTGGTGAGTCTCTATTGTAGTGTATGTGCTTGGTGGTCTCATAAAATGGATCTCAGATCTCCTTTTCTGTCATTTCACAGCCTCTCCTGGGTGCTGGAATATAGCATGCTCCTGGCCTGACTTCATCCCCAGAGTCCACAGACTATACCATCTGCTACCTATGCTGACCTGGACTGGACACAAATGAATCATCGTGACCTTTTCTGGACTTCCTCATTAAGATTTGATCTGGTGAGTTTTCTAAATTAGGAGAAGGGATTGTTTTTCCTTTAAAAAATTTTTTTAGTACTTAGCACACTATAGGTACTAATAAATTAATGTTAATTGATTGAAAATGCCATGTAAATGTAAGCTATATTATTTAAATTAATTATTTTTTTAAAACAAAATCTTTTCTTGTTATTGAAAATTTATTTTTTCTTTCCCATCTCCAATGGAGAAAAAAAAGAAAAGGAAAACAAAACCCTTGTAATGAAATATGCATATTCAAGGAAAACAAATTCCTATATTGTTTATGTCCCAAAATGTGCATCATTTGGGTTATTTAGTTTTATCACTTCTCTGCCATACATACACATGTATACACACATCCACATATTTATATACTGATATGCAATATCTACATATATTTATTTACCTACATATCTATATATTATACATAAAATTCATTTTAATATAACACATTTTCAATATGAAGAAAATTTTTAAACAAATTTTTCTATAATGATTATAGCTTAGAGAGTTTTTGAGCTAAAAGGATATTCAGAGATTATTCACTCTGTTCTTTTTGTTTACAAATGAGAAAACTGAGGCCTAGAGAGAAATGATTTGCTTAAGGTCCCAAAACAGAGCAGTAAAAAATCTGAGACTAGGGCTCTGGTCTCCCAGTATAATGTTCTTTTTATTATCACATAAGACAAGAGCTGGAATCAGAACACACACACATACACACTGTTTCCATAAGGATATTCCAAGATCTTTTTAGATATTCTTGAATAGACAAATAATGTCAATTTCACAAAACTAGTCTTCATAGAAAATGTTTTCTCAGTTGTTTACCTACTAATCTAAAATTCTTCAATCTAATAAACTGAAATATGATATTCAAGTGTAACTATCAATTGTAAAGAAACTTACTGTATTCATAATTGAATGAATAAACCTAAAATTCAGTGTGGTAATGTGAAAGTGTTTTTTTTATTTCCTTTGCCTATTTTAAGTTAATCAATCAGAAACTTGAAGTACCCCTACTTAGTAAGTCACTAACCAAGAGAGTTCACACTTACTTAGTCATTAACAGTCCTAAAAGATCACAAGCACTGCCCCACCCCCAGTGCTAGGCAAATTGAGAGACTTTGATTGGTTCCTGAGGTGTGATAGACCAGCCCACAGTGAAAGGAAGGAGAAACCAGAGAGACAGGAAGTGAAGTGAAGAAAACTGCTTATAAAAGAGCCAGCCAAGGGCATTCTGGTTCATTCTCTGCTGCCTTGGATGCTCTTGCTGAGGGAGGACTTCTGCATTGGTGTCTCTGCATTGGATTTCTGCTGCCTTGGTGGCTCTTGCTGAAAGAGGGATTCTTTTGCATGACACTTCTTCTGTATTGGAGAGTCTGCATTGGTGGCTCAATGAGTTCAGCTTTGGTAACTCACTTGGGTTGAGGAGACACTGGCCTTTTGGCTCTTCTCCTGTCTTTGGTGGGACACTCTCCTTGGAGAGGCACTTGTATCCAGACTTAGTTAATTTATCTAGGCAATATTTTCTACCTCCTTCCTACATTTCCCTCTTTGGTATCTCTACCGTACTGTAATAAAGCTATTAAAACTACTAACAGTCTCACGACTTAAGAGTTAATTTTGTAAATGGTGACCACAACAATTCTTTTTAACCATTATTACATTTGGCCACCCAATTTTAATTATTACAGTAAGAACAATATATGCCTGTACACTAGTCTGGAGCAGCTAAGTGATATAGTAGATAGAGTGATTGACCTGGAGTCAGGAAGACTCATTTTCTAGAGTCCGAATTTGACCTCTGACTCTTAGCAACTGTGTGACCCTGGGCAAATCACTTAACCCCATTTACCTCAGTTTTTCATCTCTAAAATGAACTGGAGAAGTACTCTATCATCTTTGTCAAGAAAACCCCAAATGGAATCACAAAGAATCAGACATGATTAAACAACAGTTACCACAAGATTAGTCTTAGTTCAGGGGGCTAAGACCTGAGCAACACATTGAGAGGTTTCCTGATTGTCTGGGACATAAAAGTCCAGGCAAGGAATAATGGTCAGTACTGTTCAGATTTGGTGGCTGTCCCAACATTATGCAAGGCATTACCCCTAATACACCCTATTGAGTCATGTATTCCTCCTCATAAGGAAATGAGGAGGAATACATCTACATAAAATTGTGCTATATCCTGCTGAGTAGCCTTACCATGTTATCATAAACATCCTCTTATTGTTGGATGGTCTACATCTAACAGTCTCATTTTGTGTTTCATTTTGTTTCAATCCTGCCAACTGTCAAATTTTATAGGTTGGGCTCAGTTCTTCAGATTTAGAACTGCAATGAAATGGAATTATAGGCTATCTAAAAGTCTACAAAGGGAGATTTACTTAGCGATAGCATACAAAGGATGCCCAACAAGGATACAGCACTGTTTGCACTGGTTGAGGCAGTCAAATCAGTCGGTGAGTTGACATTTATTAAAGACACTGTGCTAAGCAATGAAGGTACAAAAAGAGGCAAAACCTAATCCTTGCCCTCGAGGACCTTACAGTTGAAGGGCAGAGACAATAAATAAAAAATATATGTATAAATGAGCTACATTCAGGATAAAAAGGAAATGATTCAAAGAAGGCAGACACTAGAATCAAGAGGGGTTGAGAAAGATTTCCTATAGAAGATGTAATTTAAGCTAGGACTTGAAGGAAACCTGGAAAGCCAGGGGAAGAATAAGAAGAGAGTGTATTTCAGGCAAGGAAAAGTAAATGAAAATACTCATGGTACAGAGAAGTGTTTTATTCAAAGAATAGTTAGAAGGGTAATGTTAATGGATTGTAATGGATATGAGGGTATATAAAATGGAATAAGACTGGAAAGGTGGGGGAAGGAGGTCAGGTTATTAAAGGTTCTGAATGGAAAACTGGATTTTATTTTCAATCCTAGGGTAATCTAAAGTTGAATGAGTAAAAGAGAAATCTAGTCATTGGGTAATGTTGGCTGTGGTGATTCATATAGTAGTGAGACAACCACTAAGTTTGAAGGACCTTATGTACAAAACAGGAAGCTTTTTCAACAGCTTGATCCTCATGTCCTTGGTCCTTAGGACAACTTCCTGGTCCTGTAGAGAAAAAATCTGCCTGGCCTACATGGAAGATATTGTTTTTCCACATTGAAGTTCTGACCATGGTCAAGTCATTTAACTACTTTGATCCTCTGTTTCCTTGCCGGTAAAATGAATGGGCTTGATGACCTCTAAAAAAACCCTTACAACACTAATGACTTGTCAATTTATGATTCTAAGAAACTATAATGGATTAATAAAAAAAGGGTATCTTAGTAAGTCACCTCACTTGATGGTCTCAGTGTATTTTTTCCACTGAAATACTTGTTCCCATGGCCTCCAGTGTGAAGAAAAATTTTAAACACAATAAAAGGTGGGAAAGTCTTACCACCAAATCTGGAAAAAAAAAAGACTAAAAGTTAGTCATTTGGCATCAAATTATGGCTTTGTTATCTCTTCTGTATTTTGAAATATATAAACACATGAACATTACCTGAATCTAACTTTACATTGCACACTAGGATCTTTTACAAGATCGGCCTCTAGGGGACACACTTTCTTCAGTATTTCATATGTCACACAATTTTCCTGAAATAGAGACTGTGATTAATAATATTCATACATACTAAATATAGTAAGACTTTTCAACCTATACCTCCTGTCTTAGAACAGATATTATGTATTGTCTAAGGCAGAAAAGTAGTAAGGGGTAGGCAATTGGGGTTAAGTGACTTGTCTAGGGTCACACAGCTAGGGAGTGTCTGAGGCCACATTTGACCCAGGACCTTGCATCTCCAGTCCTGGAGCTCAATCTACTGAGCCACCTGGCTATCCCAATAAAGTTAGTTTTTGTTTAGTCATGTCCAATCCTTTCTGGGGGGTTTCTTGGCAAAGATACTAGAGTGGTTTGCCATTTCCTTCTCTAGCTCATTTTAGAGAGGAGGAAACTGAGACAGAGTAAAGTGACTTGTCCAACATCACACAAGCTAGTAATTATCTGAGGCAGATTTGAACTCAGGAATGGCCCTCTATCCAGTGTGTCACCTAGCTGCCCACAATACTCCAATATTTCAGAGGTTCATGATTTCCCTGGGGTGGGTATTTCTAAATGTTTGTCCTTTATTAGGACCAAAAAAAAATCCATTACTATGAGGTCTCTTCTGATTATGAGTCTTTTGCAAAAGCTATGTATATTTATATCTAAGTTCATATGTATGTATATTTTTACATATATATAACTTTTGGTCTTTATTTCAGACTTCAGATGCAGATATTATCAAGATTTAGAGTACTAATATACTGATAAAATTATGTACTGATATGCTAACTCATAGATATATATTTCTAGCTAGACAAATCTAAATCCATGAAAACAGTTCATTTGAGGACCATATTCTAAAGCCTTCTCTGCTTTATCAGTACTTTTCAGAGTTTGGTCTTCACTGGCATAGCTTTTGAAAAACCAAGATCACCTCCCTACCTTGAGCCATTTGATCTTTTCAATGGAGGAGAATATTAGATAGTACTCTAGGATTCTAACTACTTCCATCAATGCCAACTGCAACCTATCCATCCTTTCCTATTCTATGTGATTCTTCTCCATTTTTCTTCCATAGATTTTTCCCTGAGGATCTATCCAAAATTTAATTCATAGTGTCATTGTAACACTCAAGTTGTCTACCTGCTATCTTTTCCTCTGACTACATGACTGACCAAATCTTTTTACAATCATATATTTCCTAATGATATAATTTATGCCACTTCTAGTGTGCTATGTGCTTCAGTCCACTTATACCAAACCATATGTTATATCTCCACTGACTTGAGTTACCATAATACCTTTTTTTAGAGACTGTGGTATTTCAAGATTTGCAATTATACTGCATCATTGAGAAAACTGGTGATAGAGAGGTGCTGGTGTCAAGGATCAGCTTTGTTCTGCTGGGTTGACTCTTCTGATTGCCTGCTAGACAACTGTACTGATATACTAACTCAATGCACTGATAACTGAATTATATGACACAGCCTAGACAATTGCTAATTACCATCTTTTTGCTATTTCCTTTATGGATTGTTAGGCTGATTGTTTTTCATGGATTTCATTAAAGAGGCCCTGTAAGACTCAATTTGATGTAATCAGCACAAAATCATCCACAGAAAGGAAAATCTCAAGAACCCCACCACTGATCTACAGGTAATTCTACTTCTTTTTGGAGCCACTTTGTGAAAACCCTGGGCAAACATATATGTTTCTCTATGTTATGCTTGATTTATGATAATATGTGACAAAGGAAATTCATTGTTACTTTTAAAAGTTTATGAACACTTTTCTTCAGCATTTCATATGTTATGTATTTTCCTGAACTTCTTAATAATATACATATATCCTAGATAATTTAACAATAATTAAACCCCCATATGTTAAGAGAATGGGCCCAACATATTGAGAGTTTATTTGACAAAAGTTTTGTCAGCATATTAGATTGTGAAGAAGTCTACTGCAATCAATGCCAAGTCTTTCATATTTCTTAGACCTGCTTCCTCTAATGTAACATTAATAACAAATTTCTGGACCTACAGACTATTTTATTTTATTTTTACTTTTTTATTTCCTTTTTTCTTTTTCTTTTTTTTTTAAATTTAGAATATTTTCCATTGTTACATGATTCATGATTTCCCCTCCTTCTCTCCCCCTTCCTGGAGCTGACAAGCAGTTCCACTGAGTTATACATGTATCATTGTTCAAAGCCTATTTCCATGTTATTCATATTTGCAGTAGAGTGACCTTTTAACATAAAAACCCTAATCATATCCATATTGAGCTACATGAGCAATCATGTTTTTCTTCTGCATTTTTGCTCCCACAGTTCTTTCTTTGGATATGGATAACTTTCTTTCTCATTACTTCCTCTGGATTGTCCTGGGTCATTGCATTGCTGCTAGTATAGAAGCCATTACATTCAATTTTACCACAGTGTATCAGTCTCTGTGTATAATGTTCTCCTGGATCTGCTCCTTTCACTCTGCATCAATTCCTGGAGATCTTTCCAGGTCACATGGAATTCCTTCAATTCTTTATTCCTTTCAGTACAATAATATTCTATCATCATCATATTACCACAATTTGTTTAGCCATTCCCCAATCGAGGGACACCCTCTCATTTTCCAATTTTTTGCCATCACAAAGAGCATGGCTATAAATATTTTTGTACAAGTCTTTTTGCTTATTATCTCTTTGGGGGTACAAACCCAACAGTGATATGGCTAGGTCAAAGGTTAGGTATTCTTTTAAAGCCCTTTGCACATAGTTCCAAACTGCCCTCCAGAATGGTTAGACCATTCACAACTCCACCAGCAATGTATTAGTATCCCAATTTCTACAGACTATTTTAAACATGGGTATTTGAGACTCCAACATCATCTTCTGGAGCAATCAGTATTTTCTATTGGTTATGTTGTAGCTATCTTACATTTCTTTTGAAAAAAAGTTTAAAAATAACTATTGTTACATTTCATTAAAAACTCAACATTCTTTTAGGAACAAAAAGCAACTATAAATTTCAAGTAATAAATATACATATATATGTGTGTGTGTGTGTGTATCAGAAGTCTCTAAGGAGACAAACTCACAATCCTATGCTTTTAGGTCACATTGATATAAAGTAGGAGACAATGAATATCCTCAATATGTCTTTGAAGTATAATAAGTAGCAAGTTTAACAGTGAGGGGGAAGAGTTGATACATACCGCTGCACAAATTGTATGTTTTAAGAGCTGAAACATCATTCTATCCATATGAGAAAACCAAGCTCTCTGGATCACTTGAGCAGCCTGGGTTTTTTCAATGCTATAGGAAAAAAAATGAGCATAAAAGTAAAGCAAACATTATTATTTCCCAAATACTTAAGAAATTCAAAGTTTGAATTCCTACTATTTTTCCTCTCAGTGTTATACAGTGACTTTTTGGATTTTGGCATTTCCAGAATTAAGCAAAGAAGAGAAATGAAATGCCAGATACTTCCATGAACTCTTCCCTCATTGCCCTTCCTACATCCTCAAAATACACTATTTAGCACCATTATGAAAATGCATTATCAATAAATCAGAGTAATTGGATGACCTTTACAAAAAATTTGTCTTCCAAAGCTCCAAAGATTCCTAAAATGACATAGGTTATTAATTACTAAGCCAACAGTATTTCTAACTAGTTCAAGTGCTTTGAAGATTAAAGTTACAGTAATTCTAAAGTTTTCTCATTTTTGGCTATATCTATGATTTTATTGGCATATAGAACTATTCAGTGTGCAACTTCTTCAACTAATGCAGATCAGTACCTTCCTTTGTAATTGATCATCATAAAGAATTTCCTGAATCAGAGAGGTTAAGTGATTTGCCCAAAGTCATATAGCCAGTGTGTTGTGTGTGTGTCAGAAGCAGGACTTAAACAAGATATTCCTGATACCAAGGACAATTCTTTATCCAGATGCCAATGTCAAACATGAAGGGTAGCCAAATCAGATGAAAGTTATTGAGAAATGTTTAACAAAATACATAAAAATGTAATACATTATAGATAATGTTAATATGTGGTTTTCTAAGCTATATCACCAGCAGGAATGCTTACGTATAGTTTGATGTTCTCATTTCTAATTGAGTTTTACTCCACTGCTATACAACATAATTCCAAGTGGTAGATGCCAAATTATCCGTTTTAAAAGCTTTACAAAAAATTATAACACACCCTGGGTAAAGAAGAATCCTCCCCCTCTTTCCAGATTTTCTTTCCTGATCTATGCTTATGCTTGGGTAAAGCAGAAAATTGACCTTAAAGGTTAGTCAGTAGTCTCTTAATTAGCTGATGTTATTCCTAAGTAAAGAGGTATGAACAAGAGCAATTTTGTTCTCTTCTTTAGTCCTTTACTCAGCTATGACTCTAAATGAAGGGATGTGGTAAAGGTTGCACTTCTGTATCCTTCCTCCTCCTCCACCCTCATAACCATCGTTAAAGTCAAAGAATACATAAATAGAGGTTAGTAACCTTTCATAGCTCTCCTGAAAATTTTCTTGCATGCTCAGAAGCCCAACAGATGCCATCAGCCAAATCCAAAGAGTGCAATAAAGGATTTGTGAGGTCACACTGTCAAACATAAGTGTTCCATGTTATGATTAGAACTTGGAGGCCAGTTAAGTTCTTGACACTTCTCCATGTTCTAAAATCTATTTACTGAGGCTTCACTACCTTAATAATAGTATGACACTCTAGTATACTTCCCAACTTACTAATTCACATATTCCTCTTATCCTGTTTAATCATCTTTTCCCTCTTCATTACCCCTTTCTGGAACCCTCATCACCACTGAGATCAATCTTACTTCTCTTTAGGCTCATTCTACCATATTCTAAGGAACCCCTGATCTTCTCTAGATAAGCTGTCCCATATTCTTGCATTTTTAACTAATCATTTCTCTTCTCTCCTAGATTTAACTGAATCTTGGCATTCCTCCTAGTACTGCTATATTCCTTCTAATCCTCCCCAATGAAAGGCATTCTTTTTCATAATTTGCAAGGCAACATGAAATCCTGGAAAGGGTTGCTAGCCACACACACACACACACACACACACACACACACACACACACACAAATGAATGGTCAGGAAAGAAAGTAGTCAAGGGGAGACTGCCATTGACCCCTAGGATAAATTTTGCTCCTTGTGTCTTCCTTATCCCACCTCTTCCACTTAAATACAAAGAAGAACAAAGACATTTCAGAGTTAAGAAACTATGGAGCTCCATGCCCTGAGACACCTTCAGAGTTTGCTGGAAGAAGAGACTCTAAATGGATCCTGATTAGGTATAATTTAGCCATCTGAAATTAAATGGGAAGCTATAAGGAATGTCTAACCCTAAGCAGAATAAAGTCTCCGAGACAGATATTGTTTTTGGTGACAAGGAAATACAGGTGAAAAGAGTGTAAGCTAACTGGCTATCATCTGATAGAAGTGGCTACAACTGTATGCTCCAAATTGTTTGGCCTCTGACACCTATATTCTTCAGAGGGCTTGAAGAAAAGAGAGGCTTCTTTATGGGAGAAAAGTTGAACAAGTCTTCCCTAGTCTGATGTTTTGGTGAGTGTTACCAACAACAGCAACAATAATTGGGTGTGTTAGTGCTTATGGCTCTTCTTGTTAAAGTTATTTGCAGAAAAACCTGTGGGATGTAAGCAAAATTAAAAAGCAACTGACTCTGATTGCTGAAGATCTTAGCTTTGGCCAGGAAGAAGCAGAAATTAGCTCCATAGTCAGGCCCAAGGGAGACAGGCTTGGCAGTAACCAGCAGTGACAATGGATTAGTAGAACAATGTCAGGAAGTAGTCTCTCAAGGCTAGAAGAGTTGATGCCCATCAGAGACTATTCACCTGGCAGAGACTATATGCCACAAAAAACCAGTGAAGAGCAGAATGATGATATCACCAGGAGACACAACCAACTCTGTAGTTGAGTAGTGATAAGTCCATCTATGTATGTACTTGACCATCAGGGTTCCTTATTTGTGTGCTGTGGCCACATGTATTTTCTATGTATGTGCCCTTCCATCAGGTTGTGGGGAAATTCTTTTTTTAAAAAAAACCTTTACTCTCTATATTAGAATGGTTGCCAAGTATTGTTTCCAAGGCAGAAGAGCAGTAAGAGGTAGGTAATCAGTGCTAAGTGACTTGCCCAGGATCACACAGTCAGAATGTGTCTGAGGCCAGATTTGAACCTAAGATCTTGGGTCTCCAGACCTGACTCTCAATCCACTGAGCCACCTAGCTGCCCTGGGAAATTCTTTATTGTTACTTTACTTACTGTGTTATTCCATTAAATTTCTTTGTGGTGAACTGTGATTCACCACTCTAATCCATTTTTCATTCAGGTGCCTAAATGATTTCTCTAAAGCATAGTTTTAACTGTCACTACACACACACACACACACACACACACACACACACACACACACACACACACATATACACCCCTCCACCAACATTCTCCACAGGCCTCCCCCCGCCCCCAATCTGGTTCCTTCTTTTAATCCACACTTCTGTATAATCCTGGAGAAAGTAAAGAAATTATATTTCAAAATCATCTACCAAAAAAATGTACTACATAATAGTAGTTCTCTAAGTGTGGTCCTGAACATCCCATGGTAGGCCCATAGTGTCAAAATTATTTTCATATTAATATTAAAATAAAATTTGTCTTTTAAAATATTCTTCCTATCTACTTAACTTGGATTTCAACCAAAATAACATATAGTAGCAGATTGGAGGAAAAACAGATCCTGCTGTCTTCTATTAATCCAGACATTAAAGAGATTTATAAAAATATTTAAAGTAATGCCACTCTTGCTAAATATTTTTTGTTTCAAAAAAGTTATTTTTCATTAAAATGCCATTCATGCTAATATATAATGGGCTTATTACTATTTTAAATAAATTAATAAATATTTAAAACATTTAAGGTGTCTAATTTAGCAAATGTTCATAGATATAACTCATGTGAATAAAAACTCTTTGAGGTCCTCAATAATTTGTAAGAGAGGGGGGCAGCTGGGTATCTCAGTGGATTGAGAGTCAGGCCTAGAGACAGGAGGTCCTGGGTTCAAAGCTGGCCTCAGACACTTCCCAGCTGTGTGATCCTGGGCAAGTCGCTTGACCCCATTGCCCACCTTACCACTCTTCCTCCTATGAGCCAATACACAGAAGTTAAGGGTTTAAAAAATAATTTATAAGAGAATAAAGTGCCTGAGGCCAAAAAGTTTGGGAGCTATACAACCTTAGGTGGGTTCTCACTGTGCTCCAAAATCTTTTAGTTAAACATCTAATGATCCTTATCTCACCACACCAACCATTCCAAATCACTTAAATATCCAAACCTGCTCTTGTACCCCTGACTCAGGTGAAGCTTAGAGTAAGCTGAGGTTAGTAAGGAATGCTAAGGAAAATAGTTTGGACACTCAAAGTACCACCTTAACTGTAGGCTCACCTTTATCTTTGAGCCTTTCCCCTCCTTATCCTATTTATAATATTTATCTCAGGTTGATCATTGAAATTAGGTCACCCTATATAATTCCTATTCCCTTTCCCTCAGCAGATGACCTTATCTACTTTACTGAGAAAACTGAAGCTTTCTATTGAGAAAAGGCCCTCAACTTGGCTGTAGTGCTTTAAAAAAACGTAAAATTTTACTTTCTGTCTTAGTAACAATTCTAAGACAGAAAGGCAAAGGCTGGATAAACAGGGTTATCATCTTCACTCAATGCTTAGCTTTAAGCATCAAAGCCACTTCTTGGTTCAAACTCTTCTTTATTTTCCAACTAATGCTCTCAAATAACTCAAATTACGTTGAATGTATTATATGTGAATATGTTGTATTCCTCCCCACCTTCTACACACAGTAGAATGGTGGAAAGTAAATCCCGTAAGGGCAGGAACTGTCATATTTCCATCTATAGGTGGCATGGAGCATAGCTAGGCATCCTTACCATAATACTTTGGACATAGTAGAAATTTAATAAATATTCATTTGGATTGAATTTAAATGAAAATCTTCATGGAGAAGGCAGAATTTGATTTGGATCTTGAAGGACGGGTGTGATTTTATTAGGCAGAGATAGCAGGGAAGGGCATTCTGGATATAGGTTTGGAATAAAAGCACAAAAAATGCTGTGACAATAATAGCAATATTGTGGAATGTCAATATAATGATCCAAGACAATTCTGAGGGATTTATGACAGGAAATGCTAGCCACCTCCAGAGAAAGAACTATTGGAGTAAGAATGCAGATCAAAGCATGACACTTTTCACTTTAGTTTATTTGAGTTTTTGGCTTTATATGATTGTTCTTGTACAAAAATGAACAATATGGAAATGTTTTGTATGATAATACATGTATAACCCAGATCAAATTGCCTGCCAACTCTGGGAAGGGTGAAGGAAAGGAAGGAGGGAGACGATTTGGAACTTCAGAAAACAAATGGAAATTTGTTATTACACATAATTGATAAAATAAAAATGCTATGTGAGGATGTTTAAGATATTCTCTTTTCTGTTCTAAATTATCGTAAAATTATAAATTTATTTGCTAAGCAATAGAAACAAACATTTAAACATACAAATAGGGAAAAAACTAATTGCACGTGGAACCATAAAGTTCTATTACTTGAGGTTTTTTTTAATGTCTCTTGATTTTAACAAGATAATAATAAGATGTCCTGTTTGTCCTCTTTATCCATCCTCCCTTCAGAATTCTTTTCCTTCAATGTATTTTTTGTACATTGTTACTATTATAACTAATGTATATTTCTGTATTTTATTGTTACTAGAAAGCAATGTATATTTTTGCTATTATATTGTAACAATATATTGTTATTATATGTTGTATTGTTTATTTTGTACAATGCAGTATAGTAATATTTTTGCTATTGTAATAGTAATATATATTTCTGTATGTTATTGTTATTATGTGAACAATGTGAGGGGCAAAGGCATGGACTCTTTGGAAGAAGAATCAATAAGATTAGAAGTAATTAATTAGGTGTGGTCTGTAAGAGAAAATGAAGAATCGAAGTGATTTTTATGCATGGGAAAATGGGTAAATAGGCATACTATTGACAGAAATAGAGAATTCAGAGATGGATGATTTGCCTGAGACAACAATTTACATTTTGGAAATGATGAGTTTGAGGTACTGATAGGATACCCAGGATGCAGATGTCTTCTAGGCATTTGGAGACACAGTTCTGAACCTAAGGAGAGAAGTGAAAGCTAAAAATATAGATAGGGAATGAGCATAGAATTGATGATTGAAGCTAAATAGGGATGAAACAGCTAAGGAGCAAAGAGACAATGAAGGAAGGCCAAGGGTAAAAATTCTTGGGAACAAAATGATAGAGTTGAGAAGAAAAGAGGATATAATAAATATTTCTAGATGGTTCAGTTTTGTTCTCCTTTGATTTTGTTTCAATATTTTTTATTGTATCATTGAATTTTTGAGCTCCATATCCTCTATTTTTCATTTTCAGATGTGGACCAATGCTTTAAAATTAAATTTTTGTTCTTTTTTAGAATTTAAATTTCACTTATCTTTTCCTTCTTTTTTTAAGGCCTTCCAATCATTTAAAAGGTTCTTGTTGCCAATCTGATCTCTTTTAGATGTGTCTAATTGCAGCTTTTGCGAAATTATGCTCCTTTTCTGGAGTTTTCTACTAATGTTTTTATTCCATAGTATTTGATCATGGTATTAACAGATTTTCTGCTAGATTTTCTGTGAGATTTCTCTTCCTTCTCTCTTCTTAAGCTGTTGTTTTTAGAACATTATTTGGTGTGTTCTAACAAGAGGTCACTGAGAGCTTGGCTGCTATTAGCAACATGCACTTCAGAGGATATGCAAATATTCTATGACTATTTTCCTGTTCTCTTACTGTAGGCAGGAAAGGCTTTTTGACTAGCTTCTGATGCAGAACTAAGAAGGCTCATAAAAGATCCCAATGACTCAACCTTATTCTCCTCCCAGCTTGGCTGCACTGGAATGGCCAGCCTGTAGTGCCCAGAAGCTGTTAGTAGTCAGTTCTCCACTTCTAACAGTCCTGAAGGTTGTGAGGAGAAAATGGTCTTATACATGACCTCCCACCCAGACATCTTGTTAGAAGTCTCCCTAGAAGACACTAAATGAGGCAAAGAAAGAATAATTAGAAAGATAGAATAAGAGCTAGGAAAACATGGCATCATGTGGAATGGTCAGAGAAGATGAACATATTTTGCAGGACTCCCATCTCCTTTGTCTTTCTGAATACAGTCTAAGATCACATTAGTTTTTTGGCTACTGGATCAAACTTTATACAATTCTTGGTTTGAAGTGTAGTAGCATTTTCAGTTTGTTTTTTCTCCAAATATATTGCTACCTAGCTTTTATTTGTAAAGATGACTTTGGGAACTCAATGTTAGACTTTTAGTAAGATGAAATGTAACAGAAATAAATATTAACCTTGAGTCTATTTTCTTATCTGTAAAATAAGGTGGTTAGATTCATAGCCTTAAGGTCTCTTCCAGTTATAAATCCATGATCCTATGATTCCTATTCATAAATATAAGTATATATGTATATATAGCATATATGTACATGTGTGTGCATATATAATATATAGAGAGTATAAGTAATTTAGACCAACATTCTAGTCAGTAGAGATCTTCTTGGATCTTGAGCCACTCTTCTTTCAATGTCACTTAATCTTCCCAGATTTAGGTCATTCAACTCAACTCAGTTTTAACAACCATTTATCATGTAGTTCAAACATTGCCACTTTAATGACCACTGAGACAACCTAAGACCCTGAGCCCAAGTCTTATGCTTGTAAGAAGATGAAGCAAAATGTGAACCCAGGTTTTTCTGACTCCAAGTCTAGTGCTCAATGTGTACACCATGCAGTCTCTAACATAACAGGAACAAAAATAAGAAGTACAAATTAATTTGAAGAGGGAGCACACATTAATAACTTATAAGGCATGGATATTACCTAAAGTGAGCTTTGAAGGCTCACAACAAATGTTCTGAGGAGGCAGTATCATCCAGGCAAGTGGAATAACTAGAGTTGAGAAACAAAATGCCAAGTTCTGGGAATAACCAGCAGTCCAAGTTAGGCTAAAATTTATATTACAGAAGGCCTTAAATGCTAGGCTACATTGTAACTTAAAAAAAAACCCTTACCTTCCATCTTAGAATGAATACTAAATTCCAATTTCAAGGTAGAAGAGTGGTAAGGGCTAGGCAATTGGAGTTAAGTGATTGCCCAGGATCACATAGTTAATTAATGTCTGAGGCCAAATTTGAGCCTAGGTCCTTCTGACTCCAGGCTTGTTACTTTATCCGCTGTGCTACTTAGCTGCCCTTGCATTGCAACCTAAGGCAAGATTGAACCATTAGAGATTTTTGAGTATGACATAGACTTCTGTCATTATTTTGGAATTGGGGGAATTTTTTGGGGGAAATTATTTTGGAAGCTTTAGAGAGGATAAATTAGAGGAAAGTCTGACTGGAAGCAGAGAGACCATTTAGAAAATTATTATGAAAATCTAGGTGAAAGGTAATGAGGGCCTGGTTTAAGACCCTAAAAAATTACTAACATATTTATTATAATTATAGCATACTAGAGAGCAGTGAGGGTGAAACTTTTAGAGCTGAAATGCCAGGCCCCCACCCCTGACACTAAGTGTCATGCCTGCCCCTTCCCCAGAGACCCATATGCCATGCCCTCCCCCTCCCCCCATTACCCTACCCAAGTGAGGGAGAAAGCACTCCCATTGGGCTGCTAGGCAGAGGGGTCGGTGAAGTGAGGAACGTCCCTCAGCAAGTGTAGAGGGGGAAGAGGAGTGGCCTAAGCATTCTTTCTCCTCCAGCTGTCACCTGTAAGTTGCCCACCTTACCCACTGTGTACTCCCACTGGACTGCTGGGCAAGAGGGGCAGGTGATATGAAAAAATGTCGTCAGGTATGGTGGAGAAGGTGAAGGAAGCAGCTCTACCCAAGTCCCTCTGCCTTTCTAGTAATAAAAAGGGGGGTGGAATGGGAAGGGTGGCCACATGCCCACAGAGAATGCACCCATGCCATAGGTTCACCATCACTGCTATAGAGCATGGGAAATTCAGAGCATGAACAAACTTTGGCACTTTTTTTTTTTTTTTGCACAAGTTGATGACCACCTAAACCTGTGCAGGTTAATTTTTATTTTCAACTCCAAGTTCTTTCCTTCCCCATGCCCTCTTCCCTATAGATTAAGGCAAGAAATATGATATTCATTACATATATGAAATCAGGCAAAATACATTTCCATATTAGCCATGTTCCAAAAGAAAAAAAATGCTTCAGTCTGTACTCTTGGATCTTTAGTTCTCTATTTTGAGGTGGATAGCACTTTATCTTGAGTACTTTGGAGTTCTGGTGGATCATTGTACTATTCAGAGTTAAGTCTTTCACAGCAGGCTATATTTAAAATATTATGTTACTGCATAGATTATTCTCTTGGTTCTGTTCAATTTACTTTTAATCAGTTCGTCCCGATCTTCTCAGATTTTTTTTTCAAACCATCCTCTTTCATCATTTTTTACAGCACAATATAGTCATTCCATAAGTTTCCAAGTCTTTGAAAGCACTGCTACAAATATTTTTCTACATATGGGTCTTTTTCCTCTTTCTTTGATTTCCTTGGAGTACAAGTAGAGGTATTTCTGGGTCAAGGGCTACGTACAGTTTTATAGCTCTGTAGGCATAGCTTCAAATTGCTCTCCAGAATGGTCAAATTATTTCACAGCTCCACCAAGAGTGCATTTTTTTTTTCATATTCCCACCAACATTTGTCATTTTCCTTTTCTGCTATCTTAGCTGATCTGATACATGTGTGGTGGTACCTCAGAGTTGTTTTAAATGGAATTTTTCTAATTATTAGTGACAGAACACTTTTTTTTCATATAACCACTGATAGCTTTGATTTCTTCTGAAAACTATTCATATCCTTTGACCATTTAACAATTGAGGAATGGCTCCCTCTTTTATAAATCTGGCTTAGTTCTCTGTATATTTGAGAAATAAGACCACTATCAGAGAAACTTACTGCTTTTCTTCTAATTTTCTGCATTCATTTTATTTGTGCAAAACATTTTTAATTTTATGTAACCAAAATTATTCATTTTACATCACACAAATCTACTGTTTGGTAATGAGCTCTTCCCTTATCCATAGATCTGACAGGTATTTCATTTCTTCTTTGTTCTCCTAATTTGTTTATGATACCACCCTAAATTATGCACCTATTTTGAATTTATTTTAGTATATGGTATGTTTTGTTGTTCTGTGTATAGTTTCTGCCAAACTACTTTTCAGTTTACCCAGCAGTTTTTGTAAATAGTAAGTTTTTGCTCCAAAAGCTAGGATCTTTGGGTTCACCAAACACTAGGCTACTGTGGTCATTTGCTTTTTCTATATTGTGTCTGTAATTTATTCTATTGATCAACTACTTTATGTCTTATCTAGTACCAAATTGTTTTAATGATTGTTGGTTGGTAACAGTTTGAGACCTGGTACTATTAGTCCTCCTTCCTTTCCTTTTTTAAAATTGATTCCCTTGATATTCTAGACTTTTCATTCCTTCAGATGAACTGTTATTTTTTCCTAGCTCTCCAAAGTGGTACATGGATATGAAATTGCATAAGTAATTTAGGTAATATTATCATTTTTATTATGTGGCTCTGCATTTTGTTGTTGTTCATTTGTTCTGACATGTCTGACTCATTATGATTCCATTTGAGGTTTCCTTGGAAAAGATATTGGAATGGTTTGCCATTTCCTTCTGTAGCTCATTTTATAGGTAAAGAAACTAAGACAAACAATTTAAGTAACGTGTCCAGGGTCACAAAGCTAGTAAGTTCCAAATTTGAACTCAGAAAGATAAATCTTCCTGACTTCAGGCCTGGCACTCTATCTACTGTACCACCTAACAGCTCTATGAGGCCCTGCTTGTTATTGAGCAATTAATATTTCAACAATTATTTAGATGTCTTTGTGTGAAGGGACTTTGTAATTGCTCCATCCTACTATCTTTATTTGTACCTTCCCCATATGACTGGACTGGAGAAAATACCATTGTAAAAGTCCATAAACAACTTGCACAAACCTTTTTCCATGTCAAAAAGCGGAGACTTCCAGGTTAAGATGGTGGCAGAGTAGAGGCAGGGCGACTTTTCTCTCCTTACCAACAGATATAGAGTACATCCAAAGGACAAGAAAACAAAATCCAGATGAAAGAGGAGACCCCACAATAGGGCACAGTATCGAAGGTACGTGGGATTTGGGCACTTCCACGCTATAAGTGGGGGAAAGCTCCCATCAAAACGTGAGCAGATCAACCTTCCCCCACCCCACCCACAGTACCAGAGTCAGAGGCTGCGCTTCAGAGTTAGAGGGAGCGGGGGCACAAAATCCTAGCTGGCACTACTTAGGAGCTTGCCCCTGAGAGCAGCAAGACTTGAGATCCCAGGTGGCTGGAAAACTCAGACCTTGGACATGGGAGTGGGGCTGAGAGAGGCAGCAGCAGCACCCAGCATGCTCAGACTCAGGGGAAAATCTCAGGTGGAGGAGCAAGTGTGGGCCAAGTTCTGGGCTCTAGGCTGGCTAGGACCATGGGGGCTCGACCCTGAAAACAGCTAGACCAGAGACCTCAGGAGGGTCCCCAGAGAAACCAAGAGACTCACAAAGTAGCCTCAGGCAAAAAAATGCTCCCTAACTCCATACAAAGAGAATCAGATTGCCTTACTCAGCCTTCTGGCAGATAAAACACAATGATGCTAATTAAGGCCAATCAAGAAATAAACAAGAAGACCAAGAAAAAAGCTCAAACACTTCATAAATTCTGCACAGAAAAAAACCCAGAAAACAGAGGAGGACAAACAATTAAAGACATCCAAACCTTCCCCCCCCCCAAAATGAAAATGGGTCACAAGATCTTGAAGAGTTCAAATCTGAGATAATAAGAAAGATGGAAGAGATCTGGCAAGAAAATAACAGTTTAAAAGGCAGAATTTCGCAACTGGAAAGTGAGGCTCAGAAATCAAATGAATTGATAAGCAAACTGAAGACCAGAAATGACCAGTTGGAAGCCTTGAAGAACCAGAAAGACCAGATTGAAAAGGAAAACCAGTCTCTAAAGGCGAGAATTGGACAATTAGAAGCCATGGCAAAAAGCATAGATCCTTATGGATGCTGGGTTTGTCACCAGATGCATCAAGGTCACATTTTGCCTAACTTGCCTTTTGTGCCTTTTTGCTTTTGTTAATTGTCACATACATGATGATGATGGATGGACTCCATCAAATTGCTTATAACCTTTGGAGAATTTAATGACCTAAAAATTTAAATTGATTTTAAGGGGTCTTCATAAGTGATTTTCAGATATCTAGTAGCACCAATACCTCTGACTGATCATTTACCTGCCTTTGAGTTGTTTGTAACAATAGGTAAGGATCCATTTAGTAGTTGAAGTGAAGTGCAATAGCACTGTTGTATTCCCCACCTCCACATTTATAAAAAATGTAATGGATGAGACATATAAAGACATGCCTTATACTACTGTTACAGTCTCTTCCAGGAGGTAGGAAGGTTTTCCTAGGCAGTGTGGTACCTCTGGATGGCTCCCAAAAGGGAGCATTTCCCCAAGAAGCCTACTGGCTTCTGGATGGTTATCTTCAGCTTACTCTACCCTTCCACCAGAATGATCTAGATTCTTGGTGACATTTTAGACCCAAAAGGTTTTCATCAGTGGTATTGAGGTTTGTTTTTTTTCTGGGCTCCTCTGCCACATTTTGGAGTGATGGCATTAACAGACTTTGTTAAAAATTTATCAGCTAAGGTTGAAAGATTTGCTAGATTTGGAGAACTTGTGACAAGTATTCATGAGCTTCAGTGGCTATGGAGATTTATGTGAATCCTAATGATAGTGGGTTTCTTTGCTTTTGTCATTTAAATGTATTCTTATGATTTTGGTACTTCTTGAATGTGCATTTGCTGCTATACTACTGTTTTTTATAAAGCTGCTACTTGGTGAAAATCATTTGCACTCACACTGTGGATCATGGCCAAGTTAAAAAGGAAATGGATCTCTGGGGGCAGCTGGGTAGCTCAGTGGATTGAGAGCCAGGCCTAGAGACAGGAGGTCCTAGGTTCAAATCCGGCCTCAGCCACTTCCCAGCTGTGTGACCCTGGGCAAGTCACTTGACCCCCATTGCCTACCCTTACCAATCTTCCACCTATAAGTCAATACACAGAAGTTAAGGGTTCAAAATTAAAAAAAAAAAAAAAAAAAGGAAATGGATCTCATTTTTGGGCGAGAAACCTTTGTATTCTGCCTCCCCTTGGCAAAGAGTGTGTCACTGATTGTGAACTATATATTTTTGAATCTTTTTTAAAAAAATTATTGTTTTTTCTTGTATGTGCAATAGGATACTTGAATTTTCTTTCCTCTCTCATTTTTGCACTTAAAGCACGTTACCAGTATTAATGTTTTTTTTATTTTGTACTAAGTTTACAATATACATTTGTTCTAATGTTAATGCATACCCAAAAGTTTTAGGCTATGGAAACCTGCCATTGATTGATAGATGTTATGGGACTATGATTAATGATTGTGTTTGATTCCAGGAGAAGGGATTACAAAAGAGTCACTGCACAATGCCAAGGAAGCACAAAGTAATCTGCATAGTGCCTAGGAGCACAAGGTCAAGAAGACCAACCAATCCCAGTGGGATTGATGAAAACTGCACCAAGACAGAGGACTTGTTTGAGGTTCGAGGTTGCAGTTGTTTGACATGTCAGATGCAGGTCTTCCCAGTGCCACATTCAGACAAGTACCGAAGTCTGGCTACTATCCTCAATCCCCTCTCCCTGAGTGTGAAGGTAAAATCAGACCTGGGAAACACACTTCCCTTTTACACAAAAATCTAATTCTTTTTTTGTCTCTTATAGTATGGCAACTTCCTGTAGTCTTGGCTGCCAGTGGGTAAGTGCAATATTACTGCATTTGTCCTACGGACTTGGGGTCAGAAATTATTTTAATTGAATGCCGATTTAAGAACCTGTTATGGATTTATTCTTGTTTATTCAGAAATTTTATATACATAGATTTTGATTTTTTCCCCAAAATTTAATTTTTCTCTTTTGTTTTTTTATTTGTTTTTTGTTTTTCTTTTGATAATTGAGTCATACACCACATAACTCAAACCATGTATCCTGAGCTGATCCAGGTGTTGGTCAACACCTTCCTCAGGGAGGATTGTATAATTTTCACAAAATCCAAGATTTAAAATTTTGTTTGAGAAAATTTTCAGGAAAAGAAGCTTGCTAACTTCTTGAATCCAGAAAATGAACTGTTTGGGAAAAGATGCTTGCAGAAACCTACACTGCCTGAAGAAGATCCAAAATGAACTTTGGGGTGCAATTGATTGAACTGAAAAGGGGTTGAACACAGTTATTTTGAATGTACATTCTTATGCCAAAGGGGACTGCCCCCAAATTGGCTTTTTGTCAATGTGCCTAGCAAACATTGGTTTTGCTTTCTTTCTTCTATTTGCTTCTTATCTCTAACTATTGTAGTTTCCTTTTAGGAGGTACAATATTGCATGCACCTGTAATTAGAAGATTTTTAGGGGTACAAGATAATTATGTCAAATGATCTATCTGTTGGGGAGACTAGTCTCCCAAAGGATCACAGGGGGATTGTGAAGATGGGATTAACTCTCCCCTGCCCACTTTTAGATTTAATCACCAGAAGATTATACATCCCCACATTTCCTTAAGTGAGGGGAGGTCCACAACCCATGTGCTAAACTGGGCGACAACTCAGAAATGACTGACTGCCCCTTAGGCAGTCCTAAGAAAATTCTAAAACTGCAATTAGTCCACATAAAGTGGAAGGAAGGCACAGGAAGTGATGCAAAGAAGGGTCTTTAAAAATAGTTGCAAATTTCTATGACCAGCTCTTTCTCCTTCGAACTTGGCCCTGGAGGAGCTCCAGCTTGGGACCGCAGAGTGTTTCTGGTAAGACTGCTCTTGGATCTTCTCTTTGGACTACCACAAGGGTGAGTGAAAAGGCTGACTCCTTTCCTGGCCCCTAGAGGGACTAGCTTCCGGAGAGGCCCCCTATTTTGGAGAAGGCGTCAAGGATGGAACCCTTCCTAATTTACCCTTAGGCCTTCCAGCTAGGGCTTCTGGAGCCCTGCCAGAGTAAAGCCAGGGCCTGATCAAATAGTCTAGCTCAGTGGTTCCCAAACTTACTTAGCGCTCCCCTCACATACTATCACCATCCCCTCACAGTTATTCCCTGCCCCCAAATGCACCTGTGGCCATCATCACCTCCCCTGGATCGCTGCAGCACCCACCAGGGGGCAGTGGCGCACACTTTGGGAATCACTGGTCTAGCTCATTAAGCTAGATTTCTTACTCTGCCCTCTTTCTCATTTCTCTACTTTCACTCTTTCCCTCTATTTTATAAATAAACTCTCTAAAAGTCATTTTGACTTGAGATATGTTAATTTTGGCAACTACGTTCTTGTATATTTAGTACAACCTTAATTTTTAACCCTTACATATTAATCTGTAGTTCTTGTGTGCATCTCAGTAAGTAGATTCCCAAGTATTTTATACTATCTGCACTTATTTTAAGTGGAATTTCTCTATCTCTTCCTGTTAGTTTTTAAAAATTTTTTGGTGATATATGGAAACGTTGATCATTTTTTTAGGTTTATTTTATATCCTGAAACTTTTATAAAATTGTTTTGACTAGTTTTTATAACAGACTCTCTAAGTTCCTATATACCATTATAACATCTGCAAAACTAATAGTTTTATTTTCTTGTGGTTTATGCATATTCCTTCAATTTTTTCTTGCCTTATTGTTATAGCTAGCATTTCTAGCATAACACTGAATTGCAATGGTAATAATGGGCATTCTTGCTTCACTTATCTTTTGGGAAGATTTCTAGTTTATCTCAATTATGGATAAGACTGGCTCTTGGTTTTAGATAAATGCTACTTATCATTTTAAGAAAGCTTCATCTATTCCCACACTTTCTAGTATTTTTAATAAGAATGGATATCGTATTTTGTCAAAAGCCTTTTCTGCATTTATTGAAATGATCACATGACAAAATTTTTTTTCCTTAATATCATCAGTTATGCTCCTGGTTTTTCCTAAAACTAAGCTAGCTCTATATTCTTGTTTTATGTCCAGCCTGGTTATAGAGAATAGCTTTTATTATATATTGCTATAATTTCCTTTGCTGGTATTATAATTTTTTTTGTATCAATATTCATTCAAGGAAATTCATCTATAGTTTTCTTTTTCTGTTCTGACCCTCTCTTAGTTTAGGTATCTAGACTATATTTCTGTCTTAGAAGGAATTTTGTAGGATTGACTTTTAAATTCATTTAGTCCTGTTTTTTTTTTCTTTAGGGAGTTTAGTTATGGCTTAATTTCTTTTTCTAAGATAGAGTTAACTCTGTCTCCTATTCTGTTAATTTGGGCAGTTTATATTCTTATAAGTAGTCATCTATTTGATTAAGATTGCTGGTTTGTTAGTCTATATCAGTGGTTCCCAAACTTTTGTGGCCTACTGTCCCCTTTCCAGAAAAAATATTATTTAGCGCCCCCTGTCACATACTATCACTGCCCCCTTACAATTATTCACCGCGCCCAAATGCACCTGTGGCTATCACCGCTCACCTGGATCGCTACAGCACCCACCAGGGGGCGGTAGTGCACACTTTGGTAATCACTGGTCTATATAGAGTTGAATAAAATAGATCCCCCAAATTGATTTTATCTCATCTTCATTGGTGATGAATTCATCTTATTAATTTTTTATGCTAGTAATTTGTTTTTTTAATAAGATCAGCTAATAGTTTGTTATTAGTCTTTTTCATAAAACCAACTTCATAGTTTTATTAACTCAGTGGCTTTTTAAATTTCAGTTTTGTTAAATCTCTCATTTGATTTTCAGGATTTCTATTTTCGAGGTGGTTTTAATTTGTTGGTTTCCTGGGTTTTTTAATTCTATGCCCAATTCTTCTCTTTTGCTAATGAAAATGTTTACACATATAAAATTTCTCTTCAGTATTGTTTTGGTTACATTCCAGAAATTTTTGTGTGTTATTTCACTGCCATATTTATCTTTAATGAAATTTTTGTTTCTATGATTTATTTTTTGTTCTACTTATTCATTAGGATCAGATTTTTAAATTCCAAGTGATTTTTAATCCATGCTTCCAAGACCATTTATTGTATGCAATTTTTATTACACTTTTGTCAGAAAAGGGTATATGTAATTTTCTGCTTTTCTCCATTTGCTTGGTTTCAACTTTTTCCCCTCTAGCATCTTCATTTAGTTTTAAAGCATTCCAAACTTCTTTTTAATTCTTTGTGTTATCTCTTCCAGGAATTCCAGTTGAATTTGTTCCCAAGTTGTTACTTTTATTTGAGGCTTTGCTTGTAGAAGTTTTGTAGTTATTCTCCTCTTCTGGGTTTGTATCTTAAGTTTCCTTATCACCATAAGGGCTTTCTATGGTGAGATTCTTTTTTGTTTGTTTGCTTGCTTGCTTATTTATTCTTCTAGCCTACTTTCTGACTTCAGACTTTCTGGTAGGGCTGTGCTCTATGTACTTTGGGAGGTAAGGTTTGCACTAGTCTTGTTGCTGCTTTCTGGGGTTGGGATGGGTAGGTGGAGGGAAAGGATATTGATTGTTATGATATTCTAAGATCTCAGGGAGAGCTCAAGCCTGGAGGCCTGCAAACTTTCAGTATTTTTTTTTCCCTTTCAGTCTTCTAAAAGTGGTCTCATTCAGGGCAAAGTCTGATCATTGGCCCCCTTGTCCAAGCTCTGCAAGTTTCTTACCTAGGATTGTATCTGAGGAATATTCAACTGCTACTAGACTCAGCCCCTACTCACCAAGTTGAAAGCTGTGGTCCAGAGTGACAGAACTGCAAGCTTCCCTCTGGTTTGTCATTCCTTGGAAGCTTCACACTGGGCTGGAAGCTAGAAATGAGACTCCACTCTACTCCTGGGATCTAAATCAGACTGCTTATAAACTTGCTTGCTTATTCACTTCCTCTTTATTCAGGATGCTGCCTAGGACCTGCAACTGTTCTTCCCTCTTAAAGACAGGCCTCTTCCTCAGTCTGTCCTGTATCTGTGACTCAGGGCTGAGTAGTAGATGACAAAAATTGTCCATCAACTGGCCCCTTTTCCCGCATCCTGTACAATGTGCCCTCTATTATCTATGAATTCCTCTCATCTTAGGACAGAGCCTCTCCCTGATTTATCTGTATCTCCCTGTCCTCCACATGATGTGCACCTGATCAGAAACCATGCTTGATGTTCACATACCTCTCAGTCTGTCTCCCTATGCCAGCTTGGCCTGGAGAAAATGACTTACTATGCCTTTGTCTTGGATTTCTCCATCAGGATTTGGTTTAGTTCATTTCTAGATATGTTTGGAGAATTTGGGGAAGAAAGGACTTGTACTTCTTCCTGCTTTTCTGCCATTTTGGCTCCATATCTCAAACTTTCTGTTATTGTTGAGGATCCTACCACTCTCCAAGTGACCCAGGACTACATTTTTGGTGTCATTTATGACCCCATGTATCAAAGGAATGGCTCCTCACTCTTATCCCAAATAAATAATCCGTTGCCTTATTTAATAATTTCTAATCTTCATAATACTCCTTCTTTCTACTCACATAGCCACCTCCCTCATTCAGGTTCTCATTATCTCTTGTCCAGTCTATTGGAAAACCCATCTAATTGATCTCCCCAACTAAAGTTTTCCCTCACTCCGATACACCCCCTACTCAACCACCAAAGTGTTTTTTTTTTAAACTCTTATCTTCCATCTTAGAATTCATATTAAGTATCCTTTGGCAGGAAAGTTGTAAGGGATAGGCAGTTGAGGTTAAGTGACTTGCCCTAGGGTCACCCAGCTAGGAAATGGCTGATACTATATTTGAACCCTGGTCTTCCAAGCTCCAGGGCTGATTGTTTATTCACTGAGCCATCTAGATAACCCTTAAAGTAGTTTTCTTAAAGCAATTTTGACTGTAACACTCCACTACTAAGTAAACTCCCCTTATTCTCTATTATTTCCAGAATCAAATACAAAATCCTCTGTTATCATTTAGGACTATTCCTCCCTTTTATGATCCAGATATAATGGCCATTTGCTATTCCTTCACATATTACTCCATCACCATCTCAGTGCCATTTGCTATTCCTTCACATATTACTCCATCACCATCTCAGTGCCTTTGTACAGGTTGTCTCCATACTTGGGATGCTCTTTCTCCTCAATGTCTTTAGTTTCCCTGGATTCCTTCTGAGACCTTCACAGATTACATCCCTTCCCACAACTTGTTCCAGTTACTTCCTTCCCCTCTGAGATTACCTTTAATCTATATAAATCTTGTATATACTCATTTATATGCTCTTTCTCTGATTTGGGTTTCTTGAGGGTAAGGACTAATATAATATTCTTTATATCCTTGGTTCTTGCCACAGCCATAATGTGTCACTATTAGACTATTTGTTATTGATATATGTCCCAGTAACAGACTGAGAGTTTCCACATGAATAAGAAGTGTCAAATTCATCTTTTTTACCTCTCCTAGAGTGTTGTCCTATCTATAGAAGGTATCAGATAAATATGTGAATCAAATTGCATAATATACTGTATATAAGAAAAATGCAGAGTATAGTTATTTTGAGTTCAATGGATATGGACAGAAATTAATTTTAAAGCAAATGTATGATCCATAATCAATATATCCTAAAACTGCTTTGTGTCATCCGGACTAATGACAAAAAGAAATTGGCAGAAATATGACAATTGAGTGCTTACGCTTTAAGGTCATGTAGTGGTATCACATCAGGCAAATTTACTGCCTGAAAGTCAGTTAAGTTCTTCTTCTTGTTTCTACTCAGCTCCTCTGAATTTAAAGATGACATTTTTCACTGTGAATAAATCTGAAAGGAAAGAAAATTAACATAATTTCCATATTTTTACATTGTTTGAACTCTAGTTGATTTAGTAACTTATGTGAAATATTGATTATAATGCTAATTTCAAAACACCTTAAAAAGCAATCAAATATTTTAGGATGCTATTAAGTTTATAGAATTCCACATAATAGAAAATAACTGTGTTATTTTTTTCTTTAAACCCTTACCTTCTGTCTTGGAGCCAATACACAGTAGGCAATACAAGGCAGAAGAGTGGTGAGGGCTAGGCAATGGGGGTTAAGTGACTTGCCCAGGGTCACACAGCTGTGAAGTGTCTGAGGCCAGATTTGAACCTAGGACCTCTGTCTCTAGGCCTGGCTCTCAATCCACTGAGCCACCTAGCTGCCCTCTAACTGTGTTATTAATGAGGCTATTGGATTAGAAACTAGAAGGTCTGGATTCTATGTTTCAGGTTGCTTTTTTTTTTTTTTTTTTTTTTTAAATAATTCTTTCTGTTTTAAAGTGGATACTATCAATTCCTGTCTCTAAGCCTGGCTCTCACCCAGCTGAGACTACTACCCCCCACCCCCGGGTTACTTTTTAACTAGCTGTGTGACAAGTCATTTACTCTATGTGTTCTTTAGGATCTTTATCTGTAAAATGAAGGGCTTGGATGAATGAACTTTAAGATCATTACTCTGCCATTTTATTACATGTAACTTTGGCCAAATCAAGTCAGTTCACTTGTGTGGGTCTTAGTTAACTCATCTGTAAAACTAAGAGGCTAGACTAGATGATCTCCAAGATCTTTCCTAGCTCTATGATTTCTCTTCCTTCCACGATAGCAGCTAGTTCTCCTCTGAAGTCAAAGAACAAATCTAACTCCTCTTTGGAAAGACCTGCTGTGCTGACAGTGCTCCCCTCCCCCATGTCACTTGACCTCTCTCAATCTCAGTTTCCTTATTTGTAAAATGGAGATAAAAAACAGCACAGACCTTTTAGGCATGTGAGGACCAATGGAGATTAAATCTGTAATGATAAAACTAATAATTGCCAACATTTATATAGTGCTTGCTGTGTGCTTAACAATTATCTTCTCATTGGATCATCACAAAGGGCTATTATCTCCATTTTACAAAGAGGTAACTGGAGCAGAGAGGTGAAGTGACTTGCCCCAGGAGTGTCAGAGGCTGGATCTGAACTTAGGTGTTCTCGCCTCTTCCATGTGGCAGTTCCTCAGCCCCTCGATTTTGAAGGATGTTTCCTGCTCCCCTCTGGACTTTACCTTTCACTCCCTGGTTGGGCTAAGGGGCGTCTAACGTGTTTCTCTCCGTGGGTCCTCGACGCCAATCACTACCGTAACCGGGGGGCCCTTGGGGGCGGTCTATTTCGGTTTTTTTTTTCTTTTTTTCTTTTCTTTCCAAAGTCCGATCCTCGGATCTGGAGACTCATGGGCAGCGTAGAGATGGATGAAGGCAAACGAGGTTGGGCCTGGGCAGAGGGAGGGCAAAGGACTCGGAGGTGGGAGATAACGGGCTGGGAGTTTTTATTTCATAATGAAAACCAGTCCAAAGGCACCATCACATAAAGGATCGCTGGTGGTCACTGACGACGAAGGGAAAAAACAAAAGTGGCGGCGCTCAAGGTGTCAGCCCGACAAGCAGCTTCCTCCACGTGCGCCTGTCAGCCTACGCATCTAGACCTTGTATCGGGGCCGAGGGGCACAAAAGTTGGACGCCCCGGTGTTCCGGCAGCCCCTTACGTCCCCCAAACCTCCGCAGCCCTTGCAGCCGGACTGCCAGCAGCCTCGGCCCACAGCGCGTGTGAGCGCTTTCCCCGCTGCCTAGCAATCACGGAGACTCCTCCCCCACTCTCCTCCCCCTAGGTGCTCATGGCAACTTACACACTGAGAGTGTGCAAGGCTAGACTATTAATAAAGTTTGTAGTACGGATCGCCGGCAGCATTCTGTGTACGGTCGCTTTCCTAGCAAGCAAGACTTGGCCCGGCCGCCGTAGTAGTCCTCTCAATTGTGGGTGGAGTTAAACCGAGGTGACTCCGGAGCTGGATCCGCCGCTGCTGCCAGCAACATGTTCAAGGTGAGCAGTGCTGGGGCCCAGCTGCAGCTGTCGCTCCCTCCGCCCCCTGCCCCAGCCACCGGCTCTCCGAGTTTGCTTGCTGCTCCCACGCCAGACTTCCCCCAGGGGCAGTACTAATGTGGTGCTGGCTGCACCCGGGCACAGCAGCTCAGTTCTGGTCAGCGGAGTGCGGGAAGCCCTTAGCTCCCCTCCCCCCACCCCCGCGCGCATCACGCGTGAGCGCGACGCTCCGGGAACCCCTCGTAGGAGGTCCTCGAATAATAGCCACGTGTCTCTTTATCGCTTCGGGAGGAAAAAGGGGGCAAGCCTTTGCACCTGTTATTTCATTTGAACCTCGAGACTACCCTATGAGGTAGGGGGCTATTATTAGCCTCCCAATAACCTGCTCTGGACCTGCAGCCGCCACCCTCACCTTCCCCCCCTCCCCCCCTTGTGTCCAACGCTCCATCTCCTGTTTCTCCGCCTCTGCACTGGCCGTGCCCCCTGTCTGCGATGCCGTTCCTGCTCACCGAAACCCTTAGAAACTCTGATTTCTTTTTAAGAAACTGAAAAAGTGTCATCTTTTCTAGACTTCCCACTCTCAGCCGCTAGAGAATATACCCCCAAGAGGGTACCTACCTTCTAGCTGTCACAGGGCCTGGAGCCTGGAATTTGAAATATGTGAGTTCCAATCCAGCCCCCCACACAGTAGCTGTGTGGGTTGTGGGCAAGTCCACTTAACCCTGTTTGTCTCAGTTTCCTCATCAGCAAAATGAGCAATTGTAAACCTCTCCATAATCTTTGCCAAGAAAACCCAGAATGGGATTGCTTAAGTGTCAGTGTAGACCAAACAACACCATATACTAGGTACAATATGCCATAGGGGTATAGAGGCCCTTCATGTAATCAGTCAAGTCCTGATTAAACCATATGTGCCAGATACTGAGCTTTTGAGTGAGGATGGAGATAAAAGTGAAAGCTCAAGAAGCCTACATTCTATTGGGGATATTATGTAAATATATTTATAATTTATATATATATGGGTACGATTTGAGGAAAATATGTCAAGTTAGGTTTGGGGCATATTAAGTTTAAAATGCCTACCAGATATAGAGATAGCTGAGTTTAAAACCTTAAATTAACCTATAAGCCTAAGTAAAATGGATTTTTACTACCTACCTCATGAAAGTTGCGAAGAAAATTGGACATAAATTTGTAGTTCTATATAAATTTGAATTTTGGTTCATGTTTATAAAAATACTTGAAGAATCCATGTTTTTCCTTCATGAACCCAGGTCACAGTATGTTCTTTAGCCAAAGGAAGACTCACCTAAGGGCCCAATGTCTGTTGCCAGAGCCTCTTAGAACTTTATTTAATCCACTAATGAAAACGTGGACCTCTGGGCCAATCACCATACTTGACATGTTAAGGACTTAACACACTTTGAAAACCCAGAGAACATTTTGACCCCACTAGAGAGCATGGGAAGTTGCCCAGAACAGAGTCCGTTGGCGTGAGATGGTTGGGGCCCTATGCTCCTCTGGGAGTCAATAGGAATAATAATAATAAGAGAGCATGAGATTAGAACTTTAGTGAAAAAAATCAGTCAACAAACATTTGTATGTGCTATGCCTAGGCACTGAGATTACAGAAACAAAAATGAAATAGTCTTTGCCCTCAAAGAGGTCGCATTCTGTCAGGAATAAAAAAATGTTCCTCTGTAAGTAAATACAAAATATATGTAAAGTAATGTCATTGGAAGGAGGGGATACTAGCAGAAAGAGTTGGGGTATTTGAGGAAAGATCTCATGTGAAGCTGAAAGGGAGCTAGGGATTCTAAAGTGAGGAAGGATTGGATGGGATGAAAACTTAGGCAAAGACATGAAACCAGGAGATGGAATGGTATGAACAATAAGACCTTTTTTTATACCATAATAGTAAATGAACTCCATTATTTAGTCAGTATTTTTTGTACAGACATACCTAGACACTTTATGATTTTTCTTCAACTTTTCAGAGCTACCAACATTACTCCTCTTGTACTTTGGGACCATTATTAATAAATAAATAGTATTACTAGAACAAAGAGAAACACTGCTCTGATGTGGACACAACTTATTACAAACGAGAACTCTGGACTAAGACTGATGAGGGAGCTAATGTAAGGATTCAATAATGCTTCTCACAGTGAGAAAGAACTTGATTGGGTAAACTGTGAAACTTTATACCTTTTGGGAAAATAGCTTATTTAGTGAGTAATTAAAATTTTTTAGTTTACTTATTTTTCTGCCCTTATTTTTTTCAACTGCCAATCTCATCTACCTAAATTCAAAGCAAGGTCCTACTGTACCAAGAACAGTCAGTAGGTCATTTCGACTAGACAGGGCACAAAGGAAGTCATGTGTGACACATTTGGAAAAGCAGGCCGGAGTCAGATTGGAAGAGCTCCAATTCCAAATGTAGGAGTTTGTCATTTTTGTCCTACTGGCATAGGGAGGAACTGGAGCTTTTTTATTAGGGGAATAACATCATCAGACCTGGGTTATAGGAAAAGTACTTTGACAATTGTGTGCTGCGTAGATCAGAGAATGAAGACTTGAGGCAGGGACCCCAGGCCCAATGTGCATATCTTCTAAAGAAAAAATGGTCCAGTGACCATAGTGGAAATGGAAAGAATAACAAAACATTCCAAACTGAAAGTTATAAAACTGTGATGTCCAAACTCAGTTGACCCTAATGAATAGACAGAAAGGGCACCTTTCTCTTTTCTTTTTCTTTGCAGGTATACAGGGCTATATATTTGGAACATTGTATAGGTTAACTTTTCTTAGTGTATTTTGTTTTGCTGAACTTTTTTTTTCTTTTATTTCCTATGAGGCACAGTCCTGTTGAGAAATTTAAATAGTGTAAAAAACATTGTCATTAAAAAATTTTTTTTGAGGCCAAGTAACTATAATTTTCTGTCTTGCCGGATGTAGTATTTAGAGGAAATATCAGTTTCTAGATCTTGGTGTTTGTTTCTTTTGGAGAGCTTATGTATCTCCAAAAGTTACTATTCTATTTCTTTGGATAGTTAGTTCAACTCATCTCTGTGTTTCCTTCCAACCAAACAGATTGAAACCTATCCTTGCATTCTCATGTGTAATTTTTATTTATGCCTTTCTGTAACTTTCCCATCGGGGGTAAGAAACTAAATTGAATCTGTCAACCTGTTATATTTCTTTTGCTTCATAACTGGCCCACCTGCTTTTCATGTTAGTCTTCTTTCTTTTCTCCCAGTTAAAAAAAATTCTTTTAAGTTTCTAAAAGTTATTGTGCCAAACTGAATAATGAAAAATTTAGTTAATCACTTTATTAAAAGGCATTGTTAGGTGCCATGTATACAAAAATAAAGCAGGCCCTGTTCTCAAGCACCTTACCTTTGAGATTTGGGTATGGGGGAAAGAGATGATATAAATACAAAGTAATTTCAAGAGAGAGTGTTAACCATTAGGGAGATCACGAGGTGGTAATTGAACTATGCTTTGAAGGATGATAGAATCTTCAAGGTGGAAGTAAGGAGGGACTAATTCCAGATATAGAAACCTGCTTGTACAAAAGGCACAGAGAAAGTAACTTAAGAGAAATTGTTAGCAGTCCAGTTTTACTGGAATGTAGAATAGATAATGGGGAATAATAGGTGATAATTCTAGAAAGGTTAGGTAGGAATCCAGTTTTGAAGGACCTTAAATTCTGACTGTTGCTTGATGATCCTCACTGCAAGGGAAAGTCCTAAGAGGGGAGGAGGGGTGAGTTTTTGAAAAATGATAGGGTTGAAAGAAAAAGAAATATCTATGACCAAACAATAAGAAAAGTTCAGAATGGGACATAAAAATTAAATGAACAATTTTGTTACTAACATTTTAAACATATTTTGCTCTTTAAAACAAACTATATCACTAGTTCATGGATTCCTGTAGAGTTGTACTTTTTTGTTTTATGTATATTTGAATATTGATTATTAAATTCCATCTCAAATGTTCACAGGAGCTATTTGTGCCCAACCTATGGTAGAGCCTTCTGAGCTCATATTGGTCTGATCAGCCACAGCTGGACATATTGTACTTTGACCCCAACATATTGATGTCATCTTAGTCCTCATCAAATATGACAGACAACAACCACCATTAAATTCATGATATAGTGCTAAGCTGAAGATTTTGTATTTCATCTTGAGGTAAAAAGAAGCCATTGAAGATTTTTGAGTAGGAGTAATGATATGCTAAGATCCATGGTATCTGATTTGGAATTGTGTGGCAGATGATTTGGGGGAGGAGAGAAAATGAAAGCAGTGAGACCTAAGAGGCTATTGCAGGTTCCTGAGATATAAGGAGGACCCAAACTCAAGTAGATGTTGGATTTGACAGATGTAGAAGCAGAATTGACAGGATTTCTGCAAATAAAACAGATGTTGCTGAGATTAGAAGGTAAGCAAAAAATAGGAGACAATAAGATCATGGAATTGACAGCCTTGGCCAGGAGAAGGATCGCCTCTTCACCAGAAATTGAAATAAATGAGAGAATGGGGATAGTGAAGAGGGTATGGAATTGGGAAGAAGACTTTGACATAGATGATCTCTATTCTTTCAGTAATGTAGGTGAGATCCTCTACCAAGAAGGAGAAGGGAGATGGTATAGAGGTAGTTCTAAGAAGAGAAAAGGTCTAGACTAGCCATTTATAGAGGCTCTGAGAGACTTCTGAGAGCCAATCAGGGAAAAATGAAAGTTCCAGAGTAGTGGAGTATTCAGTTGACTAGAAAGCATAAATTTATAGAGAACTCATTGTCGTTTTTACATTTGTCTAATCTTTCTTTTAATTAATAGAATTTATTTCCAGAAATCTCAGCCCCCTCCCTACTTTCCCTATACCACAGAAGACATCATTAGGCAGACAGATATGTATATTTAGATTATGGCTTTCATGTTACTCTTTTTCAGTTCATTCTCTGGAGGTGAATTTTCACAAATTCTACAAATATTAAATCTATAGTTGCATATGATGTTCTCTTCTTTCTACTTTTTTCACTCATTATCTTTCCAAGTTAAAAAAAAATAATCTGCTCCTTATTTCTTATAGTGCAGTAGTATTCCATCACAGTCATAAACCACAATTTGTTTAGCCATTCCCCAAATGATGGGCATCCCTTTGATTTCCAATTCTTTGCCACCACAAAGAGAGCTGCTATTAATGTTTTGGAACATTAGGTTCTTTTCCTTTTCCCCTGATCTCTTTAGGAAATAGACTCAACAATACAGTTGCTGGATTTAAAGGCTTACATGGTTTTATAGCTGTGGGGCATAATTCCAATTATTCCCTAAAATGATTGAATCAGTTCATTCTTCTAACAGTGTATTAGTGTCCCCATGTTTCCACATCCTCTCCAACATTTGTCATTTTGTCAATTCTGTCAATCTGATGGATGTGAGATAATACCTCAGAATTGTTTTGATTTGCATTTTTAATCAGTGATTTAGAACATTTCTTCATATACCTATATATATCCCTTATGTCTCCATTTAAAAACTGTTCATCTCTTTTGCTCACTTATCATTTGAGGGAATGACTCATTCCCATAAACTTACTCGCTTAAAGTTCTCATATTTAGATATGACCTTTGTCCAATAGATTGTCTGAAAAATTTTCCCCAGTTTTCTGCTTTCCTTCTAATCTTGACATTTGTTTTATTTGTACAAGCCCTTTTAAATTTTTTTTAGTTCTCTAAGTTACCTTCTTTTCCCCCCATTATTTATTTTTTAATTTAGAATATTTTTCCATGGTTACATAATTCATGAAATCCCCTCTCCCCTTTCCACCCCCCTCCTAAATCTGACAAGCAATTCCACTGGGTTATACAAGTATCATTGTTCAAAACCTATTTCCTTATTCATATCTGCAGTAGCATAATCTTTTAACATCGAAATCCCAATCATATCCCTATTACATTTTGTGATCAATCACATATTTTTCTAATGCATTTCCATTTCTCTGGATATGGACAGCATTCTTTCTCACAGATTCCTCTGAATTGTCTTGGGTCATTGCAGTGCTGCTGCTAGTAGAAAAGTCCATGAATATTTTTGTACAGGCTTTTTTCCTAATTATCTCTTTGGGGTACAAACCCAGCAGTTGTATGGCTGGATCAAAGGGCAGGCATTCTTTTAAAGTCCTTTGTGCATAGTTACAGATTGCCCTCTAGAAAGGTTAGATCAATTCACATCTCCATCAGTGATGCTTTAGTGTCCCAATTTTGCCACATCCCCTCCAACACATATCACTTTCCTTTGCTGCCATATTGGCCAGTCTGCTAGGTGTGAGGTGGTACCTCAGAGTTGTTTTAATTTGCATTTCTCTAATCCGGAGGGATTTAGAACAATTTTTCATGTGCTTATTGATAGTTTTGATTTTATTGTGTGAAAACTGCCTATTCATAAGACTTTTAATTTAATGTACTCAAAATTACTTTACATCTCACAATACTCTTCTTAACATCTCACAATACTCTCCATTTCTTGTTATTCATAAATTTTTCTATTACCCATAAGTCTGGTAGTTGTATGTTCCCTGTTTTGATTTACTTATGATATCTCTTTTTATGTCCAGATCATGTATTCATTTTCATCTTTTCTTAGTGAATGGTGTAAGATATTGGTCTAGCCCCACTGTCTGGAGTAATGTGGGGGGCTCACAGGCAGCTTGAAGGTGCAGTTTGGGCATGTGATCTCTAAAAGGTTCATCAATGCTGGTCTAGACCTAATTTCTGCCAAACTACTTTCTAGTTGTCCCAGCAGGTTTACCAGATAGTGATTTCTTATTGTAATAGCTTGATTCTATACTTTTGTCAAATACAAACTTACTATAATCTTTTACTACTATTTGTTATATGTTTGTTTTGTTCTACTGCTCCAGCTTTCTTTTTCTTAGCCAGTACCAGAGAGTTTTGATAATTACTGCTTTATAGTACAGGTTTTTTTCCATGTTAAGTTCTTTACTGGACTGAAAATAGTTAATGAGTTTCTTTGTTATCTTAAAGTCATTACTGATATTTTTGCAATCATTTGACTAATAAATTCTGAGTCCATTAAAAATATAGGCTCCCTTTGTACTTTGGATTACTGAAATTCAGGATCTGATATGGCTTAGAGTCCCCCTTCTGATCTGACCTTTGAAGCAACATTTCACATAAAATAAGACTAGCTTGATTCTGCTTCTTAGAAACTTAAATGTCCATATTCACTGTTATCAAGAAGTAAATAATCTGTTTGGGTCAACGAGGCAATTTGGGTGTGAGGAAGGATAAAGGGGATATTAGGTGATTATAAGGTGATTGGAGGAGGAATGAAGGTACGGGAAGATATATAGGAGATAAAGGAAATGGGGTATGTAGGAGAGGACAGCTCAAACAGGTTTATTCCCAGAGGCTTGAGACAGAGGATACAGGGAGGAAATTAGGGCCAGTAAGAAATGTTTAGATTTTGGCTGGAGGGTTTCTCTTGTTAGTTTCTAAAGTCTCATGAGGAAGGAGTCGAGAGGGTCCCTCCCTGCCAATCAAACTGATGACTTGGAGGAAATCCCGGGTAGGTACTTCCTACCAAGATGGATGCCCCCAGTTCTCTCAAGAAATAAAAAGAAAATGATTCCTTCCCTCTTTAGCCCTTGCCTCAATTTTCAATATAATGATTCACCAGAGGCTTTGAGTAGGGTAACAAGGGGATTTATTAATCTCAGGTTAGTCAGAGGGAAAGAGGTTCAGGATTTTCTAACTGCTGCTAGGGAGAGGGGCGATGGTGGGGGATGGGTTGTGGAGAGGTTTAGACTGAGAGAGTCTGCTCTCCCAGTCGGGAGATTTGACTGCCTTTTAAGTAAAGTCCTTATTAAATCACTAAAACTAGGGGTAACTTATTTGAGGATACTCTACTTGTCTATAGAACTAAAACCCAGAATGTTCAATCACCAAACCCTCCATTCCACCCAGGACCCACGGGAAATTCAGGGGAAGGGGAGGGATATGGATGGAGAGATCAGGGAGAGGTCCAGAGAAATGAGATAGGTCTAAATCTCCCCAAGACAAGATAAGCCAGGCCAAGGCCGAAGCAAAGCCAAGGTGAAAGGCCAAAGCAAAAGCCTCCAGCCACAGCGAAAGCCAGAAGGCAAAAGCCTCGTCAGTTGGAACTTCACCTCTATTTATAGTTTCATCCAACTGACTTTCTGAAGATTCTAAGATGTTTAATTAACTGACTTTTTGTGACCATTAGAAATTACAGAAGCAAAAAGTTTCTGTTAGCCACCTTGCATTACATCACTTAGGTACCTCTCCCATTTCTCTGCCATGACAAAGGCTGTCCAAGATAACTCGGGATGCTGTCTCCTTCCTGTTCCCATCCGCTAGAAATCCCTGATTCCTTAAGGTCTTGAGTCTCACCTTTATGAGGGCTTTGTTTTTACTTCATATTTATTTTGTATTCACTTACATTATTTTCACCCAGTAAGGACAGGAATTATTTTGTTTTTGTCATATCCCTAGTATCTCACATGGTACCTTGTAGATAATAAATGCTTGGATTGAATCCCATAGATCTATGATCTCATGTATAATTATTGCTTTCCTCAGTGCAATTTGCATCCTAACTGTTCTATGTCATGCTTTTCCATGCCCTTCACAAAACTGAACTCACCCCATTCTTTTCTGTCTTAAGGGGGGTTCAGTACATTATGGCCTGTCTATTATTTCTCATGCTTACTATTTCACCAGGCCACCTCCATGTTATGACTGTCTACTAAGGAATACATATGTTGCAGCTTGTAATAGAAGGTCTCTCTTGTAAACAAAATGTTTACATATTGAATTATTAATAAACCAAACAGAAATAGTTTTGGTCAGGGCTTGTTAGGTGTATATGTAGATAATATATGTAAATATCTATGTATATACATCTGTGGGCCAGTAGAGGGCACTGTTGGATTTTTTTATAAAGTCGCTTTGTGGAAAAGGAAAGTGATTGTTTTAAAACCTAGTTTCCTGTTAAGTTTTAGTTAAGTCCAGAATAAGTAGGAGTATATATTCACTTTTTTCCCTAAGTTGTGATAGTTCTGAATTTTATCTAATTTACAGTAAACCAACTTAAAAAAAAATCCTTACCTTCTATCTTAGAATGAATATTGAGTATTGGTTCCAAGGCAGAAGAGTGATAAGGGCTAGGCAATTGGGGTTAAGTGATTTGCCCAGTGTCACATAGCTAGGAAGTGTCCAAAGTCATATTTTAATCCAGGTCCTCCTGTCTCTGGGCCTGCCCCTCAATCTTCTGAGCCATCTAGCTGCAGTGTGATAGTAGTGTAACAAGAACTCAAGATTTGGAGTCATAAGATCAGGACTTGACCCCTAGCTCTAGTACTTACTGTCATTTGGAATCTTAATTTAAAACATTTTACCTTTATGATGACTCAGTTTCCTTATCTATAAATTGAGGAGTTTGGAGTAGACTCTAAGATCTCTTTGAGTTCTGAGATTTTTGTGCTGTCTCTTTGAAAGAACTGACCATAAATCCTGCAAAGCTCCAAAGAAATCTGTTTGAAATTTGATTGAAAGAGTTAAGGAACATTTTAGGTACTTGATGCTACAGATTTTACTCTTTTACTTTTAATTCCTTTTTACTTCAAGTGGGAGGGTAGAATTCAGTTCAATATTCACTAAGCACTTTCTATGAATAAGGACTAGGCTTGAGTGACACACAAAAAAAGATACCATCTGTGTGGTCACATTTATCAAGCACCTTCTATGTGCCAAGGTTTGTGTTAAGAACTGGGAATACAAAGAAAGGCAAAAAGATAGTCATTGCTTTCAAGAAACTTACAGTCACTATAAGAAAAGTGAGCAGGATAATTTCAGAAAAAGCTGGAAAGACCTACATGAACTGATATGGATTGAAATAAGCAGAATCAGGAAAATATTGTGCACAGTAACAGCAATGATCAACTGTGAAAACTTGGCTATTCTAAGTAATACAGTGATCTGGGACAATTCTGAAGGACTTATGAGGGGGAATGCTATCCACCTCCAGAGAAAGAACTGTTGGAGTTGGATAGATGTGAATCAGAGCATTACTATCTTTCATATTATTGTATTTACCGTTTTATTTGGGGGTCTTCATTTTGTATGAGTGTGCTCTTACAACAAGGACCAATACGGAAGTGTGTTTTTCAGGAAAATAAAAATAAAATTTAAAAAAGCTTAAAGTCTAATGGGGTGACAACATGTAAATAACTATGCATGGTAAAGATATAAAGGATAAAGTGGAGACCATCTCCCAAGGAAGGCATTAAGATTAAGAAGGAATAGAAGAAGTTTCTTATGGAAGGTAACATTTTAGCTGAGACTTGAAGGAATCCAGGAGGTAAAGGTGAGGAAAGAGAGAATCAGACTTGAAGAGAGCCAGTAATGCCTAGAGTCAAGAGATGAGTGGTCTATTTTTATAGCACAATAATATTCCATTGTTTTCATTTACTGTAATTTATACACATTCTTATGTTGATGGGATCCTTGAATGAACTGAACTGTTTTCCAAATGCAATATACACATAGAAAGCACTTAATAAATGCTTTATTCATTCATTTTTGTTGGTGAATTTTGTCCTAAGATTGTGTCTTTTTCATTAATGCATTATATTACTTTGTTTTGTTTTTTGATATTTAGAAAACTGAGGCTTATTTGTGACATTAGTGGACTTGTCAGTTTTTTTTAAACTAGCTTCAAAAGAATGATATCAGAATTTCTGTTGTGGCTTAATATTTTTACCTCTAACCAGAAAAAATTCAATAGCTATGAATATAAGGTTTTATAGTTTGAAAAAATTTAGATGAGTAGAACATGAAGCATAAAAAGTTGATATAGCAGTTCATGTGAAAGCCTGAGTCAATTTCTGTGGATAAGTAGTTTGGTGTGGCAGTTGTATGACTCATTAGGAATTAGGATGACATAACTGGCAAAATACTAATTTAGACTTAGGCTATATTAATATGGAGGCATAGGTATAGTGGAAAGAGAACATCTTTTAGAGATATAAGAATGCAAGGTCAAAGATTTAGAACCAGAGGGGATGTTGGATGTCATCCAGTACAAACTTACCATTTACAGTTGAAGAAACAGGCTTAGAGAAGAATTGGCTGCCCTAATTTTGTTTTTCCATCAGTTATTTTTCAATGTACCCCTTTCCTATTCCCTTTCCCCACCGATCCTTCCCTTGTAACAAGGAAAAAAAAAACCAAAACAGTTTAAGGAAAATCTACCAATCCAGGAACCACCTTTAATTAATCAGCTACATTTCTAACTAAAGGGAGGGGAAGGGGCATTTCTCTTTTTCTGAGTTCAATATTAGTCATTATAATGTTTGATATTTCTTTTTTGTTTACATTGTTGTAGTCATTGTGTATATAGTTTTCCTACTTTTGCTTACTTTACTCTGCTTAAGGTTCTTATACTTTTTTAAAGTTAAATTTCTACCCAATTACATGTAGAAACAGTTTCCAATATTTTAAAAAGAATTTTGAGTCTTGAATTCTTCCCCACCCCACTCTGCTTAGATGATAAGCAGGCTGATACAGATTTTACATGTACTATCAGGTAAAACATTTTTCCATATTAATCCTTTGGTGAAAGGAAACTTGAAAAAAAATAAGTGAAAAAAGTTTGCTTTTATTTGCATTTGGACTCCATCAGTTTTTTCTCTGGAAACATGAGTCCTTTGTATTGCTGAGAATAAACAAATTATTCACAGTTGTTCAATGTATAGTATTCCTGTCATTGTGCACAATGTTCTCCTGGTTCTGCTTACTTCACTCTGCTTCAGTTCATGTTGATCTTTCTAGGTTTTTCTAAACTCTTGCTCCTCATTTCTTACAGCACAATAGATAGTATTCCATTATAGTCATATACTATAATTTACTCAGTCATTGCCCAATTGATAGATATCCCTTCAATTTCTATTCTTTGTCCCCCAGCCCCCAAAAAGAGCTGCTTTAAATATTTTTGTATATATAGATCCTTTTCCTTTTTGTGTTTTTGTTTTATTCTTTTGGGATACAAACCTAACAATGGTATCACTGGGTCAAAGGCTATGTGCTGTTTTATAGTCCTTTGGTATAAATTACTCTCCAGAATGGTTGAATCAGTTCACAATACCCCCAGTGGTGTACTAGTATCTCAATTTTCCTACATCCTCTCAAATTTTATTATTTTCCTTTTCTGTTATGATAGCCAATATAATAGTTGTGGGGTGGTATTGCATAGTTGTTTTAATTTTCATTTCTCTAATTAATAGTGATTTAGAACTTTTTTTTGTATGACTATAAAAAGTTTTAATAACTAAGAAGTGCCTGTTCATATCCTTTGACCATTTATCACTTGGAGAATGACTTGTATTCTTTCATATTCAACTCATTTCTCTATGTATTTGAGAAGTGAGTCCTTTATTACAGAGACTTGTAAAAATATTTTTTACCATTACTATGTTTTAATATCTGTCCTATTTCCCCTGTTTATATATTTCTCTCTCCTTTCATTCTCTCCATCCTCAAAAGTGTTTTGCTGCTGACCACCACATCCCCCAATTTTCCCTTTTTTCTATCAGCCTCACCCCTCTTCTCTTATTCCCTTTTCCATCTATTTTCCTGTAGTGTAATTTTCCATACCCAATTGATTATGTTTATTCTTCCCTTTTTGAGTCCATGTGGGAATAAGGTTCCTTCTTCATCTTCCCCTCCACTGCAAAAGCTCTTTCATATGACATCATTTACCCCATTCAGTTTTTCCCTTCCCTTCTCCCAATGCATTCATCTTTCTCATCCCTTAATTTAATTTTTTTAGATATCCTATCATATTCTTTAAGATTTAAATTAATATCCACCACTCCAAGAATTATATCTTATAAGGTTTATTAATGATCACTTGAAGTAGAAGGAATAAAAAGGAAATAGAAGTAAAAAAAACCCCAATTACCTAACAAAATTAAGACCATGTGACTAAGTTCTCCCACCTGGCACTCATCCAACCGCCTCAGCTGGATTTTTAGGAAACGAGCGAGAGATGGGGCTACACAAAATTCATATCCTCCCAAGTCAGCACGTAACGTGAGAAGGAGAGTGGGGTGCTGTGAATAGTAGTTTTAGGGTACAGAAATTCTAATTACACAATTCAAGTCATATCTTTACCCTGTATGTATACTACTTCTAACTGCTCTAATAATGATGAAGTTCTTAGGAGTTTTAAGAATCATTTTCCCAAGGAATTATGTAAACAGTTTAATCTTATTGAACGTCTTTGGATTTTTCTTCTTTTTTACCTTTTTATGCTTCTCTTGAATCCTGAATTTGAGATTTTCCATTCAGCTCTGGTCTTTTCATCAGGAATGTTTGAAAGTCCTATATTTCATTGACTACTTATTTTTTTCCCCTGAAGGATTTATGCCCAGTTTTGCTCAGTAAGTGATTCTTGGTTGAAAACCTAGCTCCTAGGCCCTCTGATCCTTTAATATAGAAGAAATGCCCAAGAAGATAAGAGCAGTGACTAACTATATATCTGTTTACTTTTCTTATGAACATTTGGTCATTCTACAATTGGGTTGTCCTCAATGAAGACAGGAGGAAGGAAAGACAAGCTTTCAATTAGAGATCATTTCTTACATGAGAATGTATCTTTATGGTCACATAAATTATAGAGGATATAAAACTCAACTGTGAGTTCATTATTTTTCACTTATGATGATAGCTAACATTTATGTAGTGCTTACTGTGTGCCAGAGACACTGTGCTAAGTATTTTGAAGTATGTTGATTCTTCCAGCCTTATGAAGTAGGTGCTGACATATCCCCATTTTATAGAGGAAGAAACAGAGGCAATTAGAGGTTAAGTGACTTACTCAGGGGCACACAACTAGCATGTGTCTGAAACCAGATTTGGATTCAGGTCTTCATGATTCCAAGTTTAATGCTCTTATCTACTGTGCCACTTAGCCACATAAACAATGGTAAAGGCTACCCTTCAAGTATTTCCTATAAATATGTTAAAAACATGCAAGACTGACTCACAGAGACAAATTTAGAGTAAATAACTACTTTGTTCAACAATTTGCTGAGTTACTGACATACTGATATAGCACAAGGAGATATCTTCTTCTCTGCTCCATGGAGGGGGCCTTGCTGCAGGAGGAGGGAGGTTATAGTCATCATTAGTCATAGTCATCAGGTTAGATATTTTTGCTTAAATGTTTTTCTTTGTTACAAGTGAGGATTCAGTTCTAATTTGTCAAGAGAGGGAGTATTTCTAAAAAGAAAAAAAATTAGGAAGATCATTGGAAGGGCCCCTTAAATTTATCTAGTCCATTTTATAATTGAGAAAACTAATGTTTTCAAATGTTAATTGACTTGCTCAAAGTTACACAGATAGTAAGTAACAAAGTCAGGATTTGAACCCAAGTCTAATGACACTAAATCTTTTATTCTTTCCACTGTGCCTTTCTGCTGTACAGATATTTATTAAATGTAGACCTGAAAAGGATCTTTGTTGTTCAATCATGTTAGCTTTTCATGACCCCATGGATTTAGTCCAGGGGATTTTCTTGGCTAAGATATTGAAATGGTTTGCCATTTCCTTCTCCATTGTGTCCCCAATTTACAGATAAGGGCCTGAGGCAAATAGGGTTAGTGACTTGCCCAGAGTCACATGGCTACTGTAAGAAATAAAATTAATATAGAATGATAAATTTAAAAATATTAGGGTTTTAAAGAATTTATTGAAAGCCATTTAGGAAAATGAAACCACATGCCTGTTTAAAGGGACCCACCATTTACCTGCTCCTCCCATCCTGGCTCCTCCTCCACAATCACAAAAGAGGAAGTACCAACTCTGGCACTCCACTATTTAACCTTCTGTTTACATTATTAGGTAATTGCCTACGTCATTTATGTAAGCCAGGAATCATGAGAAATGTAGTTTGAAAAAGCCCTAAATGTCCACAGGAAGTTTAGGTCAGGGACCTCAAAATTAGTTCAAGGACCCCCAAATTTCCAATATCACACTAGTAAGTGTCTGAGGCCAGATTTGATTTCAGATTTTCCTGATTTCCTGCCCTCTTGCTTTATCTACTGTACCACCTAGCTGTGAAGAAGGACCTTATCCAGACTTCTTTCTTTTTACAGATGAACTGAAGCCCACAGTGATTAAATAACTTTCTTTTTGACAGGCATCTTATTAAATTTTCTTCTCATTTTGTAAATCTTGGACAGGGTCTCTAGTTGGCAATCCCAGAAATTGACCTGGAAAAATCTAGCTGGATTGATTACTTTTGAGCAATTACAGGGCTTCAGTGATGTCAGACTGCTCATTAATACAAAAATCCTTCCCTTTTATGCCTGAATTCCCCTAGTAACAAATGGCTGAGATGTGACCCATCTAAATCAATTAAGAGCTGAAATCTCAAATACTCAAAGAACAATGGGAAGATTAGGCTGTATCATATTACAAAAAATTGACAAGTAACATAAAAAACATAATATGTCAACAAGTACTTATCAAAAGCCTCTTATATTCCAGTACCCTGTTAGGTATTGGGTATATAGATATAATTAATGAAACAATACCTACTTGAAAATAGGTTACATTCTAATGAGGTAGATAAATCATATATAAATGGAGAAAAATAGAATATTAAGGAAGTCTCTGACTTAAATAGAGCTAGGATAGTCATATAGCAAAAATAAGAGAAAAACTTTCATCATGCTGAATGGATCCTCTCTAGAAAACTTAGAGAAAAACATAGAAAAGAATTGTACAGGTTTAAGAAGGTATTTGGGGTTGAAATTTGCACTGGTGAGTATAGTACTCACAAATGTAAAGTCATAGATTCATCAAATTCTCCCTACGCCAAAAGAAAGCAGATCCTAAAAACTTTGTCTTAACAGGATATAAGCTGTTATCTTGAATAATCTCCTTTGTTAGAATGTAAGTCCATTATGAATAAGAATGGTTTCATTCTTTGTACTTGTATCCAGTGCCTGATACATAGTAGATGCTTACTTATGAGAAAGAAAACTAACCACATTCAGAGGAAGAACTGTGGAAGGAGAAACACAGAAGAAAAACCAACTGCGTGAACACATGGGCTGATGGGGATATTATTGAGGATGTGGATACTAAACAATAACTCTAGTCCAACTACCAATAATATGGAATTAGGTCTTGATCAATGATAGATGTAAAACCCAGTGGAATTGTGCATTGGCTAAGGGGGTGGGTGTTTGGGGGAGAGGGAAAGAACATGAAATATGTAACTTAGGGGAAAATATTCAAAATAAAAATTAAAAAAAATAATAATTGTTGATAGATTGATGGATAATATCAGTGTTGGAATACCTTGGGGGGATAGCTGGATGGCTCAGTAGATTGAGAACCTGGCTTAGAGACAGGAGATCCTAGGCTCAAATCTGGCCTCAGCTACTTCCTAGCTGTGTGACCCTGGTCAAGTCACTTAACCCCCATTGCCTAGCCTTGTCCGCTCTTCTGTCTTAGAACCAATATACAGTATTGATTCTAAGATGGAAAGTAAGGCTTTTTAAAAAAAAGGTTGGAATACTTCTTGAATAAAGTAACTTCAGCCTTGCTTAGAATGGAAGCCAGCTAGAACATGGTATTTGCCTTGGACATAACCATGAAATTAAAAGATTCTTGCTTCTTGGAAGCAAAGCTATGGCAAATCTGTACAGCATATCATGCTTGCCAACTAAAACCTCTATAGTCAAAGCCATAGTTTTTCCAGTGGCAGTGTATGGCTGTGAGAGCTTGACTATGAGGAAAGTTAAGCACTGCAGAATCAATGCTTTCAAATAGTGGTGCTGGAGAAGACTTTTCAGAGTCTCTTGGACTCTGAAAGAGATCAAATCAGGATTTAAAGAATTTAATTCAAATTACTTACTCAAAGGTCAAATACTGTATCTGAAGCTCAAATAGTTTGGCCACATGATGAGAAGACAGAACTCATTGGAAAAAATCCTGATGTTGGGAAATGTTGAAAGCAAAAGGAGGAAGAGACAGCAGAGATAGCTAGTGTCATGGAAACAACTAACATGAAGTAGGACAGACTTTGAGAGATAGTAAAGGATAGAAGGGCCTCATGTGCTATGGTCCATGAGGTCATGAAGATTTGGGCATAACTGAATGAATGAAGAGCAACAATATGGAGAGAAAGAAGTGGAGTGAGTCATGCCTTTGACAGAGGAGTTATAGAAGCCTGATATTCTGTTTAATAACTTAAGATGCTTTATTAATTTAAAACAAGTATTTAATTTTCTTGTTGAAACAAGTAGTATTCATTTTGTCCTCATCCTAATTAATTCAAAGGCCAAAAAAGAGGATCCGCTATCATTTGTATCCAAAAGGGAGAGAACATGGAAAATTGAAAGATGTTACCAGTCAAACTTAAATATTTTCAATAGGCTAGCAAGCATTTAATGTGCATTTAGATTTGTTTTCTGTATGTAGTACATGAACAAAACTGTGATACGACCCTGTTCCTTCAAGGATTTGTAGTCTTGTTAGGGAAAAAAGAGTAGTGCACATGGAAGAAAATTCTATATTACAGTAAGCAGTCATATTATTTGATCTTAACGGTTATAATAATCCAGGAAAAGGAAAAATAAATATGCCATGTGACAAGAAAAAAGCATGACAGCTGTCAATTTAGGGACAATGGTTATATCTGCACTTCTAATAGTAAAGTTGCTTGAAATGATCTTTTATTCTTAATTATAGTATAAATGAAAACAGCATGGACTTGAATGATATATGGATTTGTGTCCCAATACTGTTTAGTGTCTTATGTAGCCTTAAGCTAGTCATCACTTGACTCTCTGGGGGACAGTACTTGTCCTCATCTCTTCACAGTGTAGTTGTAAGGGTCCAGTGAAGCACTATATATACAAGTCTTTTTGCTACTCATTATGAAATACTCTATAAGGATAAAATAATATTAGTATGTGTAAGCAGTATAGAACAATAGAACAGAAATGAAATTGCATTTCTTATTCCCTAGACTGACAGTTTAAAATTAAATTAATCCATTACCAATTCTTAGAAATGATTCGAATAAGTTAGTTTAGAAAACTTCTCTAAGGGGAAAATATTTTGTCCTTCCTAGAATGAAATGAGGTATAAAGTAGCCTAACATCATTGAGGTGGGGGAAACTTCATTAAAGCGTTCTGGAGGCATCTAGGTAGATTAAGAGTCAGGCCTAGAAACAGGAAGTCCTGAATTTAAATGTGGCTTCAGTTACTTCCAAGCTATGTGCCTCTGGACCTAGCCCTTACCGCTCTTATTCCTTGGAATCAGTACACAATATAGATTCTAAGACAGAAAGTAAGGGCTTAAAAAAAAGCTTTCTTCCACCCCTTGTCCATGTTTCAGTTAGGTTATTATTAATGTTCCTCCATCTTCATTGTTGGTAGAAAGGAGCATGATCCCACTCTGTACCTTCCTTGAAAATAGTAACCATGTTTATTTGATTTTTATAACTCTTCCAACTTATAGCACCATGAATTATAAATAAGAAATACTTATTTACACATTGAGCTTTATTTATTTTTCCTCTTGTGGTACACAGTAAGAGACCTAAAAATTGATAATAAAATAATCCCCAAACTACTTTATTCTCAAAATAATATACTTGAAGTATATACATCAGAGACATGCAGAAGATTTTTGAGACATCTAAGTGGCACAGTGAAGCAGCCAGGTGGTACAGTGGATAGTACTAGACTTCAAGTCAGGAAGACTCTAGGCAGAATCCTTTCTTAGACACTTAATAGCTATGTGACCCAGAGCAAGTCACTTAATCTTTACCAATCTCAGTTTCCTCATCCATAAAATGACAATAGCAATAGCTCCTACATCCCAGGGTTGTTGTAAGAGTCAAAAAATATAACATGTAAAGCAGATGTTAAAGTACTACATAAATGCTTGCCTTTATGAGCATTTGCAGGTACTTCATTTGTCTTCTTTACTTGCCATTTCCATAAGTCAGGAATAAGAGGGGTCAGGGAAGGTTTCATAGAAAAAGATGGCATTTGAATGGGACTTTTAAAGATAGATAGGAATAAATGAGGGGAAGAGAAGATATTTCATAGACAGACAATGCCAAGAGCAGAGACACAGTCAGAAAAGCATCCTGGGCATAAATAGGAACAGTCGTCAGTCTGGTTTGGCCACAGATGAATGATACGAACCAAGGCTTGGAAAGCAGGCATACTGGGGGCAGCTAAGTGACTCAGTGGATAGAGAGCCAGGCCTGGAATTAGGAGGATTTTTAAATCCTCCAAATTTAGATAAATTAGGAGGATTGGTTTAAATCTGGCCTCAGACACTTCCTAGCTGTGTGACCCTGGAAAGCACTTGGTTCCAGTGGCATATCGTTTACCTCTCTTCTCCTTGGAACTGATACTTGTATCAATTATAAAACATAAGGTAAATATATAAAAAGAAAAAAAAAGTGGTGCCAGATAGTGCCTTGCACATAGTGGATACTTAATAAATTGGTAGTGTGTGTGTTTTTTTTTTAAATTAGTACATAAACAAAGAAGTTTTGGCTTGACTTCATAGGCAGTAGATCTGATCAGAAGTGTTATAACCATATCTTAGCATTGATGCTAGTTTGGTAGAAGCCTTCAAGTTTGATTCAGGATTGTGAGGAACTGGGAAAGGTACCTGCATAAGTTTAATGTAATTACAGGATTTACTGATATTTAAACTGGCTTAGTGGACACAAACTGAGGATACATGTGATATGATGGAAACATGTCTCCCAACACTCTGGATCTTATTTGTTTGTTTAAAAGAATACTTCTTAGAAAGTCTTCCTAGTGCTACATGGTGTCTGACCATAGGGGAGTCTCAGTGGCTGGAGATGTAGGTGACTATAGACTGTGAGAACAAAGAGAGCTTTATGTATATAGCCTTATTATACAAGGCATGCGACACACACCTCTGAAAATACCGATCATGAGTAGACCAGATTAGCTTGAACAGGAAGTGGGTGAAAGGGCTATACTTAATGGACTCCTATGGCATTTGTAGCATTGAGGGGGCACAGGAGATTGAGTTTTGGGCCACAATGTCCAAAAAACCTTCCCTTAGCTTTCTTGTTTCTAGTTATAAGAATAAAAAGAGCCAGACACCAGTGTTATGATAGAGGGGAGATAGAGAGAGAGTCTATATGGTAAGACTTTTCTGGCTCTCCCCTTCCACCAAATATACACTGAGAGGCTTCGAGGGGGTGTCACCCCAAAACTGGGTGATCTGGATGGTCATGCTGCCCCTCAGAAGTTGGGGGCAAGGCTTTCCTATAAGATGAGGTATGGGGGACTCCATTCCGATTCTGAATGAGGGAGGGGTTCATGCAAGCCTCCCCCAAGGTCAGCCAACTTCACAGTGGGTGGTCTGGCTTCAAGATGGAGGCAGCCAGACCAAGCTGTGATTCTCTCCCTCCTCGTCTCAGGCAATTTGGAACACTATCTGACTAATGAATGGCTTTTATTATTTACAATTCAAGGGTTAGGGAAAGGGGTGAAGGGCAGAGGGATTTTGGGGTGTCCTCTTCTTTATTACTATGGGGTCCGTCACTCGGGTGGGAATCTTTGGGGTTCTCACTCCTAAGCGTCTCCTCTCACCTCTTCTCCTTAAGTTTCTATTTCCTATTTCTATCCTTTTCTATAACTGCAAGTCAAACCGGAAAGGGTCTCTCAGCAAGGTTGGGTAATGGGAGAAGGAGCCCAAGAGATCGCTCCCAAAATGGAGTCCAAATACTTAGCTAACTCGATGATTGAAGTCTTGCTGGGTGAGAAGCATTTGGGATGCCTTTGACCAGGGAATCAGGGTTTCATTGTCCAATGAAAGATCCTCAGGAAACCCTCAGGACTGGATTCAAGCCAAGATGTTCTCCTCCTCCCTCTCTCAGTCCTCAGCTGGAAGTTCTTCCTCCCTTCCTTCTCTGGAGAATTACCCAGAATCCCCTTTGGTCTTAACTGTCACCAGCAGTCACTTCTTCTCTGCCTCCTTCTGTCCCATTGCACAAATTCCATCCTTACATAGTTAATGGAAATGGCAAGTAAGAAAAATGAGAGAAGTACAAGAGTAAGTGGAAGGCAGAAACTGCTAGGTCAGCAGGAAAATAGTCTGGCATAAATTAAATTTAGACCAACAACTCAAACCTTCTGGCATGATAAGCTCTAGATGGATACATGGTCTGATATAAATGGTCACATTATAAATTAGAGGACCAGTCAAGAAAATGTCATTCACAAGCAGGGATAAGGGAAGAATTTTTGACCAAATGGTGGATAGAAAGGATCACACACAATAAAATAGAAATTTTGGTTACATAAAAGTGAAAAGTTTTTGCACAACTCAACAGTGGTTAGAAAGGAAAAAAAGGATATTTGCAATATCAGTATTTTTGATAAAAATGTGATATCTTAAAATATATATAATTTAAATACATTAGAATGACAGCTATTCCCTAAATGGGAAGATCAGTTAAGATAGTATAGAGAGGGAATAAAAGAGGATCCAGGGTAGAGTGTTGGAGAGAATACCCACAGGTAGTGGGAATGATCTGGATTCATCAGACAGATAGAAGGAGAACCTGGAGAGAGAGCTACATTATGAAAAGTAAAGAAGAGAGAGTATCCAGGAGAAGGTGATTAATAATGTCAGAGGTGTCAAAGCTTGAAGAAAGGTTAAGTAAAATGAGAACTGAGAAAACAATTATGAAATTAATACAGTGAATACTTAGGGTTCCAGAAGACTGATATTGAATCACTCTGCTTTACTTCTTAATGGAGGAGTGAATAATATAGACTAGAAGTATAAAATGAGACATACATTCTCAGACTTGGTCAACACATCAATTGATTTGACTTGACTATGCTTATTTTGTACAATTGGAGATTTTTGTGCTGGGGGCAGGGTGGTTAATTTGAAAGGGTAGTATCAGAAATCTTGAAAAAAAGGAAGAAGAAACGAAAGAAGACTGTTAGTGAAACATTTTTTAAAAATACACAAAGCAGCAGAATGTTGTTCAGACCAGACAAGCAGGTCAGAGTTGAAACTTCACTGTGTTAAACTTAATATATATTTAAAATGGAAAAAGCTATACATTTATGCTATAACATACAATCATTTTCTTTTCTTTTATAAGGAAATTTCATGGTTTTGAAGTTTCTCAAATTCATAATCATAAAAAATAATTTTTTAACCCCAGAATTCATTCTGTATCTGGTTCCTCAGCCCTATAAAATAAAATCCCATTGACTGTATGACTTCCACAACAATTCTTATTCATTATTAGTTTTTTCTAATTTTGTTTACAATTTTATCTTGGTTAAGTCTAGTTTGTTATCGTATGTTATATTATAAAAATAACATGAACAATTTTATAAAAGAAATACTTATTATTAACACCTCTTCCTTTTTCAAAATGTGGTACACTTATTTTTAATTGATGTCTAGATGACTATCACCCACTTTACCCTAGGGAAAAAATGCAGAACCAGCTTTTACAACTGGGCTGACTTGAGAGAAATGAGACTTGAAACGAGAAACCCCAATAACTATTATTATCCAGTATGTAATGGGACAGAAATATAGGAAACAAAGCCAAATCTGCCTTTTCTTTCTGATAATTTTTATGACCAGATTATAATGGATACTACAAATAAAGCAGGTTTTCAGATTTCTCTTATATTAACCCTAGACATTTTCTGTGATGGAATTTGCTTTTCATAAATTACAATAATATACAGGTAACTATAATTAACTATTTTTACTGTAAAAGAATATCATTGTCTTTTAAGTTTTAAAATAAGAAGCTGTATCTTTGCATAAGTAAGAAAATGTTGAACAGATTAAGAGGGGGAAAGCAAGTATTTTTCCCCCTCTTTCCTATCTTTGTCTTATTGGCATAATACCTAATGATAGAAATTGGAGCTTTTTATATTGTTTCCCATTTCCTTTCGAGTGAACCATGAAAAAGTATAAAAACATATTAAGTTATTAACTTTGTCACAATCAGATTGAGGGAAAAATATAAACTCTGGAGATATTAGCCATCATTGCCTGACTAATCTCAATATCTTGGAGTGGTTTTGAGTTTCTTTTTAAAAGTATGTTTATTTTTGCCATTTATCTCCAAATTAGAGATGATCACTAAACTCATACCTAGCAAGGTAAAGTAAAGGGAGAATAGGCAGATCGTTATTAATACTTATGGTTATATAGTTTTTTTAAACTAGTTAATATGCAAATGCTCTTTCCCAAAACTATATCTGTCTGATACTAAGATTGACTGAATAGGTTAATGGCAATGATATTGATAAGAGCCAGGATTTAGATTAGTCTACTGGATACTTTATTTCAATTTTTTAGAAGTATTTTATATAATTGTGTTAAAATATTGCTGCCTATTTATTTTTAAAAAATTAAAGTAAATTTAAAGTTAATTAGGTGAATGTAGAATAATATACCTGTCAGATCTATGGGAAAGGAAAGAATTTAACAAGAGATAGAGAATATTACAAAATGTAAAATGAATAATTTTTATTACATTAAATTAAAAAGGTTTTGTACAAACAAAATCAATGCAACCAAAATTAGAAGGGAAGCAACAAATTGGGAGAAAGATTTTATAACAAAAACGTTTGACAAAGGTCTAATTTCTCAAATTTATAAGGAGCTAAGTCAATTGTGCAAAAAATCAAGCCATTCCTCAATTGACAAATGGTCAAGGGATATGAATAGGCAGTTCTCAGATGAAGAATTCAAAACTATAAATCTCTCCTGATTAGAGAAATGCTGAGATACCACCTCACACCTAGTAGATTGACCAATATGACAGTAAAGGAAAATAATAAATGTTGGAGGGGATGTGGCAAAATTGGGATACCAATGCATTGCTGGTGGAGTTGTGAGTTTATCCAACCATTCTGGAAGGCAATTTGGAGCTGTGCCCAAAGAGTTTTAAAAGAATGCATACCCTTTGATCCTGAAATACCACTACTAAGTTTGTTCCCTAAAGAGATAATGATGAAAAATATTTGTACAAAAATATTCAAAACTGTGCTCTTTCCAAAAAAATTAGAAAATGAGGAGATATTCATCGATTGGGGAATTCCTGAACAAATTGTGGTAAATGATGATGATGGAATACTACTGTGCTGTAAGGAATGATAAACTGGAGGATTTCTTTATGAACTGGAAGAATCTCCAGGAACTGATGCAGAGTGAAATGAGCAGAACCAGGAGAACTTTATACACAGAAAGTGAAACATTATGGAACAGTACAGTGTAATATATTTTTCTAATACAAGACAATCCCAAGGGACTTATGAGAAAGAATGCTATCCACATTGTGAGAAAGAACTGTGGGAGTAGAAACACAGAAGAAAAACAAATCACTTAACATTTGTTTATATGGGTATATGATTTGGGATTTTGGTTTTAAAAGACTGCTCTATTGCAAAAATGAGTACTATAGAAATAAGTATAAGTGATAACATTTGTATAATCCAGTGGAAGTGCTTATTGGATTCGGGAGGTGGGAGAGAAGAGAGGAGGGAAAGAAAATGAAAAATGTAAATATGGAAAAATATTTTGAAAATAAAAACAAACAGAATAAATGATAGGTTCAACACCCACCCCACCCCAAATCATGTCTGGGTGGAAGCTGGGTGGTTCAGTGGATAGAGAGCCAGGCCTGAAGATGGGAGGGCCTGGGTTCCATGCTGGCCTTAGATACTTCCAAACTTACTTGCTTCCACTTAATCAATACAGAATAAAGGTTTAAAAAAAAAAGAGGGAAAAGTTAATATCTGTTATTTTTAAAGAGTGTATATGTTAGGAGTGGGGAAGAACTATCTTTTAGCTCTTTGGTATACTTAGCCCATAGTTTTAGTTAAAATTAAGGAATTAAGCAGATGGTTAACAATATTTGTTGTTGTTTAGTTGTTTTTCAGAAATATCTGACTCTTTATTACCCCTTTTGGTTTTTTTTTTTTTTTTTTGGCAAAGATACCAGAATGGTTTTCCATTTCCTTCTCCAACTCATTTTACACATGAGGAAACTGAGACAAACAGTTAGGTGACTTACCCAGGGTCACACAGCTAGTAAGTGTTTGAGGCCAAATTTAACTCAGGTTAACAAGTCTTACTAATTATAGGCCTGGCACTCTTATACACTGTGCCACTTAGTTGCCCCTGGTTATCAGTGTCTACATGTTACAAATTCTGGCCTTGGAGGTGAGAATACTTTATCAGAGCCTTGCTCAGTCCATTTTTGTATTTCTTAAACCATAGATAGTGAATGTGACGGTATACCTTCTTACAAAAGTAATTACCATTTCCACCTTAGATGATTATATTCGCAGCTCTTTATTACCTTTGATATGGCTTTAAAGGGCAATAATTTGTAAACTATATAAGTCCCCCACTACATTTTTATTAGTTTTGGAAGCACCCCAAGTAAAAGTTTCTGTCAGGTGTCACTCATAAAAATAGCACAATGTGTTGATAATTTGATTTACTCAATTATATAAAAAGGTTAATTTAAATTGGACAGTTAAGAAGTTTTTACTTCACACATACACACAACTGAACCGTCCTTTATAACAAAGAAAAACATTTAAGAAAAGTCTTAGATTTCCTAGAGCCAGGGGACTTCTGGTTAAGATGGCAGCAGAGTAAGGAGCAGCTGCTTGATCTCTCCTAACCGAAGCATACAGGACTCAAGGGGACATAAAAACGAATCCAGACGAACGAAGGGACCCCACAACAGGGTGCAGCATTGAAAGTATGTGGAATCGGGGCATTTCCACTCTGTAAAGGGGTGAAACAGCTTTCACTAAAAGGTGAGAGGAAGAAGCCCCTCCCACACCCCCCCCACACCACATACAGCGCCAAGGCCAGCACACAAGAGTTAAAGCAGGTTTGGGGCACCCATTAAGTCATTGACAGCTCCAGGGCTTGTTCCTGAAAGCAGCAAGACTTAGGACCCCAAGAGGCTAAAGAATGCACACGGACTTTCCTGAGTGCCTGCGCGGGTGAAGGCATTGCCCTAGGTGCGGACAAGGATCTCGAGTGCAAGCTTGGACCTCTAGTGGGGACCCTGTGCAGATGGGAGCACGGCTGTGGAAGCAGCACCCTGAGACTGCTGAAGGATCCTCGGGCAGAGGGGCAGACTAGGGATGACCAGGAGGCTTGACCCTGAGAACAACGAGACCTGAGACCTTGGGAGCCTAGAGAGCGTAGACAGACCCTGAATGTGAGGACAAAGCACAGAAGGTGCAGGTCTAACAATGGCAAGCCAAAATCGGGAACCCCAGAAGAGAAAGATTATCAAGAAGAAATCGGTAACACTCAACAACTTTTACACAGAGAAAATCCAGACAACAGAGGAGGACAAACAAGTAATCATATCCAAACCTTCCCAAAATAATGAAAACTGGTCACAAGCTATTGAAGAGTTCAAATCAGAGATGATGAGAAAGATGGAAGAGATCTGGCAAGAAATAACAGTTTAAAAGGCAGAATTTTGCAATTGGAAAGTGAGGCTCAGAAATCAAATGAACTGATAAGCAAATTGAACACCAGAAATGACCAGATTGAAAAGGAAAACCAAAAGATTTCCTAGAACCAATCTTTTGGTTTATTGCTTTAAAAAAAAAAAGAAAAGAAAAAAAGAAAGAAAGTGAGGGGATGACTGATCTTCTTGACAAAATTGTGAAGAAAGTCTTGTTGGTGTCTCTAGAGTCCTCCTTCCCTTTCTCATTCCCTCCCTGCCACCCCCTCCCATTCTCTACCCAATACCTCTGAGTTAAGATTCTTGGGAGATAAAAAACAAAGTGAGTTTTGTGTTTCTTAGTTACATTAAAATTAAGATACAGTTTGACTTGAATGTCTTCCAGTAGGAAAAGCAGAAGAGTTGAGATAGATAAAAGCTGCCTAGGACCTGTAAGAAAAGAGAGGCATTGTGGTAAAATGGATAGAACACCAGACATAGATTTGGGAAGAACTCTTATCAGAATTTCACCTTATGTACTTGCTGCCTGGGCAAGTTACTTAGACATCTCATTGACTCCTTTCTCACTTGGAAAATGAAAGGATTTGTCTGAGTGACCTCTTAAGGTTTCTTCTAAGTCTGTGATCCTATGAACCTATGAAAGCTTAATACTTAGGCCTAATATTCTCAAATGATCTCATGGTCCTTCCTAATGACTCTTCTCCTAGCATCCATGAAATTGGGAGAGGGCTAATTTTTTCTGACTAGAGCCACTTAATTGTTAGAGTCCATTAGAAAATGAGCTGATCTAGCAAACATGAGGGATAACTGATAGACTACTCTATACTCCTTTGCTGTTTGCATGATGTCAAGAGGAAGTGAAAGAGACAGAAAGCACAATGAGTTTGTGGTTTTATTGTGGTAGACTTAGGGGAGGACATAGGCAGAAATCACACAGGAGGGATAAGGTGCCTGTGAGTCCCCCCACATTACCCCAGAGAGCTGAGGGAGGAAGTGTTGCATTGGCAGAGGGATGGAGCATGTAAACATTGTCCGTAGGCATGGTGGAGAGGGGGAATGACAGCAGCCCCTTCCAGCAGGCCGGGGTATGCATGCCATGTCTTCACCAACACAGGTATAGATGAATTACTCCGCTTTGTTAGAAGTTGATATCTGCATATTGATGCTATTAGCAATAACATTTGTGTATTTGAGTATCATAATTTTTTAAAAAATCTCAGATATTTCCAAATTTAGTTACAGATAAATATAATTTCAAAAAGAAAGCTTTGATTGCAAGGCTCTGTGGCCCAGTACACTAATTGGGTGTGTGGGATGTTCAAGAAAACTTAGCACCTCTGAGGTGAGGGCTTACCAAGCCTTTTTCAGGGCTGCTTATCAATCTTTGGTGTCTTTACCCAACTCTCACCTTTGGCTCCAAGAAGCTGCAGCATGTATAGCAGCCATACCATAGCAAAACCATCTCACCAGGCAGACTAAACCAGGTTGAAGGTAACCCAGAAACCTCAATCGAGTTTGTCCATGAGTTAGGAGGATTCTGCTCCAAGCATGTGAAGACTGCCTCCAGTGGAATGGGTAGATGAGAAGAGTTTGTTCCCATAGTCACGAAGGAGGCTGAAGGAGGTAACTGGAGTGCTTAGAGCTTGGTCAGACATCAAAGATGCTAAGGTTATTCACTGCATCCCAAGCCATTGCCAGTCATCCTTACTTTTATCTTGCCACTGGATTTGGATGACTCTGGAAGAGAGAATGAGGCTAATGACTATGCAATTCTGTCTCACAGAAATCTGATTCATACTCAAGTCATTGGTCTTCTGAATGATGAGCAACAGGAGCTTGGCCCAAGAAGGCAGCTGGTGGGCTCAGTGGATAAAAAGTTAGGTCTTCAGATTAGAGATCCTGGGTTCAAATCTAGTTTTAGACATTTCCTATCTGTGTGACCCTGGGCAAGTCACTTAATCCCCATTGCCTAGCCTTTACTGCTCTTCTGCCTTAGAATCAATGCATTCTAAGGCAGAAAGTAAGAGTTTAAAAACAAAAACATGGCCCAATGGAAAATGTTCCAGATTGGAGTCAGAAAAACTGTTAACTGTTATTTTCTATGAGACTATGGGAAAGTCATTTACCCTTTTTTATGTTTTTTTAAACCCTTAACTTCTGTGTATTGGCTCATAGGTGGAAGAGTGGTAAGGGTGGGTAATGGGGGTCAAGTGACTTGCCCAGGGTCACACAGCTGGGAAGTGTCTTGAGGCTGGATTTGAACCAAGTACCTCCCATCTCTAGGCCTGACTCTCAATCCACTGAGCTACCCAGCTGCCCCCTCATTTACCCTTTTTGACCTCATTTACTTTCTCTAAAATCTACATAATAGATAATAAGAAAAAAATATGTGTACAAAAATATTTATAGCCACATTCTGTAGTGACAAAAAATTGGAAAATGAAGGGATGTTCACCAATTAGGGAATGACTGAACAAATTGTGGTATCTGTTAGTGATGGAATAATATTGTGCTGAAAGGAATAATGAACTGGAAGAATTCCACATGAACTGGAGCAACCTCCAGGAATTGATATAGAGCGAAAGGAGCAGAACCAGGAGAATGTTGTACACAGAAACTGATGCACTGTGGCACAATTGAATGTAATTGATTTTTCTACTTATAGCAGTGCAATGCTAGTTGGGAACAGGCCCCTTTCTCAGCTTTGGCACTGGACTCCACATACAGGGGTAGACAGATTTAAAAAAAATATTAAGAATAATTGAGCAAATAAAGCCAATTTTAAAAAGTTAACTAGGATACATATTAAGTAATATGATTTCTTATTGGAGGAAAGATTAGGGACTTTCCAAGTTGGGAGGAGGAGAGATAATATGTACAATGCCCTGAAATCAGAAAAAAAGGTATCTCACTCCCACCAAGCATCTATGAAAAATCAAAGAAGGTTAGAAACCATTACTGATTGATCAGTATGGGACATCTCTAAAACATCAGTGGAAAGTTGTAATTATGTGTCCTAGATATTTACTTAATGGTTTTAGGAATATTCATATTGCTTAAAGGGGTACTTCCTAATGGGTGAGGTTACTGATGAGTTTATTTGTGAAATAAAAAATCATAACATTAAAATGTATAGCTCTTTCTATTTTTCAGGTAATGCAGTGGTCAGCAGGTTCTGCCAGCCTGAGTCTTCTCTCCTTCAAAGTCTATGCATCTTGTAAAAAAGAGAAAAGGGACAAGTGTTCAGTCAGAGTTGATGAGGTAATGCACAACTTCTTATTGAATTTATTTCGTGGCTTAGAGGCTGTAGAGGATTTATAAAATAAGCACTAGAATGCATAATTTATGAGGTCTTTAGAAGCAGCTCAATTTAGAACCAGGTATTCTTGCCTTGCTCTCATAGATGCTCAAATGGCTCAACTACTCTTTGGTCTTTGGATTTCACATTTTTGTTTTTGCTATCTTTATGAAAACCAGGGTGATTTATCTTTAGAAATTGTAGAGGGGGGGGGAACATTAGTGTAGATTGTTGGAGGGATTTTAACACACTTTTCAAGTGATTTTTTGTTTATTTCATAAGGAGTGGGATTGGGAGCCAATGAAGTATAAATAAAATAATGACTATTTTCAGGTTTATTCTGAGTTGAGATGACCAATAAAATTTTTCATTGGATCCAATTGTTATCTTTCTAGTGGTTCAGACTTTAAATGAGGAAGCTTTAATGATAGGATAAAATAGACTTCAAATATCTTCAGCCTTCAGTGCTGACTTTTGTTATGTTAAGCTTGCCTTTATTTATTTATTTATTTATTTATTTATAAAACCCTTACCTTCCATCTTGGAATCAATACTGTGTATTGGTTCCAAGGCAGAAGAATGGTAAAGGCTAGGTAATGGGGGTTAAGTGATTTGCCCAGGGTCACACAGCTAGGAAGTGTCTGAGGTCAGATTTGAACGTAGGACCTCCCATCTCTAGGCCTGGTTCTCAATCCACTGAGCTACCCAGCTGCCCCCTAAGCTTGCTTTTATAAAGTGTGTGTAGGTAACTATATATTCTAAAAACACTCTGCTAGTAATTAGATATGCAAAGGTCTTGACATCATTGAATTCTTAAATCCTTCTCGCCAATATAACATAAACAGATAACATGTAGAAAAAGAATCTTTGTTGTATGTACATTAAAACTCCTATAAATTTGATCAAACTGTTCTATGTTTGTGAGGATGAATGCTATAAAGGCATATTTTCCTCACTTAATAGTGTTTGACTAAAAATTTCAAAAGCATTAAATGAATGCTTTATTTAAAAAATTTTGAACATATTTACATGGGACATCTTTTTTAATGTTCTAACCAATGCATGCAGTATCAGCTTATTGTGTATATTCTATGAATTTAGCTTTGAATCTTTTACATTTATTTAAATTGTTTCTAACAATTTGTTCTTTGAATAGCTTCTCAGAAATGCCTCAGACTTTTGTCATTTTGATACGCTTTAACTGGCAACATTGACTGCCCAAGAAATGAGTCACAGAGGAACCTGAATTTAGCATATAAGGAATATTAAACTACATAAATAGTAGTACTATTATAAATGGAATTGATAGGAGGCATTCTAGCTTGTTTTTTCCATCCGTTAAAATTACAGCTTGTGTAATTTTCAGGCTAAACATTTATTGGGATTGAGGAGGCAGTGTGGGAGAGTAGAAACCAGAGGGTCTGGATTCAAGTTTTGCCTCTAAATGCGTAATAACTACAGCAAGTCATTTAATCTTGCTGGACCTTAATTTCTCTATCTGTATGATCTATCTTTCTTTATATGACTAGCTCTTGTTCAATGATCATATGAGCCAAAAACAAGTCTTAGACAAAAATGTGCAGAGGAATCCACTTTACTCATCCTCTTGTACATAGCATCAGTTATACAGAATAGACAATTTTTGAGAGAAGCAGAAGGAGGAGTAGAACTTCCTTTAAATTTTACAGAATTAGCAGCCCTGTATGGTACATATAAGTGTAAACATAGATAAAAATACGGTTTTTTTCTAACAATATATCAGGGGTACTAAATGAACAATATAGTTAGAGAGTTTCAAAAATGAGGTGAGAAAAAATTTTAAATATTTTTTATGTTTTAATATGAAATCTGAGCCTGCCTAAATTGCATATGGGGAGGGGAGCAACTCATTTATTTAAATCTAACATGGTTGTTATTCATCATGCATTTTACAAACATAAAGTAACTTTTTTTATATTTTTATTTTGAATATTTTCCCATAGTTACATGTTTCATGTTCTTTCCCTCTCCCTAAACCCCTCCAGCCCCCCTTAGCCAACGCACAATTCCACTGGGTTTATATGTATCATTGATTAAGACCTAATTCTATATTATTGATAGTTGGACTAGAGTTCTCATTTAGTGTCTACATCCCCAATAATATCTCCAACAGCCCATGTGTTCAAGCAGTTGTTTTTCTTCTGTGTTTCTCCTCCCACAGTTCTTCCTCTGAATGTGGCTAGTTTTCTTTTTCATAAGTCCCTCGGCCTTGCTCTGGATCCTTGTGTTGCTGCTAGTAGAGAAGTTGGTTATGTTTGATTGTACCACAGTGTATCAGCCTCTGTGTATAATGTTCTCCTGGTTCTGCTCCTTTCATTCTGCATCAATTCCTGGAGGTCATTCCAGTTCACATGGAATTCCTCCAGTTCTCATAAAGTAACTTCTACTGTGTGCAGAATCCTATATTAAATGTGGGGCATTGATGAGTTAAGTAAGACATGATTCTTACTTCTCGCATAGCTTACCACTTAGGAGGGAAATAAGATATAACCTAAGATGAATGTAATATATGGTAGCATACTGTAAGAACATTGGACAGTTACAAAGGACAGTTACTAAAGGGGATTGTATCAGAGAAGGCTTCACAGAGAAGGTGGTAATTAAATTACACTTTAATGTATATGGAAGAATCTAACAGCCCAATGAGGAGGAATATATTCTTGTCATCTGGGGTGTTTCTCCTTAAAAGCAATTTTATAATTTCACTTAATGGATACATAGATCATTTCCAAATTGTAGTTCATTCAATCATCAAGATTTGTAACATGATGCTAAATAAAGTATGAGAGTCTCCTAAATATTTTTTAAAATCTGTAATTCATTATGTGAATTAACAGAACTTCCCTTTATTAAACTAAATGACTTAAAGGTTCAAAAAAAGCCCAAAACAACTGAAACCTCTCTTTGATTCAGTTACCTAATGTGAAACATTTTATATAATCTATCCAAATAATTTTTACATTTTAAAAGATCTAGATAGTGTTTAAAATTTCTAACCTGTCTTCTCTCAGAAGGAAAAAACAGAAAGCATAGAAACCCATAAGGAGTTTTTAAAGGCATAAAGTACCTTTTCAAATATATGATTTTATAGCTCTTGTTTAGTGTTTTTGTATTTTTCCAGTGAATGAAATTTAATCTTCATTCACTTAAACTTTGGAATGTGTTACATCATCTAGTTTATTCTCTTTTCTCTATACTTCACTCTTCCATATACATTCCTACAGTTTCTTCATCTGTAAAATGAGGAGGACTGAACAAAAATAACCCCTAATATTTCTTCTAGTTCAGAATCTGTGGTGCTTTAATGTTGATCCACTACAGTACATTTTTATTTTTCACAGATATTCTTTGTCTATTACTTTTTAAAAACCCCTTCTGTCTTAGAATCAATACTAAGTAAGGTAGAAGAATGGCAAGGGCTAGTCATGAGGATTAAGTGACTTGGCCAGGGCCATACAGCTAGGCTAGATTTGATCTGAGGTCCTCCCAACTCCAGGCCTAACTCTTTATTCACTGTGCCACCTATTTGCTCCTTTTGTCTATAATTTTTACACTACTCTAGTTCCATTTCTTTCCCTCTCATTTTTTTTCTGATCCATAACTTTACCAGTACAGATCAAAAGCTGTTCTTCGGCTTATAATATTAGAACCCTCCCTAGGATTTCAGGATGATTTGCTTAAGATCTCCCTGCCAGTACATGGCCTAATGAGAACTTGAACCTACAGCTTTCTGACACCAAGACTGGCAGCCCTACAACCACTGTTACCTACTTCTCAGTGATATGTCTAAATAGATCATACTTAAATATCGTATAATAAAAAATTGCCAATATTTTGTTCACTTCTAAAATATATTTTGAGAATAAGCTTCGGTGTTTTTGAAGAATGGGGAAAAGGGAAAAAATAACACTTGTCATTGTAAGCTTTTACCATGCAATTATTTGTTGAACACTTTATTCTCCCTTGGGATGATTTTTTTTTTTTAAATTTTAAACCCTTAACTTCTGTGTATTGACTTATAGGGTGGTAAGGGTAAGCAATGGGGGTCAAGTGACTTGCCCAGGGTCACACAGCTGGGAAGTGTCTGAGGCTAGATTTGAACCTAGGACCTCCCGTCTCTAGGCCTGGCTCTCAATCCACTGAGCTACCCAGCTGCCCCCTGGGATGATTTTGATGTTGTAAATCTGCCTGCAGAAATAAATTGTCCTTATTTTATATATATATACATATACATATATATGTATATGTATATATATGTATATATATGTATATCTAAGAACTTGGTAAATCTGGGGTTGAATGAAGAAAGGAATAGGTATATTCATTTCTGCAAGAAGTCTAAAATAAATTGACTATGTATATTGAATTCCTCTTCTACTTAAAGAACTATATTGAGCAATTTGTGCTGCTGATTTAAGTAATGTGTTTTTGTGTGCAATTCTGTAGTTAGTCTGTCTTTAAATATATAATGGAAACTTGTCCTCCCCCAAATTATCAGTTAACTAGTTCTTTAGCATGCTTCTTCTAACTTCAGATGTTTGTCTTCACTAAATCATTTAAATCCTTTGAACTTCCTTTTTTTTTTTTTTTAATTTTTTTTTTAAATCCTTAACTTTGGTGTATTGTCTCATAGGTGGAAGAGTGGTAAGGGTGGGCAATGGGGGTCAAGTGACTTGCCCAGGGTCACACAGCTGGGAAGTGGCTGAGGCCGGATTTGAACCTAGGACCTCCTGTCTCTAGGCCTGACTCTCAATCCACTGAGCTACCCAGCTGCCCCCTCTTCCTTTTTTTTTTTTTAAAGATATTTTATTTTTTAAAGAACATATGTGGAAATTAACTTGAAAGTTTTTATGGGAACTGGTACCCAAATGGCTGAGCCAAACTAAAGATGGAGAGAACCAGCTGTATTTGATGACCAGTGGTCCAGAAGACCATTTTTTTCTGGAATTCTAGAAGTCTTCTTTTAAAACAGATTTTACTACAAAATATTGGTCATCTTTATCAAGCAGTGGCTAGTCAATCTAAAAACCCCTACCTTTATAGGGCTTCCTACCAAAGAGAATATGCTGTTAATACAAATATAAATGCATATGAAAAAATGTACATGTACTATGGGTAAGTAAATAATAGCTATAATATTGGCAAGCATTTCCTAGTCCTAGTAAAAATTGTTTTTTTTTTTTAATATAAGGACTATAGTCTTTTTTTTTAAAAGACTTTTTTTTCCAAATATAGGTATTAAGAGAGGTAAGCTAGGTGGGGAGGTATCCTGGGTTCAAATATAGCCTCAGATACTTCTTAGCTGTGGGACCCTGGGCAAATCCCCAATTGGGTAACCCTTACGGTTATTCTGTCTTAGAGCTGATTATAAGACAAAAGGTAAAAGTTTTGTTTTTTTTTTTTTAATATTGTATTAGAGGCTATCAGTTTAAGTGTAAGAATTGTTTAGGAAAGATACAACTTTTTATTTAAATCCTTCACTTCAAACTTGAAGAATAGCCCCCAGAAGATAGTTTTATGCTCTGGATTATCAAGGTAATTTAATTCTCACTGATTTATACTTGTCAAAAACAGTGTGAGCTATTTGTCTTAGGAAGATATCCTTTCCTATGATGGTTTTTCTATTCAGTTTTCTTCTATTTCCTTTCAGTGGAAATTAGAGTAAAAATCCTCTAAAATTTGCCATTTATTACTCTCTTTAGTTTCTTAGCAAAAATTTTTAAATATTAATGTTTGTACTTTAGACAAATGCCTTATTTTTTCTAGAGTATAGTATATATTGTACTTTTTCTCTTGCATGTTTTTTAGAAGAAAAATAATGCTTGGGCTTTCCAGAGCTTGGGACAGAGGGAAGAGAAGATCAAATTGAATATATACTTTAATAACAAGCAGAATCTCATGCCTTTAAAGGGGCCCACATGAAACAAAATGTTTTTAGATTGGTAGAGCTTTTTTTTTTTTTTTTTTTTTATCCTGGGACTCCGTTCTAGGAGCATAGGGCCACAACCAGTAGGCAATGGGACACACAGTCGCTCAGGGTCACCCAGCTGGAAAGTATCTGAGCCCGGACTTGAACCTAGGACCTTTCATCTCTAGGCCTGGCTCTCAATCCACTGAGCTAGCCCAGCTGCCCCTACTTTAGGTTGCAGTTTCTTTAGCAGATGTAGTTTTTACAGGGTGGGGTTGCTAGCCCCACGCCCAACCCTCCTCCTTTTTTCATCCGGGCTAGGGACCATCCTTGGCCCAGGAGTGGTAAGGGTGGGCAGTAGGGGTCAAGTGACTTGCCCAAGGTCACACAGCTGGAGTTGTCCGAGGCCGGACTTGAACCTAGGACCTCCAGTCTCTAGGCCTGGCTCTCAATCCACTGAGCCACCCAGCTGCCCCTGAGCTTATTGTATATGTCTAATTCATCCCTTCTTCTGCTGCCCCTCCTCTTCCTCCTCCTTCTTCCTTTTCCTCTTTTTCTTCCTCCTCCTTTTCCTTCTTTCTTCATCACCTTCATATTAAGCATTAACCGCACTCCGTACTCCATACATACTTGTAAGTAAAGTCACCTTACATTTCATTCATTGAACAGCCCCATTTTCAAGAGAAGAAAGTATAATTCTAATAGATATTTGCAAAATATGACTACCAACAATAATGTCTTCCAAAACTTTGTTCTAAATTCTCTTCCTTCTCTGTATATACTGTTTCACTTGGTGATCTTATAGGCTTCCATATTTTCAGTGATCATCTCTGTGCAGATGACTTTCAAATCATAGATATGTTAAAATTAACATGTCCAAAATTGGACTTATTATTTTTCTCCTTCCCTCTTCCTAACTTGAAGGGGAGTCATCTAGGCTAATACTCTAGGTGCCATCCTTGACCTCTCATTTTTTCTTCATATTCAGTCTGTTGCCAAGTCCCTTCTCATTTTCTCTCATCTGCCACTGCCAAACGCTTGTACTTGCAGGCCCTCATCACCTCACATTTAGACTATGACAATCACCTTATGGGTAATCTTACTGCCTCCTCTCCCTATTCCAGTCCCTCTTCCATTCAGCTGCCATAGTTATCTTTCAAAAGCATAGGTCTGACCATGTCACCTCCATTGCAGATGAACTCCAGTGGCTTCCTATTACCTGGTTACTAAAGTACAATTAATTCAAGAATCTGCTTCCTATGTACAATCAAATCATCAACCTAGTATAGGAAAGGTCAAAAATCAATAACAAATTAGAAGAAATAAAAAACATAAAAATATAATTCATATAGTTGAAACAACTTTAACCAAAACATAATCAAACAAGTCATTGATTTGGGGACTGGGGGTTGGGAAATGGGAACTGGAAAAAGGCAAAGAAAGTGACTTCATTATCACTCTTTGCTACAAAAGTTGCTGCAACAACAAGGCTACATGAGCCCAGAAATCATCTTGGTCAGCAAGCACTTCATCTTCTTCTAATCAGAAGGACTTGGCAACCAAAGGTAACTTCATTTTAGGACATAAACATATTTTGTAAAATAATATGGAGAAGAATGGAATTGTAGACCCACTGTAAGAAACCAAAAAAACTAGGGAGACAAAAATAAACCTGCAAAAACCATGGCAGGAGAGCAAACTCAGGGATAAAATCCCAAAACAATTATTCATAGATGAAATTGGCCAAATAAATAGTAATAGAATAAATTGACCAATATTTCTGTAATTTGTTTTCGTCAGCAGTGTATTTGAAACTGCCATATTTGAATTCTTAGTTCTCAACATGCTAAACAAATGAAAGGAAAGGGACTAAAACTGTGATTTCCAGGAACTTCTACAGAAGAAAATTATCTCTACAGTGCAGATTAGCACCTTTTCTTCTATTGAAAAGTTAAATGACTTACTTGTCCATGATCATAAAACCAAAAACAACTCAAATCTGGCTTCTAGTTCAATTTCATATCCACCATACCATGTGCCAACCTCCTCTCTTTACTTTCTTTGTTCTATCTCCCAGACTTCATTTTCCTAAGAACAAAATAAATAAGTTCTGCTTTTTTGTTTAGCCATACTGAAGAAGTCTGCTGGAGTCAGCACAATCTTACAAGAGATTTTGATGAATAATTTTACAATATATCTCAGGGAAGAGAAGAGATAAAAAGAATTGAGGAAATCACAAACTGCGTTATTACCCCCCAAAAGTAATTAAGGAGGACATCAATATCCATTTTTTCATCTTTAAGAGAGTAATCTATACTACAAGGAGATATTGTTGATGGGAATGTATAAGCTCTTCCAAATTATTTTCCACTGCGAACATTATTATCTCCAAAGGACCAAATTGGTAGGGGATGCAGAGGTCACTGAAGAGGTCCATAGAAAAGCAAAAGTAGGTTATATCGTATTTCCACCATTCCAGAAATGAAGTTAAGGATTATCCTAAAGGAAATGTATGTCTGGAGAAGGACATCAGTGAGTCAAAAAAGGAAACTTCAACACTTTAAGGAGCTCAATCAGGGAACATCAACAGATGAGGGTTGAAAAGGTTACAGTTATATGAGGCACAATCTGTATAATTGAAAGGAATAGACATTGATTAGATCATAGATCTACACTGATCTACTTAGTCCTGGAACATAGCAGGGACTTGGTATTTGTTTACTTAAATTTTAACAGAGCAGCACTCTTACTGTTTTAAAGGATTTTTTTTAGTAAAAAAAAGAATAACCAGTACAAATAGTTTTTCTTTTTTTTGAAAACCTTAAAAGTGGTGCAGTCAGTTTTGTTAAATCTTTAGTTTTCTCTGGGATCCTTCCTAGGATTCAGATTTCTGCTGAAGAACTTTCTGCATGAAGAATGTTTTTAATGAGTTGTGAAATGAAGGATCAGAAATGGGAACCTAGACTGGAATGTCTCTTTGAATATGTTCAACCAAGAGTTTACTTTGGCAAAAGAAATAAGACGTCTGTAAGTTAAATTCCTCAGGGTCTGAAGAAGCTAATGAATGTCTGGGGTTTTAGACAAGTTTATTCTAAAACTAGACTTAGAGAGCTGACCCTTTGCCAAAGCCCTAACAGATCAGATTTCAAACCTCAAATAATGAAATATCATATTTGGCCTCCAGAGAGTCTTAGAAATTTTTTATTTCTGGCAAAGGCACTCAGGGTTAGCTGACTTCACTACCCCCTGCCCACATCATCTAAAGAAGATATTCAGTTGATATTTTCATGGGTAAGCTCATTTTTCAAACTGAAAATTAATATTGATTTTCAAAACTGTGTTTTGCATGGTAGTTATTTTAAAATCCTGTTAATTTTTTTACTGTTAATTTTTGTAAAGTGCTATAGAGATGTAGTAAAATATTTACAGCCTAGTTAAAAAAAGCCCACTAAGTTAGACTGTTTAAACATTAACATTAAGCTATTTATATAGTTTTTTAAAGATTTACAAAGCACTTTGCTCATTGTAACACTAAGAGGTAGGCATAGTGCGAGTATTTTTATCCTTACTTTACAGATGCAGAAATAAGGCCCAGAAAGATTATGATTTGCCCAGAGTCCCACAGGGCAAGTGATAGTATCAGGATTTGAACTGAAGTCCCTTGACTCCAAATCCAGTGCCTTTTTTTCACTTTTGAATTATGTAATGATGAGTGTTCTAGAAGAAGGAAATAGACTGGAAAGAAAAACAATGATGTAATTTTTGTTAAATTTTTAACTAAAAGTTTATATGTTCTATGAATAATTAGAGAAATATATATATAACTTTGATAGAGAATTTATGATACAATTGTAGAAATTTGTAATAAAGAGTTATCTTATAACCTTGTCTAATTTTTTTTTAATACTTAACAGCTTTCACTCTACTCAATTCCAAACTTTGAATCCAAATATGTGGAGGAACCAAGAAGCCCCCTGGAAGAAGGCATTTCACAACTTAGAAAGTATGCTGGACCATATACACATTGGTTTCAGGTATAGCCCTTTTCCAAATGAATTGAAGTAGATAATGGTTCAAATAAATTTTCAATTCTGAATTCTCTTTCCCAGTTTTGTCTCATCTCTTTTGAGAAAAGAGAATAACAAAACTCATTGTAAATATGTATAGTCAAGCAAAACAAATTTCCATCCAAAGAAGAATACATTTTCAAAAATAGCCAATATAGTGTTTGGTTTAACAATTTATTACAGAGTGGTGTTCCTTATGGGAGAGTCGTTAGATAGTGGTAGTGATTTCAAAAAGAAGGAAAGAAGGAGAATCAGTAAAACACTTCTAAAAAAAATCATAACAGAGTTCTTAAAAATACTTTCTCCTTGCTTTATATTTGGTCTTCTATTAGTAATATTTCATCATAAAAATAGGCTGACAATATAATCTGGAATGACTCTAAGTTTTTCAAACTATGAGGCAGACTCATTTTTTCCATTAGAAGATAGAATTGCTCCTCTGCAGATAGTCATTTTTACAAAAGCGAGCTATAACATACATGCCTTTCTAGCAAATTAGTAAATATTTTTTTTTTATAAAAGGAACTGACCGAGTCAGCTAGGTGGCTTAGTGGCAACAGAGCCAAGCCTAGAGACAGGAGATCCCGGTTTCAAATCTGGTCTCAGATACTTCTGACCTATATGACCCTGGACAAGTCACTTAACTCTAATTGTCTATCCCTTACTGCTCTCTCTTAGAACTTATACTTAATGTCAGTTTTAAGACAGAAGGTAAAGATAATGAAAAGAAACTGATTTGATCAAGTAGCAATAACTTGTACCAATAAGTTGGTTTTGACTATCAAAAATATGTATATTTGTGAGGATGCAACTTTTCTTAATTTTATGTAGAACAGAGAGGATTTTATAGTTGGAAAGCAATTGGTTTGGCTTGCTTTTTATTTTTTATTTCCAATGACAATACCAGAGTCTTCTCTTAAAAAAACAAACTGCAGAATATGAATATTCCATTCTGTTTAGATGTATATTTTTCTATCTTTAATGGTAATGCTATTTGATCATAGTCTTTTTTTTCCCCTTTCAGGTTGCTTACAACAAGACTAAGCCCACAGTAGATGCTGCCATTCAACAAGGAATAGGTAAGTTGATTTATAATTAGTAACTTATAATCACTAGAATTTATGTAAAACACTTTTACATATGTTTAATTGTTATTGCCCACAGTTATAACATTTTTGGTTCAGTGAATAAACTGGAGAGGTTGTATAATTATAAAGCCAAGTGATTTAATGTTCTCTGGACTTCAGCTTCCTCATTATAGAAGGAGAGGGTTCCATATCTAGAGTCCCTTCCAGCTCTAATTCAGATAGATCTCTACTGCAGAGAGCACTGCTTCATTTAGTTACTCAGGCTTTACTCATTTACCCCAAATAGCCAATTGGTTGTCAGATCTTATAATTTTATGTACGCAGTATTTCTTGCTTATCTTTTTTTCCTTTTCACTTATAAGGCCAGTCTCCTAATTCAGGCTCTCATTACCTCTTGCTGGATTATTGAAATAGCTTCCTATTGGTCCCCTTGCCTTAAGTCTCTCCCCTCTCATTATTCAGAGTTGTCAAAGTGGCATTCCTGAAACACATCAGATCATATCGTTTTCCCATCTTACGAAACTTCAATGAAATACAAATTCTTTTCTTTGGCATTTAAAACTCTTCACATTCTAGCTCTGGCTGGCCTTTACAGCTTTATTTCATATTGCTCCTCATTATATTACACACTTTACATACAAGCCAAACTGGCTACTTCTTGTTCCTCATACATTATGTCCTATCTCCCATCTCCATGTCTTTACATAGACTGTGACACCTGAACATACTTCACATATATCACTGCCTCTTATAATCCCTAACTTCCTTTAAGGCACAGCTTCAAAGCCACCTCCTTTCCTGATTTCTCCCCCACTTATTCCTCCCCAGCTGCTACTCCTTCTCTTCAAAATCACTTTGTATTTTCTTCATTTATATTTTGTGTTTGTATGTACATGATGTATCCTCAGCCTCTAGCATAATGCCCAACCAATAATGGGTTCTTTGGAGATGCTTGTTGATTGATAAAAACTAGATCTGCTCTCTTTACATGCAAAACATATGGATTAAACACCTACTCTGTGCAGATCACTGTAATAGATACTGGAAGAGATAAAAGGTTTATATAAGATGTTGCCCAGCTCTTCTGGAGCTTATAATGCTAGAAGAGTAATAAAAAACTATGGTGCCCAACAGTACAGGATAAGTGCATTATAGAGGTAAACTTTTATTTTTTTAAGTATTTTTCCATGGTTACATGATTCATGTTCTTTCCTTCCATCTTTCCTCCCTCCTCCCAGAGCTGACAGGCAATTCCACTGAATAGCAAATCACAGGTTTATGAAAAAAGATAAAAATTTAAGCAGATGGGAGGGAAGTCAAGATCAATGGAACAGTGGGAGAAAGAACACAGAGATTGGAGAATGCAGGGGAAATATATGAGATGAAGTTATACAACGTGACTAAATAGTTGGAAACATCATTGGGAGGAGTACTTACTCACATTGTTAGCACTCTTTGCCAGAGTGCTTTTTAATCTTTGTATGTGTGACTAAAATAACAAACAAAACCTTCTTAGTAGTGTTATCAAAAAAGAAAGTAAATAAGCTGAGTAGAGTAGGTGGGTGTGAGGAAGGATAAAAGGGAATAAGGGATTATAAGGTGATTGGAGGAGGAATGAAGGTATGGTTAGGTATATAGGAGATAAAGGAAATGGGGTATGTAGGAGATGCAGCTCAAACAAGTTTATTCCCAGAGGCTTGAGACAGAGGATATAGGGAGGAAACTAGGGCCAGTAAGAAATGTTTAGGCTTGACTGGAGGGTTTCTCTTGTTAGTTTCAAAGTCTCTTGAGGGAGGGGTCGAGAGGGCCCCTCCCTGCCAGTCAAACTGAGGGCTGGAGGAAATCTTGAAGGTGGGTACTTCCTGTCAAGATGGATGCCCCAGTTGTCTCAAGAAATAAAGGAAAATGATTCTTTTATTTTGGCCTTTCAAACCCTGTGGTGAGTCACCACAGGGTTTGAATAGGTAACAAGGGGATTTATTAATACCAGGGTCAGTCAGAAGGGCAAAAGGGTTCAGGATTTTCTAATTGCTGCTAGGGAGAGGGGTGAGGGTGGGGGATGGGTCGTGGAGAGGTTTAGACAGAGAGAGAGACCGGCTCTCCCAGTCAGGAAGATTTGACTGCCTTTTAAATAAAGTCTTTATCAAACTTAGGGATAACTTATTTGAGGATACTCCAATTATCTAAAGAAAGTAAAACCCACTATGTTCAATCACCAAGCCCTCCCTGCCAACCAGAACCCAAAGGAAATCAGGGAAGGGGAGGGATGGAGATGGGAGATCAGGGAGAGGTCCAGAGAAATGAGATAGATCCAAATTTCCCCAAAACAAAATAAGCACAGGCCAAAGCCAAAGCAATTAGGCCAAAGCCGAAAGGCCAAAGCAAAAGCCTCCAGCCACAGCGAAAGCCAGAAGGCAAAAGCTCCGTCAGTTGGAACTTCCCCTCTATTTATCGCTTTAAGTTCTAACTGACTTTCTGAACATTCTAAGATGTTTAACTGACGTTTTGTGACCGTTAGAAATTGCAGAAGCAAAAAGTTTCTGTTAGCCACCTTGCATTACAGTAGCTGTGTATTAAGCTGTCTTTCTGCTACCTTGCTTTTTTGCTGTGTCACAACTATGCTATATTAGTTTTCTTTTGCTTTTTTTTAACCCCTACCTTCTGTCTAGAATCTATACTAAGTAGGGACAGCTGGGTGGTTCAGTGGTTGAGAGATAGGGAGGTCCTAGGTTCAAATCTGGCCTCAGACACTTCCTAGCTGTGTGACCCTGGGCAAATCACTTAACCCCCGTTGCCTAGCCCTTACCACTCTTCTGCCCTGGAACTAATATCTTATATTGGTTCCAAGACGGAAGGTAAGGGTTTTAAAAAAAAAAAAGCATCTATACTAAGTATCAGTTCCAAAGCAAAAGAATGGTAAGAGCTAGGCAGTTGGGGTCAATTGACTTGCCCAGAGTCACACAGCTAGAAAGTGTCTCAGACCAGATTTGAACCCAGGACATCCCTCCTTTAAGCCTGGCTCTCTATCCACGGAGCCACCTAGCTGCCTCTATGCCATATTTTTTGAAGCTGTGCATCACTGTTGACTTAAGTTGAACATCCTGCCTTCCTTATTTGTGATTTTTCAACTTTAGCTGATTTGAATATCCTGAATAACTCACTCTGTAACTCCATACATATTCACTCTTTCAGAATAACATTATAATGAGCATTATGGTGTTAGAAAATGAAAACGAGTCTGGTTAGCAGAAGGATATCTATTTGTCTCATCTCCCCCATTCCCCTGCAAGACCTGTGATCATATTGGTACGGGGAATTCCCATTGTAGAAACTCCCTCTACCAATGCAGATTGACAACTCTTCTGTAATTTACAGTCTCACAGTTTTCCAGAACACTTTGATGTTAAGTGTTTTACCCAGGATCATATGAAAGTATGTTTTAGATAAAGGGCTTAAATCCAGAAACTTTCAAAAACCTCTTTTCTATCCATTCTCATGCTGCCTCACACACAAAATTGCACATTTAAAAAAAGCAATTAAAAAGTGAAATAAGTGGAAGTCTAGAGAAGAAAGAGCCCTATTAATACAAGCTACTAGGTTAAACTTGAAGCCTTAGATATACTACCGAAAATTAAGTCATTATATTATCTAGCTTAGGACCCAGAAAAAGGAGAGCTAGAATAACAATAATTTGCTTTTTTATATAGAGGCCCATTGTTTGGAAGAATGACTGAACACATTTTTGGCTACGAATGAAACATAAGAAATGATGTTATTTAATGAATTCAGGAAAACAAGGGAAGATTTGTATGAACTGATACATGATGAAGAAAGCAGAACCAGGAAATAATGTACATACATATAGACTTCAGTAATGTAATTGAAAATAGCACTAAAAGAAAACTATACTCAAATGCAGTGAATTAGGTCCCTAAGCACAAATGATGAAAAGACAAATAAATTAAGAGCCCATCCTATTTTTGGAGAACTCTTAATTGTTGAGAAATTTTCCCTTCCTAACAAGCCCTAAATTTGCCTCCACACGTCACTACTATTTCTGTCCTTTTCTGCCAAGCAGAATAAGTATAATTGCTCTTGCACATAAAAGGCTTTCAGATGTTTAAAGATAGCTGGCTTCCCTAAATCTTCTCTAGGTTAGAATATCTCCCGTTTCTTCTACTCATCCTCATCTAACATGATCTTGGCTCTTTTCTGTCCTCATTCCCCTTCTTCTGGCTTTTTCCCAGTCTAAACCTACTTTAATCCATCCCTTACTCAGTTACTAGGTGAATTCCTCTGTTTGGCATTCAAAGATCTTCACTGACCTTGTACTATCTGTGTCCCATGCTCCTTCCCTTAACCTTTCTACTTCTCAGTTTTCCAGACTTCCTTCAAAATTAAGCTCAAATTTCACTTTCTCTAGGAGGTCTTTCCCAGCCCAACCGCCCCCTCACTAACTCCCCCCCTCCCCCTCATTACTAGTTTCTCCTCTCTCCCATCTACTTAGGATCTTGTATGTACCTACTCTATTTTCATGTCTCCCCTAGCAGGATGTGATTAGAGCATGTAGAACAGGGTATATTAAGAAATATTATGATGCTATAAGAGTCCCTTCGTGGTTGCCATAAATGCAAGAGTTAAATTAAAGTTGAATACTTCAAGTATTATTTTTATAAAGTTTTATTATCTGACAAAATAGAACCACGTGACTAAGTTTTCTGCCTGCTCAAAATGCCCGCTCCACCAAAGCTACCGACAGGAAGGAAAAGTGCCCTAGACATGGAACTCCACCCAATTTATCTCTTGTCTGTGTCAGCACATAACGACAGGAACTGAGTGGAGTCCTGGGAATCGTAGTTTTTCGGATAATAGATTCCAATTTCACAATGGTCCTTGATAGTAAAAGTTGTTTTTGCCTTTCTTTGTATTCTTAGTATTTAGCATGGATCCTAGAACATAGAAAGTAATTAATAAATACTTATTGATCGACTATTATCAATGTCCTTCTTAAAATGAGCCCACAGAGTACAATGGCTTCAAAAGTGGTCTGACCAGGAGAGGGTACAGTGGAATTATCACATCTTCATTTCTGGACACTGCATACTACCTAAGATTGTGTTCATTTTTTGACTACCACATCACACTCTTGTCTCCTGAGCTTGTAGACTCCTAAAGTTTCCAGATCTTTTCCAAATTAATTGCTGTCTAGGCACAGCTCCTTGTGTTATTTAAAATCACTTGGGATACTTGGAACTACATTTCCCGTGATTCCCAATGGGTTTCCTGTTTTGGATTACGTATTCAAGGTGAGGGACTGTTTTAAATAGGGGGAAGTGACTTTGAACTTCCTCTTTTAGCTACCTGAGCAGGAAGGTACAAAAGGTAAAATGGCTGAGGCAGCAGTTTGAATACTTACAGGCGCGTGGTCTAATGATTTTATCTCTATCAGCATGGCTTTTATTAAAATACTATTCTCCCTTCTAATCTTGGCCCTCATTATTTTTAATAACAACATCCTCCATCATGTATTTATAAAGTTGATTCTTGAAACCCAAGTGTAAAGACATTTTATTTTTCATCATATAATTAGGTTCAACCCAGTGTAATAAACTTTCATGATCTTTATAAACCTTATCAACTTTTTTTTAAAACATTTATTAATATTCATTTTTTTTGAATTTAAACATTTATTAACAATCATTTTTAACATGGTTACAGATTCATGCTCCTCCTTTCCCCTTCTCCCCCCGCACTCCCTCCACCCATGGCTGATGCACATTTCCACTAGTTTTGTCATGTGTCCTTGATCAAGACCAATTTCCAAATTGTTGGTAGTTGCATTGGTGTGGTAGTTTCGAGTCCACACCCTCAATCATGTCCACCCCGACCCATGCGTTCAAGCAGTTGTTTTTCTTATATGTTTCCTCTCCTGCAGTCCTTCCTCTGAATGTGGGTAGCGTTCTTTACCATAAATCCCTCAGAATTGTCCTGGGTCATTGTATTGCTGCTGGTACAGAGGTCCATTACATTCAATTTTACCATAGTATATCAGTCTCTGTGTACAATGTTCTTCTGGCTCTGCTCCTTTCGCTCTGCATCTGTTTCTGGAGGTCTCTCCAGTTCGCCTGGAACTCCTCCAGTTTATTATTCCTTTTAACACAATAGTATTCCATCACCCGCATATACCACAATTTGTTCAGCCATTCTCCAATTGAAGGATATCCCCTCCTTTTCAAATTTGTTGCCACCACAAAAAGCACAGCTATAAATATTTTCGTACAAGTCTGTTTATCTATGATCTCTTTGGGGTACAAACCCAGCAATGGTATGGCTGGATCAAAGGGGAGGCATTCTTTTATAGCCCGTTGAGCATGATTCCAAATTGCCAGCCAGAATGGCTGGATCAGTTCACAGCTCCACCAGCAATGCATTAATGTCCCAATTTTGCCACATCCCCTCCAGCATTCATTACTCTCCCCTTCTTTCATTTTAGCCAATCTGCTAGGTGTGAGGTGATACCTCAGAGTTGTTTTGATTTGCATTTCTCTAATTATTAGAGATTTGGAACACTTTCTCATGTGCTTATTGATACTTTTGATTTCTTTACTTGAAAATTGCCTATTCATGTCTCTTGCCCATTTATCAATTGGGGAATGGCTTGATTTTTTTATACAATTGCTTTAACTCCTTGTATATTTGAGTAATTAGTCCCCTGTCAGAGTTTTTTGTTATAAAGATTTTTTCCCAATTTGCTGTTTCCCTTCTGATTTTGACTACATTGTTTTTGTTTGTACAAAAACTTTTTAGTTTAATATAATCAAAACCATTTAATTTACATTTTGTAATTTTCTCTAACTCTTGCTTTGTTTTAAAGTCTTTCCTTTCCCACAGATCTGACAAGTAAACTATTCTGTGTTCACTTAACTTGTTTATAGTTTCCCTCTTTATATTCAAATCGTTTACCCATTCTGAATTTATCTTGGTGTAGGGTGTGAGATGTTGATCTAGACCTAATCTTTCCCATATTGTTTTCCAAATTTCCCAGCAGTTTTTGTCAAATAGTGGATTCATGTCCCAAAATTTGGGCTCTTTGGGTTTATCATACACTGTCTTGCTGATGTCATTTACCCCAAGTCTATTCCATTGATCCTCCTCTCTGTCTCTTAGCCAGTACCATATTGTTTTGATGACTGCTGCTTTATAGTATAGTTTAATATCTGGTACTGCTAGGCCCCCTTCCTTCACATTTTTTTTCATTATTTTCCTTGAAATTCTTGATCTTTTGTTATTCCAAATGAAATTTGTTATAGTTTTTTCTAATTCAGTAAAGAAGTTTTTTGGTAGCTTGATAGGTATGGCGCTAAATAGGTAAATTAATTTGGGTAGAATTGTCATTTTTATTATGTTAGCTCGTCCTACCCATGAGCAATCAATGGCTTTCCAATTGTTGAGATCCAGTTTTATTTGTTTGGAAAGTGTTTTGTAGTTGTTTTCATATAGTTGCTGTGTTTGTTTTGGTAGATAGATTCCTAAGTATTTTATATTGTCTAGGGTGATTTTAAATGGTGTTTCTCTTTCTACTTCTTGCTGCTCTAGTGTGTTGGAAACATATAGAAATGCTGATGATTTAGGTGCATTTATTTTGTATCCTGCAACTTTGCTAAAGTTGTTGATTATTTCTACCAGCTTCTTGTTGATTCTCTAGGATTTTTTAAGTAGACCATCATATCATCTGCAAAGAGTGATAGCTTAGTCTCCTCCTTGCCCACTTTGATACCTTCAATTTCTTTTTCTTCTCTAATTGCAACTGCTAGCATTTCTAGTACTATGTTGAATAATAGAGGTGATAATGGGCATCCTTGTTTTACTCATGATCTTATTGGGAAGGCTTCTAATTTATCCCCATTGCATATGATATTTGTTGATGGTTTTAGGTATATACTGTTTATTATTTTTAGGAAAGGTCCTTCTATTCCTATACTTTTCAGTGTTTTCAATAGGAATGGATGCTGTATTTTGTCAAAGGCTTTTTCAGCATCTATTGAGATAATCATGTGATTTTTGTTTGTTAGACTGTTGATATGGTCAATTATGTGGATGGTTTTCCTAATGTTGAACCAACCTTGCATTCCTGGTATAAATCCCACCTGATCATGGTAGATGATCTTCTTAATTACTTGCTGGAGTTTCTTTGCTAGTATTCTATTTAAGATTTTTGCATCTATGTTCATTAGGGAGATTGG
>NC_058132.1:380091833-380127582 GCF_016433145.1 Gracilinanus agilis | reverse complement strand
GTTGAACCAACCTTGCATTCCTGGTATAAATCCCACCTGATCATGGTAGATGATCTTCTTAATTACTTGCTGGAGTTTCTTTGCTAGTATTCTATTTAAGATTTTTGCATCTATGTTCATTAGGGAGATTGGTCTGTAGTTTTCTTTCTCTGTTTTTGATCTCCCTGGCTTTGGAATCAGTACCATATTTGTGTCATAAAAGGAATTTGGTAGGACTCCTTCTTTGCTTATCATATCAAATAATTTGTATAGTATTGGGATTAGTTGCTCTTTGAATGTCTGATAGAATTCACTTGTGAATCCATCAGGCCCTGGTAATTTTTTCTTAGGGAGTTCTTTAATGGCTTGTTCAATTTCTATTTCTGATATGGGATTATTTAGGCATTCTATTTCTTCTGCTGTTAATCTAGGCAATTTATATTTTTGTAAATATTCATCCATATCTCCTAAATTGCTATATTTGTTGCCATATAATTGGGCAAAATAGTTTTTAATGATTGCCTTAATTTCCCCTTCATTGAAGGTTAGGTCTCCTTTTTCATCTTTGATACTGTCAATTTGGTTTTCTGCTTTCCTATTTTTTATTAGATTGACCAGTACTTTGTCTATTTTATCTGTTTTTTCAAAGTACCAGCTTCTAGTTTTATTTATTATTAATTCAATAGTTCTTTTACTTTCAATTTTATTAATTTCTCCCTTGGTTTTTAGTATTTCTAATTTAGTTTTCATCTGGGGATTTTTAATTTGCTCGCTTTCTAATTTTTTGAGTTGCATGCCCAATTCATTGATCTCTGCCCTCCTTAATTTGTTAATATATGCACTCAAGGATATAAATTTCCCCCTGAGTACTGCCTTGGTCGCATCCCACAGAGTTTGGTAGGATACCTTATCAACTTTTATCCAAGAGATGTTAGGGAGCTAGTGAATGTATAATTCTTTCTTTTTGTCATCCATCTTCTTGTCTCTCATTCAGCACTCATCAGAGCTGAGTGGACCTTCATATCAGAAAGGAGATATGAATGGGAATATTAATATCCACCCACTATCATAAATTCAAAAATTGACAAATTTTCTCTAAGTTAGATTATAATGATATAGTTTTGCCCACTCCAGAAGAACTGACGGGGCAGCTGAGTGGCCCAGTAGTTTGATAGCCAGGCCTATTCAAATCTGACCTCAGACACTTCCTAGCTGTGAGACCCTGGGCAAGTGTCATATTCAATCTAAAACACAGCTTCCCAGATTAATATGCCCTGTTAATAACTAGAATAGTATAAAGATACCCCCATCTTTTGATAACACTTGACCCCCATTACCTAGCCCTTATCACTCTTCTGCCTTGGAACCAATACACAGTATTGATTCTAAGATGGAAGGTAAGGGATTTAAAAACAAAAAAGAACTGACAGGTTAGTTTCTTGACCAACAAGTATGAGTGACCAATTTTTAATCCTAAAGTAACAGCTGTTAAGATGACTAACAAGATGATTTTATTCCAGAACCTTGGTGTATGTATCTTTAGCTTACTGTTGAAGCTAGTTAGAAATTTACATGAATGAAATTCAAATAGTTGTTGTTTTTGTGGTTCATTTGTATCCAACTTTTTGCAACTCCGTGGACCATATTTATCCATGGAGTTTTCTTGGCAAGGATAACTGGAGTAATTTGGCATTTCTTTCTTGTATGGATTCAGTGTATCATTTTGTTGGTCAATCAGAGGTTAAGTGACTTGCTCAGAGTCTCTCAGTTAGGAAGTGTCCAAGGCCAGATTTGGATTCAGATCTTTCTGACTCCAGGTCCAGCATTCTATCCATTAAGCCAACTAACTGCCTCATAGAGGTTAAATGACTTGATCCAGGGACACCCAGCCAGAGTTGTGTGAGGTAAGATTTAAATTCTGATCCTCCTGATTCCAGACCCAGACCCAGGGCTTTTAACCACCAAGCCACAGCTGTCTCTACATATTCAAGTAGACAGATGTGTTATCTCTGATAGTTCTAAGTCTTATAGTTAGAGAGATATAAACTGAAAGGTTTTTTGCACAGGCTAAGTGCTGAGAATTGCACAACCTTACGCTTGCCACCTGACCCTAAAATTCATACTGTATTCATCTATATCAGATAGAAAGATGTTATCAGCCTGCTGTAATTTGCAGAACTAGAAATGTATGTAAATTAGCTTTTTTTGATACTGATATTATCAAGAGTCTTAAGTTCTTCCTATGTTTCCTGAAAAGAAGGATTATACTGGTGGCATAGGGAATCCCTGAATAAGTAAATACAAAAGAAAGTACTGTATTTTTATTAGTTTTATTGATCTCTTTTGCCAGTATATTTTAGAATTCTTAGAGGCTTTTTTTTTTAATTAACTTTATTTATTTAATTAATTAGTTTTGAATGTTTTTCCATGGTTACATGATTCATGTTCTTTCCATCTCTTCCTCCTACCCCTCTCCCATAGACAATGAGCAGTTTTACTGGGTTTTACATGTGTCATTGATAAAGACTTATTTCCATATTATTGATGTTTGCACTAGGGTGATCATTTAGAGTCTACATCCCCAGTCATATCCCCATTGAACCATGTAATCAAGCAGTTGTTTTTCTTCTGTGTTTCTGCTCCCACAGTTCTTCCTCTGAATGTGGGTAGTGTTCTTTTCCATAAATCCCTCAGAATTGTCCTGGATCATTGCATTGCTGCTAGTACAAAAGTCCATTATGTTCAATTGTACCACACTGTATCAGTCCCTGTGCTTCTGGCTCTGCTCCTTTCACTCTGTATCAATTCCTGGAGGTCTTTCCAGTTCACATGGAATTCCTCCATTTCTTTATTCCTTTGAGTACAATAATATTCCATCACCAACAGATACCACAATTTGTTCAGCCATTCCCCAATTGAAGGGCATATACTCATTTTCTAGTTTTTTGCTACCATAAAGAGCGCAGCTATAAATGTTTTTGTACAAGTCTTTTTCCAAAAGATGGTTCCAAATCACCTTCCAGAATGGTTGGATCAATTCACAACTGCGCCAGCAATGTATTAGTGTCCTAATTTTGCCACATCCCATCCAACATTTATTAATTTTCTTTGCTGTCATATTAACCAATCTGCTAAGTGTGAGGTGGTACCTCAGAGTTGTTTTGATTTGCATTTTTCTAATTATAAGAGACTTAGAACACTTTTTTATGTGCTTATTGATAGTTTTGATTTCTTTATCTAAAAATTGCCGATTCTTATCCCTTGCCCATTTATCAATTGGCGAATGACTTGATTTTTTTTTTTTTTTTTTTTAATTTTTTAAACCCTTAACTTCTGTGTATTGACGTATAGGTGGAAGATTGGTAAGGGTAGGCAATGGGGGTCAAGTGACTTGCCCAGGGTCACACAGCTGGGAAGTGTCTGAGGCCGGATTTGAACCTAGGACCTCCTGTCTCTAGGCCTGACTCTCACTCCCCTGAGCTACCCAGCTGCCCCTGACTTGATTTTTTTGTACAACTGATTTAGGTCCTTATAAATTTGAATAATAGTTGTGTTCATATAATTTCTGTGTTTGTCTTGGCAAATAGATTCCTAAATATTTTATATTGTCTAGGGTGGTTTTAAATGGAATTTCTCTTTCTAACTCTGGCTGCTGAGTTATATTGGAAGTATATAGAAATACTGATGATTTATGTGGGTTTATTTTGAATCCTGCATTTTTGCTAAAGTTGTTGATTATTTCCACTAACTTTTTAGTTGATTCTCTAGGATTCTTTGAGTAGACCATCATATAATCTTCAAAGAGTGATAGTTTAGTCTCCTCATTGCCTATTTTAATATCTTCAATTTCTTTTTCTTTTCTAATTGTTACTGCTAGTGTTTCTAGTACCATGTTAAATAATAGAGGTGATAATGGGCATCCTCGTTTCACTCCTGATCTTATTGGGAAGGCTTCTAATTTATCCCAATTGCAATATGATGCTTGTTGGTGGTTTTAAATATATACTTTTTATTATTTTTAGGAAAGGCCCTTCTATTTTTATACTTTCTAGTGTTTTCAATGGGAGTGAGTGTTGTATTTCGTCCAAGGCTTTTTCTGCATCTATTGAGATAATCAAATGATTTCTGTTGGTTTGGTTGTTGATATGATCAATTATTTGGGTGGTTTTCCTAATGTTAAACCATCCTTGCATTGCTGGTATGAATCCCACTTGATCATAGTGAATAATCCTCGTGATCACTTGTTGGAGTCTTTTTGCTAGTATTCTACTTAAGATTTTTGCATCTATGTTCATTAAGGAGATTGGTTTTTAGTTTTCTTTCTCTGTTTTTGGTCTGCCTGGCTTTGGAATCAGTACCATATTTGTGTCATAAAAGGAATTTGGTAGAACTTCTTTGCTTATTTTGTCAAATAGTTTGTATAGTATTGGGATTAGTTGTTCTTTATGTTTGATAAAATTCACTTGTGAATCCATCAGGCCCTGGGGATTTTTTCTTAGGGAGTTCTTTGATGGCTTGTTCAATTTCTGTTTCTGATATGGGATTGTTTAAGAATTCTATTTCCTCTTCTGTTAATCTAGACAGTTTATATTTTTGTAAATATTCATCTATATCACCTAGATTACCGTATTTGTTGCCATGTAATTGGGCAAAATAGTTCTTAATAATTACCTTAATTTCCTCTTCATTAGAGAGGTCGCCCTTTTCATCTTTGATACTGTTAATTTGGTTTTCTTCTTTCCTTTCTTTTATTAGATTAACCAGTACTTTATCTATTTTGTTTGTTTTTTCAAAGTATCAGCTCCTAGTCTTATTTATTAATTCATTAGGTCTTTTACTTTCAATTTTATTAATGTCTCCTTTAATTTTTAGGTTTTCCAATTTAGTTTTTATCTGGGGATTTTTAATTTGTTCTCTTTCTAGTTTTTCAATTTGCACTTAGAGCCTTTTATTACTTCCTTTGAGAATCTTTTCTCTGTATTAAGTGACAGAACACAGTTCTATTTCTTATAATGGCCAAACTCAGAATATTAGAGAAAGACCTTCCAGCTATATTGTATCAGTACAAATTTATATTTATGTTTGTTTAAGATGGGAAGATTAGGAGAAACAAACTAAAAAAATGACTTGAAAACAGTTGTTCAGTAACATTTTATACTGTATAAATTAGTTATCAGAAGTATGGTATTAGTCCTTTTGAAAACAATTTATGTAAACATTCTATGATCTGATTTCATTGTAGCTAGCTGTGAAATACTCCAAAATCCACCTCCAGGATTTTTGCCAAGGCTCGGTGTGATTGGTTTTTCTGGAATTTTGGGATACTTTTTTGCCAGAGGTAGGTGCTGTTTTCAAATGGAATAGTGAATCATTAATTAATTTAATGTTCATTGATAGTTAACTTAAGACATGTATAATTCAGTTCTGAGTTGCACAAAATTCCAGCCATCATAAAAAGTGGCATTTTTTTAAAAGTTCATAGAGTTGAGCAGTAGATTTGTTAAAATGTAATGAATTTGTGGGGCAGCTGGGTAGCTCAGTGGATTGAGAGCCAGGCCTAGAGACGGGAGGTCCTAGGTTCAAATCCGGCCTCAGACACTTCCCAGCTGTGTGACCCTGGGCAAGTCACTTGACCCCCATTGCCTACCCTTACCAATCTTCCACCTATAAGTCAATACACACAGAAGTTAAGGGTTTAAAATTAAAAAAAAATGTAATGAATTTGTACTTTTCTTTCTCTCTATTAAGTTTGATGTTAGGGACAAATAGTGATTATTTAGGTTATAGAGTACATTATATTGAGCCAGATTCTACTGTGAAAATGGAAATTGTTCACATCTTAGAGATACTTTCTTATGTGGAAGATGGTCCTTTTCCATATAGAATGAAACTAACTTTTGTCTGCCAAAGTTATTACAATGTCATAAATAAATAAATGTAATAAATTATATTTATTTTTATTTGAATATTTAATAAATAAATAAAGTGTTGCTACTCTTTTTACTGGTAGAATTATAGTTATTAGAAAAGTGTTTTCAGTACTATTATATGTTGTAATTTTTACTTCCCAGCATGCTATAAAGTTTATGCTTACACTAAGTATAAAATTATATATCATAACAAGCTTTAGATACTTGAAAAATGACAGATTTTTCCATGTCAGTTTAAATGTAAAAGATCTATTCATTAGAATTATTAAGTATTTATTACAGCTACTACAAATTGAGTTGAAAAAATATACTTAAAATACTTATATTAAGTTAATCTTGTTACTTCTAGAGAAATGCTAATTTGTAAGCTTTTCTAGTATTGGGCTAGTAAATTGTTGGCCTTGGGAAAGTCACTTTACCTCCTAGAGTTGTGAAAAAACTGCCTTAAAAACTATAAACTGCTATATAAATGTGAGTTTATTCTTCATAATATTTTAAGCATTAAGGGACCTTAGTAATTATTTAGTCCAATTCTTTCATTTTGCAGATGAGGAAAATTGAGGCCTATTTTCATAGGTAAATACCATGAGTGAGGAATCCCTTTCTTTACTCTTTTGGGGAAAAAAAAAAATCTAATGTTTAGAAATCACAATAGAGCCAGATACACATCATGACTTTCCCCAGAAGACAAAACACAAAGACTAGAAATGTAGAGATATCTTAACATTGACCAATATATAGCCTTTGACCAAATATTTAGCCTCAATTTTATAACAACACCTTGTAAAAGAAAAAGAAAAAATTCAAAATTCTCTGATACAAAGGGATGGCCAAAAATTTTTACAAGGATTTTCCAGGTCATGGATGAAGGTGCCTCAACCCCTAACCACTGCAATGTGGAAGGGATGCCTGTGTGACAGTACTAACTTGTTCTGTGTACATTAGAATCCAGGATTAGAAAGGGGCCAGTGTACATAATAATGATGGGTCCAGTCTGTAACGGTGTATCATAGGATTTAAAGCTTAAAGGGAATATAGAGCTCATTTGATCTCATATCTTACTTTACAAATGAGTCGATGAAGTCCCTAAGACATCAATTTACCCAAGATTACATAAATAGTAGAGTTGGGATTCAAACTCAAATCCTTAGATTACAAATTTAGTTTTCCTTCTATCATAACACAATCAACTTTAGGACAAAATAATAAAAAAAAATTGTAACCTTTGAATATCAAAGGTGTGTGGTAAATTATGTGATAAAGAGAGTAACAAAATTCACTAATAATGGGGGGGACTTTCTTTTAACAGGTTCAAAATTAAAGAAACTTGTGTATCCAATTGGTTTCATGAGCATTACTGCATCTGTCTATTATCCACAAGAGGCTTTTGAATTTGCTCAGGTCAGTTATGCTTACCTAGCCAGAACAATCTTTGGTTTTTGTCCATATGATTTTTTTCCTGTGGTTATAATACTTGATTTCTTATCATCTTCAGTTTTCACATTGAGCTTGAAAGGGGCTTTTTTTTTTTTCATTATCTAGAACAAATGTATTTTCTTCCTTCTATCTTGCTTCTGGATCATTTTCTAACATCAATTTGATGTGCTCAGAATAGGAAGATGAATTTTAATATTCAAGCAAAGAATAAGCAGGAATTTACATCTTTGTATGTTGATATATTTCTGTAGATAGAACTGCATTTTTATGATTCATTGCTATGCAGATTGTTATTAGGTTTGTAGGTCTTTTGATAAAGAGGTGATTCTAATTGTATTCAGAAGATCCTAGATACTGAGTTGGGAGGAACCTGTAGTTTTGTGATTGTTCAAAGAATATATAACAATATATAAAATATATAACAATATATAAAATATAATGTGTTTTTGGAGAACCTTTGAATGCTAGTTAAAGAAATTGAAACTTTATATGTTAGGCATTAGGGAGCAAGTGAAGGGTTTTAAACAGAGGAGTGAATCATAAGCATTTATTATGAAATTTTCTGAGGAAGAGATGGAGTTATCTAATAGTTGAGGGGATCAGGAAGGACTTCATATAGCAAATGGTGCTAAGGGGAAGCTACTACAAAAACAGAAGGGAGATTGTTGTGTGTGAGAAACAGAGGAAAGGCTAATCTGACTGAATACAGAGTTGCAAAAATGTGAAGTAAGGAGCCATGTACAATGAGATTGGAAAGATAGGTGGGGGCAAGTCATTGAACCACCTTAAAAGTTAAACAGAGAAGTTTCCATTTGCCTCTAGAAGCAATAGGAAACCATTGGAATTAATTGAGTAGAAGAACAACTTGGTCATATCCCCACTTAAGGAAAATCTCTTTGGTAGCAGGGTGGAGGACAGTCTGAAGCATGGAATGACTTGAAGTAAGAAAATGATTAGGAGGCTGTTACAGTACTAGGTGAGGGGTGGTTAGGTCCCAAAACAAAGTGGTAGTTGTGTGAGTGAAGAAACGGTTGGATTTAAGAGATATTGTGGAGGTAGAAATGGCAGAATTTGGTTACTTATTGGAAATGTGAGCAAAGGAGAGTTAAAAGTTGAGAATAATATCAGAGTTACAAGCCTGAGAACCTAAAAGAATGGTGGTTCCTTTGACAGAAATAGGAAAGTTTGGAAAAGGATGGATTTAAGGGCAAAGATAATGAGTTCTGTTTTGGACACGTTAAGTTTTTTGAGGTGTCTTCTTGGCATAATATATGAAAATGGGATTAACTCTACTCTGCCCATTCTTGGATTTAATCACCAAAAGTGTACTTAACCTCAATTGGGGGAGGTTTGTGACCCATGTGTGCAATAGTGGGTGATGAATCAGAATTGACTGACTGCCCCCTGGTCAGTCCTAAGCAAAGCTTTAGCTGTAATTGGTACACATAAAATAAGAGGAAGGCACAGGAAGTGATACAAGGAATGGTCTTTATAAATTGCAAGAACCTCCTGTGAAAAGGTTCTTTTTCCTTGAACTGGACCCTGGAGGAGCTCTGGCTGAGGACCTTGGACTGCTTTCTATTTCTCCTTAGAACTACCATGTGGGTGAGTGAAAAAGGCTGACTTCCTTCCTTGGCTTTTCCCTAGAGGTCCTAGCCTCCAGAGGGGCCCCTTGTCTGGAGGAGGCCTCTTGGCTAAAACCCTCGTTAACTGATCATTAGGCCCTCTGGCTGGGGCTATTGGAGCCCTGCTAGAGTAAGCCAGAGCTTGAACACATAGTCTAGCTCGTTAAGCTAGATCTCTTTCTCTACCCTCTTCTCATTTTTCTACTTTCACTCTTTCCCTCTGTTTTATAAATAAATTGCTAAAAAATCATTTGGAATTAATTAAATTCCTGGCGACCACACTCATATATTCAGTCCAGCCATAATTTTATCCTTTATAAGGAGGTGGTTAACATTGAAAGGACTAGAATTTTAGAAGACCTAAAAGGACCAAGCAAATATTTGTGTCTTTTGACAAATCTAGTCATAACTGACTCTGGGATATCCAGTTTGAAAATGTCCAGTAGGCCATTGCTAATGTGGGACCAACACTCACTGTAAAGACTGAGGCTAGCTATGAAGATCTGAAAGTCATCAGAATGGAGATGATAATTAAATCCAAGGTAGCTAATGAAGACACCAAGTGAGAGAGAGTTCAGAGAAAGAAGCGTAAAGGGCTCAAGACAGAGCTTTGGGGTTCATCCACAATTAGGGGATATGGCCTGGATGATGAACCAGCAAAAGAGATTGAGAAAGAGCAATTAGACTAAGAGAGTATGATCATGAAAACCTAAAGAGGACAGAGTATCTAGGAAGAAAGGATAATCATTAATCTCTGCTGCAAAAGAAGAGGTTAGTAATAATGAAGGCTAAAAATAGGCCATCAGATTTAATATTAAAGAGATTAACTTTCTGGAGAAAGCAGTTTCACTTAACTGATGAGGTCAGAAGTTGCACAGTGTTGAAAAGTCAAGGAGGGGAGAAGAAATGAAAGTAAGGCATGCAGAGAGCTTTTTTAGGAGTTTAGCTGAGAAAGAGAGGAAGGATATAGAAAAATAACTTGAGGGAATGGTAGAATCTAGTATGGGCAGGAGACTTGGGTATGTTTGCAGTGAGTAGGAAAACTACTGGTAGGAGATAAAGACTGAAGATTAAAGAAAGTGAAGTTTCAATTAAAGTTGTAATTTGGGGACATCTAGGTGGCTCAGTGGATTGAGATCCAGGCCTAGAGACGGGAAGTCCTAGGTTCAAATCTGGCCTCAGAACACTTCTTAGCTGTGTGACCCTGGGCAAGTCACTTAATCTCCATTGCATAGCCCTTACTACTCTTCTGCCTTAGAACTAATAACATAATATTGATTCTAAGATGGAAGGTAAGGGTTAAAAAAAAAGTTTTAATTTGCTGGAGAAATTGGAGAAGATGGAAATGAGGGCACATTTAAAGGAGTTGGCTTCCACAGGAAGGGTTACCTCATCATAGACACAGGGAAAACGAGAGAATTAGGGATTAAGTCAAGGGTTTTTGAAATTAGGGGAAAAAGAAGGAGCTCATGTTGAATGGTCTTAATTATCACAGTAAGGTGAGAGGTGATGTCCTTGGGTACTAGAGTAAGTTATATTACCATCATTTTACAGATGAGGAATAAATTCTAAGTAGTCGTTTCTGGCCAAGGGCCTCCATTATCTGAAGTGGAATTAGAACCCAAGCAACTAGTCATAACTGGCTTATTTCATTCATTCAACTTGCATTTATTAAGTATCTGCTTTGTGCTAATTCAGCTAACATGTATGAAGCAGCTATTATGTGTAAGTCAACAGGCAGTATGGATAGAGCTTGGTTAAAGGCCCACCTCTGACACAGATTAACTCTGTGACCTTGTAAAGTCTCCCAACTTCTCAGTGCCCCAGGCAGCTTTCTAAGATTCTGAGCAGAGAAGGTATCAAATTTTATCATTTGGGGAAATTCCTCCCTGGAACCTCTGGATACCTATGAAGTCAGGTTCTGAGAATAAAGAGATGAAAAACAACTATGGTTATTTCTAAGGGTCCATCACATTATGTACATAATAATATGATAGCACATAGAACATAATAAAGACATACTCAAATAAAATGCTCAAGGCAAATGTGAAGAAGGGAAAGCCTTTTCAGCTTTGGAGTATTAGGGAGAGGCGGGATGAGGGGCACATCTGACTGTTATTTACCTACTTGTAACATTTAGGACTCCCTATTTTTCTTAAACAAGAATACAAATTCCTCGGTCTGGCTCTTAGGGTTTTCAACAGTCTCTTGACTGAATCTCTTCAGCCTTCTTTCACATTACTCCATTTTCTGTGCTTCATATACCATTCAAGTGGAACTGTTTGCTTTTTCCTAAACTCAACATGCCATTGTCCCCTGCTTCAGTACATTTGCCCCCTATGCCCAATGCATTCCCAGGTACCCTCTGCTTTTCAGAATCTTTATCTTCCTTCAAGGTTTAGGTTAGAGGTCACCTTTTTTATCAGTCCTTCCATGAGTCCTTTACTTCCTGCTCTTCATGCTCACTCTACCCCCAAATATTTCTAGGATTCTTCATCTGATCTCTCTTCTTTTCCCCCATTCATTCTCTGTCCAGAACTACACTTATCTTTATCCTTGAGAGCATAGTCTGTTTTAATTTTGTCTTTGTATTCAGGACATAGTAGATCACTTTCTTTATGACCTTGCAGAAGTAATTTAACTTAGGTCTTCAGCATCCTTGACTGTTAATTGACAGGGTTAGATTATGTGATCTCTAAGGTCCCTTCTTATTTTCAAATGAACAGATTATCCATAAGCAATGTAAGAGTTAGTTGCAGACATTTCACTAATTCTGTAGGAATTTAGAGTAGGAAAAATATGGGCTGGGATTAATCTGAGAAGTCTTCAGAAAGGAGTTAGGTCTTAAATTGGATGAGAAGTGTTGTTGGAGACCAAATAGTATGAGCAAGGTTACTAAGATGGGAAGGAATAAAGGCACATGAGTTGGCAAGGGGAAAGCTAGTAAGGAGACTAGATTAGCTGGAATTGTGGTTAATATTTTGGATTAGTTAAAAAAAAACATTTTAAATGGGCAAGGTATAGAATCAGACTATGTAAGGCCTTTAATGGATTTGAACTTTATAATCATGAGCCAGAGGAATTTGTTCCAGGCTTTGAAGGGGAGAAGTGTCACAATGAAAGCAAAGTTTTAGAAAAATTAGTTGTATAGAGGTGCATAAAATAATAAAATTATGAAAATCAGCTAGAAACCTCGAAGTAATATAGCTAAGAATTGGTAAGGAATGATCCCACATGGCACTAATTTCCTGGGGTCTCTTTCTCATTACCATGAAGTGATAGTTCTCTATTTCTCCCTTCCCACTTATTACACTTACCTTTAAAAGTTTACTTGAGCAAGGTTTGAGTTTTTTATTCTTCCCTCCATAAGACCTAATTGTGGTTTTCCTTCTAAATTTCATATGACTATATACATATGAAATGCATACCATATGACCATATGTGTAATACAGCATGACCATAAATAGTTGGCAGTGGGGATGTATGTGAAAGAAATAGTTCCAGGAGACACTGCAAAGATGACTCAAAAGTATAGAATACTTGAAAGATACTAGTTTTAGTGGTAAAATAATGAAAAGTTGCTAATTTTTTAAGGGAACTTAGTTTTAGACAAATTTTGTTTGAGGATATATCTAGGCAGAGATGTCCTATAAGATCTTACTTTTTTAAAATTAGGCTTTTATGCTTTGGGACAGCTAGGAGGCACAATGTATGGAATGCCAGGCCTGAAATCAGAAAGAGTCATCTTTATGAGTTCAAATCTAGCCTCAACCACTTGCTAGCTGGGTGGCCCAAGGCAAGCCACTTAAACCTGTTTGCCTCAGTTTCCTTGTCTGTAAATTGAGCTAGTGAAAGAAATGGCAAACTTTTCCAATATCTTTACCAAGAAAACCCCAAATGGGGTCACAAAGAATTGGACATATCTAAACAGCAATAACAAATTTTATGCTTTTACATTATGCCACATTTTCAATGAGTATGGGCAGTCAAGATAGTGTGGGAGCCTGATAATTGGAATTTCACCTAAGTCACCACAATTTAGGGAACCTTGATCCCATTCAGAAACAATTGAGCTTAGCATCTAGATAGTGGGAATAATTATTTAAAACATGAAGCATTTCTTCCAGTTACTGCAGATGAATTCTCTATACTGCTGCCCTAGCCCCCCTACCCAGATCAGGAATCTTCTAGTAACCTAGGATCTCTTCCCACAGGACTATAATTCCCAGTGGCCTCTTTCTCATTACCATGAAGTGATATCCCTCTATTTCTCCCATCTCACCTATTAAACTTATCTTTAAAAGTTGACTTGAGCAGGTTTCAAGTTTTTTACTTTTCCCTCCACAAGACCTAATTGTGGCTATCCTCCTGAATTTCATATGACCACACGCAGTAATATCCCTGCTTATTTTATAAGATCATAGATTGAGAGCCAGAAGAAACTTTAGAAACCACCTCGTCCAAGCCTTTCATTTTACAGATGAGGAACCTAAAGTCCATAGAGGTAAAATGTTTTGCCCAAGATCATTCAAAGGAATAACAAGTGTCAGAGGCAGGATTTGAACCTAGCTTCCCTTGTTTTGGGGGCTCTTGCTCTTTCCCTGGCCACCAGAATGCTTCCTTCCACAGACTTCTGGTGACATATCATCCTAACCCCAGCTTTGAACTGAAAAATAAATGGGAAAAATTCCTTTAAGAAAAATATCCAGGGGGGAGCTGGGTAGCTCAGTGGATTAAGAGTCAGGCCTAGAGACGGGAGTTCCTAGGTTCAAATCCGGCCTCAGACACTTCCCAGCTGTGTGACCCATGGGCAAGTCACTTGACCCCCATTGCCCACCCTTACCACTCTTCCACCTATGAGCCAATACACAGAAGTTAAGGGTTTAAAAAAAAAAAGAAAAAGAAAGAAAAATATCCTTTGTGAACTCTGTGTCCTTCACTTTGTAGGTGAGAAAAATAGGGAAGAATTCCTTGAGGACAAAAAGGGAGTGAGAATTGTAGGTAAAATTAAACTTGCAGGTTTTTTAAAAGTTCACATATATAAATCAAGATAGAAGCAGCAAAAGGACCAGGAGAGCTTTGAGGAACCAAAACGTTATGAAATGAGTAATAACTAAAAGCATGAAGTCATTTAATGGAAGGACAGCCAGTAAATTGTACATGTTTCAGGAGCAATGATGTAATCAGTGTGTTATATCCTCTCACTGTGGTAAATCATGAAAGCTCTGAGTCATCAAAAAAGGTTAAATTTAGGGTCAATGAACTTTGTTTAGAAAGGAAAGGAAGTGATGTGTTTAAAAAAACTTCCATAAAATACTTTTTAACAAAAGTTTATGTCTTCATTCTCAAACTTTTCAGGGAATATATCAGCACTCCAGAAAGTCTTCCTTTACTGATTAAAAACTGACAGTTAGACACTAGCTATATTTAGTAAATATACTTCATGGCACAAATTTTAGAGTGAATAACTTGAGGGACTTTAGGAATCTCTAATTCTGAATTTTGGTTTTTTCCTTCTCAGTCCACTTGTGTTGAAAGGAGACTCAAGTTCCCTATTCTATTTCTAAAATGAAAGTCTACTTGTATTGAAAGAAGACTCAAGTTCCTCATTCCATTTCTAATATCCATAATAGCTAACATCCAAATATTCTGGAAGAATCCCCCATCCCCTATCTCCTCTTAGGGGTTTCAGTTTTACTCTAAATAATTTCTGATAAAGTTGTGATGGCTATGTCCAAAAACAAAGAAATTGCAACTCTCCCATCCAGAGATAGCTTTGAATCCTCAGTTTCCTTCATCAGTTCAGATATCATTTCCTGGAGGAGGCCTTTTCCAACCCCAATAATTAATTGTTCTTACCCTATTCAAATTATTTTATATTTACTTCCCTGTTTATGTGGCATATCCCTGGTAGAATGTCAGCTCCATAAAGAAAAGAATTTATTTGTTTTCTTGTCTTTGTATCACCAGTGCCTACCTCATTGCTTTGTATATGATGTTTAATAAATACTTCTTGAATTGAATATAAATTTACTTTGATCTTTTGCAACAAGTAAACCTGAAATTTTTTGCCTTAAAAGCTTGTTTTTGGTCTATATTCATTGTGTACATTAAATCTTGCCCCATATTAGAACCCTTTTTTATAGTTAGGACCCTACCATAGACCTTGTATTTTTTTTGCTTAAAGTCTATGCTGGAGTCATGTAGGTAGCTCAGTGGATAGAGTCTGGAGACCTGGAGATGGAAGGTCTTGGGTTCAAATTTGGCCTCAAACACTTCCTAGCTGTGTGACCCTGGGCAAGTTTACTAAATCCCTATTACTTATCCCTTACCACTCTTCTGCTCTGGAACTGCTATACAGGTGCTTGTGCCAGTAATCTATTTAGGACACAACTAAACCGGATAAACAAGGCCTTATTCAGGCCATTTGGGCTTATGGACAGTTTGTGAATGTTCATGCTATAGGGTATACCTTTATAAACTAAAGATACTTTCAGCCTTCAAAATAAATGTCTAAAAACACACCCTTTCATTGCATACAAGCAGAATGCAAAACATTTAGAATTACATGGGAAATAAATTTTTATTTTAAAAAAAAGCTTTGAAGTTATTGTAGAGGAAAAGAATAGCCATATGTGACACTATATAGGCATTTTGGAGAATGATTCAGAATCTAAAAAAATTTTTTAGGAAGTTCTAGTAATGTAGACTATTCTGGCATTCCAAAGCATATAATTTCTGGATGTTTCTTTGTGCCCAGCACATATATAAAATGGTAACATGTAATGTAGTCTCCAAGAATTTCACAGATTAATGGACTGGTAGAGGAATGAGACACACATGTAATTATAATGGATTAAGTTTGGAACAGTGTGAGAAGTCAAACAGAGGCATGAGAGATTGAGGTGGAAAATTTATGGTTTTGGTGGAAAATAGGATTCAGGAATCAGAGGAAAGGGCCCCTTAGCTGGGCTTTAAAGGAGGGGAAGAATTTCCTCTGGTAGATGTGTGAGGCATTTCATACCAGAAACAGAGGAGGTCAAGCATAAATATATAGGTGTGAAAGAGGGAGAAAAATGAGATTAGGGAATGGCTAATGGTCCTGTTTGGCCAAAATATAAAGTACAGAAAGGGGAGGGATGTAAAATAGGTTTGAAAATTCAGGTTGGAACCAGACAACAGAGATAACAACAACAACAGCAACAATAATAATATTAATAGACTTGTCCAAGGTCGCACAGTCATTAAGTGTCTGATGGTGGATATTCTAACTCCAGGCCTGGTGTTCTGTCTGTTGTGCCCTCTTACTAATGCTAGAAAATTCTGAATGCTGAAGTTGAGTTTAAATTTTATCTTAAAGATAATGGAGAACCATTGGAGATTTTTAATCACAGGAATGAGGTGATCAGGCTGATATTTCAGTTTGCATTGGAGAAAAGAAAGTCTGGAGGCAAAAAGATCAATTTGGAAGGAGACTAGTAACCCTGCTCTAAGTTAGATACAATAGTCTGAAATAAGTGTGATACTGTAAATAGAAAGGAGAGGATGGATACAGGGGGTATTGTAGAGACAGTGACTTTATCTAGGTAGGCCTTGGGAACTAATGGGATATAAGGAATGAGAAAAAAAAGAAAAGCTGAAGATGATTCTGAGATTTTGAGCCTGGATGATTGAGAATAGTGGTACCAACAGTAGTGATAAGACAGTCATAAGAAGAGGCAAAGGTTTTTTGTTTTGTTCATTTTGTGGGAAGAGTGAAGGATGGAATGATGAGGTCAATTTTAGACACATTAAACTGTCAATGTGACACCCAAGTGGAGAAGACCTGAAAGCAGGTACAAGTAGAGACTAAAATACATGAGAGATAGAGGGTAGAACGACTTGATTATCATTAGTGAAGAGAAGGGATACATGAAACTATAGGAGTTGATATTGCCAAGAGAGAGTAGAGGACATGTAGAGAGAAGAAGACTGAAGATAAGGCCTGATAAGTCACCCTTGGGAGGCAAGGTGATAAAGATAAAGCCACAGAGACTAGGAAGGCAGCAAAAAGAGAGATGGGAGACCCAGAAAAGAACAGGTCCCTTGAAACCAAAGAGGGGAAAGGTGTCTACAAAAGGAGGGAGCAGCCAATAGTAGTCACTATTGCCAAAGAGGATAAAATCTGAGAAAAGGTCATGGGAGCGAAGCATGTCAATAGAGTTATGGGGCTGGGAGTCATATCAGGGCCTGAAAAGTTTGTGAGTTGGGGCAGCAAAGTAGTGCAGTGCATAGAGCGCCAGATCTGGAGTCAGAGGACCTGGGTTCAAATGTGGCCTCAGATACTACTTAGCTGTGTGATCCTGGGCAAGTTATTTAACCCCAGCTAACCGTTGCTGCTCTTCTGTCTTAAAATTGATACTATGACCAAAAGTAAGGGTTAAAAAAAAAAAAGAGTACATGAATTGAGAAACAAGAGGCAGTTGGGTGTGGGTTGTTCTTTTTCAACATGCTATTAATTTTTCTCATTCTTTGTTTTGTTATAATTATTCGTGTACATGTTTCAGCCCTGAGGAAACAGGAAAGGACTTTGAGACCAGAAAGAGCATTTGTCACTTTTGTATCTTTCCCATCTTGCACATAGTAAGTGCTTAATAAACATTGTTCCAATGTGGCTCTGCAGTACAAGTATACAAGAAATGCTCAACAGAACTTGAAGTAGTTTAATTTAAATCAACATGCTTACATGAGCCATGTATGTTGTTTTAGAGCATTATTTCATTTTTTTTTTAAACCCTTGTACTTCGGTGTATTGGCTCCTAGGTGGAAGAGTGGTAAGGGTGGGCAATGGGGGTCAAGTGACTTGCCCAGGGTCACACAGCTGGGAAGTGGCTGAGGCCGGGTTTGAACTTACGACCTCCCGTCTCTAGGCCTGGCTCTCACTCCACTGAGCTACCCAGCTGCCCCCATTATTTCATTTTTATCAGAAAGAGAGCACAATTCTTTTTTAGTATTCACTGAGTTTTTTAGAGCTTCATTTAATGTTGCTGTTTTGGCTCAGTTTAAGAAAATGCTCCTATTTCCTGTCATTACAGCATTGCTCTCATTACTTGCCATTCAAAAAATAAGCATTATTTGTAGCATATTGTGTGTGACAAATAGTTGCTGTTGCCTATCCCCTCCATAGCAATATGAATATTAAATAATATTGGTCTGGATCATTTATCCTGCTTTAATTTAGGCACTACAAGTAGACAGATTTTGTCAGAATTTTTTGTAATTTAAGCACCCGGGGACAGGGTGGAGAAGGTGTGAATTGTCGACGTGGAATCTAGCGACCCCAAACTTGTGGCCTAGTGAGATCTGATGAACCCCAAGTTTTAGAAATAGCTTGTAGGTTGGAGACCCCCAAAGCTTGTGCTTATTCCCTGTTCCCATAAGAATCCACCCTGAAGGGAATCACAGACTAGCAGTTGCAGACTGAATAATGGACCCTAGGGTAAATGCTAAATACCCTTTTGTCTTAGGTAGTCTTCCCCATTGTATCCGAGACCCTTTCCCAGGAAGGCACACCTGGGCAGGGACCATCCTTTAGTGTCCATTGTAAGCAGCCCCTTTGAAAGCTCACCCTGTAGAGTGGGAGGACTGTAGTTCCTTAGGTCCCTGATTTGATTCCCACTCAAGGCTCTAAGCGCAGTGTCACTCCCAGCAGGTCAGGGAGCGGAGCAAAGCAGAGTTCACTTTGCATAAGGTGCAGCTCTGTCTTAGAGGACTAATCAGCCCTGTTCCCCCTTTCCCTTGATTAAAGAGTGGCTTTATGACTATTTAATAGTTCTGTGTTTTTTCAAAGTTAACAAATGGAGGTTCCCCAGTGAGATCCAAAGTCCCAGCTGCCTGAGCCGCCCTGCTAACAAGGACCCCAAGATGTAGCCTGTTTAGGGTTGAGTCAAGAGTCTGGTTAGCAGAGGGGCCAGATAAGTGGCTCTCAGAGTAAAGGACTCGGTCACGTGTATTTGGGAGTGACCCACTCTTTAATTAAGGGGATTTAGGTGACAGTCCGTAGATCTATGGAGGGTCACAGAACCAGAACTGCTCAGAAGTGTCTGGATTTGGGGCACAGTAAATCTGTGGCCTCAGGAGGTGGGAGCAGCCAGCAACCCGAAGAACCAGGGAGATGTCTGTTGGATGTCTGATTTAATGTCCAGAGGCAGTTGGAGATGTATGTCTGGTGGCCTGAAGAGAGGCTAGGGCTGAATAAGTAGATTTGAAAATCATTACTTTAGAGGTGATTGTGGAATCCATGGGAGCTGAATAGGATCCTCAGGTTCCCACGCAGGTTAGGTGTTAGGGATGCCATTGCCTCTGCCATATGGGCTATCCTGGGGACTGGCTCAGGGCACAGATATACTTGGTACTAGCAGTAATGGGATCAGCAGTGAATGTAGCATCCACCCATCTTTCTGCCATAAATTTGCCATCCCCAATCCTAACTTCTGCCATTTCTTTCTAGTGGGCACTCTGGATGGAATCTTCCCCTTCATCCTAGATTTCTTCTCATATTCCTCATTCCTTGAATCTTCTGATATTCACTGAAATGGAGCTTTCTCCCCAGGACACTAGCTCTTGGCACTCTTCCTAAAGCTGATATTCTTGACCTCTCATTATGTTTTCATACATGAGCAAGGGGAGAAGTCAGTATGCTTTTTTTCTCCCCTTCCTGCTATCCTCAGACCTCTCTGCCATCATCCCTCAAAAGTATACTTTGCCTCTTTACTGCTGATTTAATCCCATTGAAATCTTTATTACTGTCACCTGTTGTCTTCCAGGTCATTCTCCTTTGTCCCCAGTAAGCTTACAGTGAATCTTCTCTGTCCCATCCTCTGTAGACCCTTTTGAACACCCTGATCTCTCAATTCCTCAACCTTCTCAGCCTCTGTGACTTGTCTCTAGTCCACTTCAGCCACACGTGACTCCTTTGTCTTAGGCCTTTCCCCACTCACACTCCCCAGCTGTAAAGGAATTCCTCCTAGTTATAGCTCAATATGTAGGTACAAAAGATTTTTAGAATGAATTGCACAATATTTTACATGAAACCTTCAATTCCATTCTTTCACATTCTTATTTTATCATATTTTGTTTATCATTGTATTATTTTTATTTTTGAGAATTTAAAATGACCTATTCACATTGAAGTTGTAGGGTTTTTTGCATTATGTATTTGTTTTTGCTATCATTTGATTCATAAACATGAATCAGTAACAAAGTAAACCCGTTAAGTAAGTATTATTTCATACTTTAGAATGATCTAAATGAATTATGTACTTTCGGTAACATGTAATGAATTCTTAAGTTCATTATGATTTCTACTGTTTATAAAGTTATTCTTATTCTTTTTTAATATTTATATATAAATTTGTCCCAAAATTGCAAAAATTTACTTAACTGACATGAGAGTAACTAGTATTAAATCTATTTCACATCACTTAAGGGTAAAATGTTTTAAGATTTTGAAAAATGTAGTCCAGTTTAAAAGTAAATGCTTGTCAAAGGAAGTGACAGTACAACAGTCTCCTATAATTCCTCAAAACAATCCCAAGACATATGTTTTATTGACCTCAAACTGATGATGATGATCCTCTCCGAACTTAGAAAGGCTAATTCTTAGACAATGAATAGATAATCATTGCTAGGCCCGTAGTCAAAGCTTTTCCAGTTTGTTAAGACATGCCAGAGTTGTGCTCTTCTGACATAGCCTTCAGGAACTCAGGGACTTCTCCATACCACAATAAGGCATTGGCATTAATTTTCATTGGAGGTATGTGAGCACATGAATTTCAGTGGAAAAAAGCCAATTCTTTCATGATTAAATGTTGTTTCCTTTGGCTAACATATCAGTGGGTGGCATATTCTTTACTATACTGACTTATTTTCATCATTTAATAAAAGAGTTAATTAATCTCCAACATTTCCCAAAACCATAAAGGGTGTGTGTGTGTGTGTGTGTGTGTGTGTGTGTGTGTATGTGTTAAAGGAACTTTAAGCTTTTCTTGGCAAGAACTTTTAGTTCAGTGTTTATTTTGTTTAGTCCTAAATTTGCTTGTCATGTAGCAGTAACACTTGAATAGTGCCTGGTCTTTACTCATGCTGCCATGGGACCTCATGAATTCTTCATACTTTTTATTTGTTTGTATGTCACCATTATTTAAGAAGTGCCAATTAAATATTCAGAAGTATCTGACCATATTCTGCATTTTAACCAGGTTGATCCAGATGCTCTGTGCTTACCCTCCTCTATGTCTCTCCTGGTGCATGTGTTTGCATCTGAAAGATTGCATTTAGATTAGTATTAATGTTCTTGGTTTCAAATTTTGTTGGTTCAATAAAATGTATATGTTTATATTTTCTTCTAATTAATAACTAGATTATCAATCTAGTTATGAAGGAAGGAATGAAGGAAATAAATTAGAATTTCTTAAGTATGGGCAATTTTTGTTATTTGTTGAGACAGAATTTTTCTGTGGCAACATACCTAATTGTAATATAAGCAATTAGGAAGTCATAATTTAACATGTAAATATGCCTTAATATGACTTTGAACAAAGTTAACCATAGTCAAACAAATTCTTTTTCCAACATATCAGTTTTGTGGATGTTTACCATTAGGTGCAATTTGTGTTTCCAATCTTAGCTTTTTCTTTTCAAGTTCAAAAAATAATATTCTTTCTCTGTTTCTCTTTTCTCCTTCACCCCCCCCAAATCACTTCAGTTGTATAAGATTGCACACACACATATATGAGGAGAAATATGAAATTATTTTACTTATACGTTAAACCAATAGGAATTGTTTTATCTTTTCTAGGCATAAAATGCCAATAAATGTTATTTGAGGGCATGTTTTCTGATATTTGTAATAATAATCTTGGTATTATGACATTTTCAGATTAAATTACTATTACATGACTTTTCTTTATAAGTCAGGCAAACATTTACTCTATTGAAGAGTTGTTTGCCTGTTTCTTGTTCTTCCAAGCTACTAGCACCCTTCTGCCTAGAATTATAGAATTTTGTATAAATTTATATTTGTACATATTGCCTCCTCCAATAGAATGTAAGCTTCTTAGGGCAGAGACCATTTTGGTTTTTTTGTCCTTGAATTCCATGGGGCTAGCATGTAACAGTACTTAATACATATTTATTGGATGCTTGAAGAAATTTATTATTTATTCCAAATAATCAAAGCTTTCTTTTTCTTGTCCATCCAAAATTTTAAAGGATTTCCAAAAGTAAAAAGAATCTAGAAAATGTGACCCATTAGGAATAGTTGAAATAACTAAGTATTTTTAGTCTGGCCCCAAAAGTGCCTGGACATGAAAAGTGGACATGAAAGGGAGAATGAGGAAAAATAGAAACACAATAACTATCTTCCAGAATATGAAGAATTGTCAAATGAAAGAGGAAGCAATCTTGTTTTGTGTCTCTTCAGAGAGCAGAACAAGGACAAATCAGAGAAAGTCGAAGACATATTTCAACTGAATATAAGAACTTTATAACCATTGGAGCTGTCCAGAAATTAATTATGAAGTAGTTCATTCTTTTTTTTTTTTTTTTTTTTTTTTTTTTTTAACCCTTGTACTTCGGTGTATTGTCTCATAGGTGGAAGATTGGTAAGGGTGGGCAATGGGGGTCAAGTGACTTGCCCAGGGTCACACAGCTGGGAAGTGGCTGAGGCCGGGTTTGAACCTAGGACCTCCTGTCTCTAGGCCTGACTCTCACTCCACTGAGCTACCCAGCTGCCCTAGTTCATTCTTTATTATTGGAAATGTTTTAAACAGGGAAAATAATTATCTTATTAGGTATGTTATAAAGGATATTGCAGCATTTTATGGGAGGTTAGATGAAAAAGACCCTGTAAAGTTCCTTCTAGCTATAAGATTCAATGATTCTTTGGGCCTTGAAATAAGTTTGGGTAGTTTTATCTAAGATAACTTCCCATATATATAAAAATAAAAAATTTTGCTGGGTATAAGGTCCATGACTTTCAACAGTTAGCAGTCTATCTACTAACTATACCATCAAGCTGTACATTTGAGCTGTCCCAAATTGGCACTGTTTTTAATGTGTATCTCTCAAATCTATCTGTAGTATAAATGTCTAGGTAATGATTCTTTTAAAATGGGAGGAAAAAATAAACTGATGTTTTATATTACCTTTATGTCATATTTACATCACCTTTATATTAATCTCTAAAACTTTTATTTCAAGGTCAACGGGGAGAAATTATATGATTGGGGCCTGCGAGTATTTATAATCCTAGAAGATGTGTGGAAGACATACTTTAAAATGGATGCAAACCAAGAGAAGGTAAGAAATATCTGTTTCATAGTCTGCTTTATTGTTAAAAATTAATCACTAAAGATTTAATCTCTTCTAAGTTTCAAAAAATAAAACTTAATATTCTCATAATTTGTTCTCTCTTGGTGGGCATTGAGTGTGACTAAGAGCAAAATCCCTTTAACATTTTAATGTTCCCAGCAATCCTGAATTAGGGGACACACCTTATTCATGTTTTTTTCTATTTCAATTTTTGCTATTTTTTGTATTTATGATTTGCAAGAATCACAAGTCATCTGTGTCATTGCTTTTAGCCATCATATACAAAACTATTTCCATAAATGAATTTTATTACTCTGAACCGCAGAGATTTGTGCCAGTGAAAGAATACCTTATGTAATGTGCCTTATAAAGCTAGAAAAATAAATAAGGATGTCCCTCCTACCCTCTTTTGAAAGGGCAGCTCTACAATGTGGCAGAGCTATATCCATACAATCCCCATCTTCACATCACAGTCATAAGGAAGTTTATACTTATGCATCCATGTATTTATCAATCTAGTTATCTGAGGTGACTTTTTTTTAAGACTCTTACCCTCTGTCTTAGAATGAATATTGAGAATTGGTTCCAAGGCAGAAGAGTGGTAAGGGCTAGGCAATGGGGGTTAAGGACTTGCCCAGGGTCACACAGCTAAGAAGTGTCTGAAGCCATAGCAGTACCAGATCTTAAACTGTACTATAAAGCAATAGTCATCAAAACAATATGGTACTGGCGAAGAGACAGAAAGGAGAATCAGTGGAATAGACTAGGGGTAAACAACCTCAGCAAGATAGTTTTCAATAAACCCAAAGAACCCAGCTTTTGGGACAGAAACCCATTATTTGACAAAAACTGCTGGGAAAATTGGAAAACAATATGGGAGAGATTGGGCCTAGATCAATATCTCACACCCTATACCAAGATAAATTCAGAATGGGTGAATGACTTGAATATAAAGAAGGAAACTATAGGTAAATTGGGTGAGCCCAGAATAGTATACTTGTCAGATCGATGGGAAGGGAAATGTTTTAAAACCAAGCAAGAGTTAGAAAAAAATCACAAAATATAAAATAAATAATTTTTACTACATTAAACTAAAAAGTTTTTGTACAGACAAAACCAATGCTACCAAAATTAGAAGGGAACAAATTGGGGGAAAATCTTTATAACAAAAAACTCAAAGGTCTAATTACTCAGATATACAAGGATCTAAATCAATTGTACAAAAAAATCAAGCCATCTCCCAATCACTAAATAGGCAAGGGACATGAGTAGGCAATTCTCAGATAAAGAAATCAAAACTACCAATAAGCACATGAGAAAGTGTTTTTGATCTCTAATAATTAGAGAAATGCAAATCAAAACAACTCTGAGGTATTACCTCACACCTAGCAGATTGGCTAAAATGACAGCAGGGGAGAGTAATGAATGTTGGAGGGGATGTGGCAAAATTGGGACATTAATGCATTGCTGGTGGAGTTGTGAACTGATCCAACCATTCTGGATGGCAATTTGGAACTATGCTCAAAGGGCTTTAAAAGAATATCTGCCTTTTGATCCAGCCATAGCACTGCTTAGATTATACCCCAAAGAGATAATAAGGAAAAAGACTTGTACAAAAATATTTATAACCTTGCTCTTTGTGGTAGCAAAAAACTGGAAAATGAGGGGATGTCCTTCAATTGGGGAATGGCTGAACAAATTGTGGTATCTGTTGGTGATGGAATACTACTGTGCTCAAAGGAATAATGAACTGGAGGAATTCCATATGAACTGAAATGACCTCCAAGAATTGATGCAGAGTGAAAGGAGCAGAACCAGGAGAACATTGTACACAGAGACTCATACACTGTGGTACAATTGAACATAACTGACTTCTCTACTAGCAGCAATGCAAGAATCCAGAGCAAGGCTGAGGGACTTATGAGAAAGAAAACTAGCCACATTCAGAGGAAGAACTGTGGGAGGAGAAACACAGAGGAAAAACAACTGCTTGAACACATGGGCTAATGGGGATATTATTGGGGATGTAGATGCTAAATGATAACTCTAGTCCAACTATCAATAATATGGAATTGTCTTGATCAGTGATACATGTAAAACCCAGTGGAATTGTGCATCAGCTAAGGGGGGTTTGGGGGAGAGGGAAAGAACATGAAATATGTAACTAGGGGAAAATATTCAAAATTAAAAAAGAAGAAGAAGTGTCTGAGGCCAGATTTGGACCCAGGATCTCCTGTCTCCAGACCTGACTCTCTAGCCACTGAGCCACCTAGGTGCCTCCTGAGATGACTTTTTGATTTAGTGGGCTCTGGTAACTTGCTTAGGAAGAAAGCTAAATAAGCTCATCTTTAGTGTAGCTTTCCATGTGTCCTGGAAGTTCACAGAAGCACCAAAGATAGCTGTTGTGGTCTGCTTCTCTGAAGGGCGAGCAGGGAACAGAGAAAGGTGGCACACAGGAGAGTGCTAATCTAGCTGTCATATTTATAAGCATACATACTTTCTAAGTTGTAGATAAAGGTGTAAGGGTTAAATTAAGGAGTTCAACAAAGTGAGGAGAGCAGTTTAACAAAAACTGTTTAATTAGAGAAAGTACAGATAGAGGGAAAAGAGGAAAGAGATATTATTAATCTTATACCCTAAAAATATACCTAAAATTCCTAATACTATCTAAAATTTCCTAAAACTATCTTTAATTGTCTTCTGAAGACAGTTTCTTCTGCCTGGCACTCCAGGCCTATCTACTCTACTCAGTCTATAAATTATTCACTAACTACCTAATTCCCTATAATAATAGACAGCCACCACTCACTCACTCCTTCAATCAGTTTTCTATAGCAGTCCAACTGCCAGTAGCTCCTTGCCTCAGAGACAGACTTCCTGCTCTCTAGATATCCCAGAGGCAAAAGACAAAAGACCCTCAACTGTCAGTGGCTGCTTACTTCTCTCCTCACTCACCAACTGTCCCCCCCCTCCCCTCACTTCTTGTCTGAGGGCTGGATACTTCTTCTCCTAAGGTCCTGGTCTCTTTTGTAATGTAATCTTTAGCTCTGCTTCACTGACTCTTGTCATTTCTGATCTACTTAGAAACCCTGCTCTCTAGCCTCCCAAGGAGAGAGAGGGAGAGACTAAGAAAATCCCTTTAACAAAGGGAAAAGCCTCATTGATAACACTAAAGCCTTTAAAGTAGTATCTTGTCTTAAAAAGCATTTTTGGCATATAACAGAATGATGAATTAGAAGAAAAAAATTGTGAAATTATTATTAGAGACCAAGTCATTAAATCATTATTTTTATACATAATTGACAAGTCCATAAAGACATTCTAGGCCCATTGAGGCAAAAGCAACCAGAAAAGATATATTTGCAGATCTTTCTTGGACCCTGGCAAGGACCAGTCTTGATCTTGCAGGTCTAACAAATCAGTATCTAAGAACATTTGGCTTTCTTAATTAGCTCAGAAACGTAATATCACATATCTTGAGCTCTATCTCTGAAACATCTTCATGAGTGTCAGCCATGCCTTAGTGCTTTTGTGCTCCTTATGTCAACAATAACAGACCAAAGAGGACTTTGAAGATTACTATTAACGAAGTGTATGTACTCCTTTATGCAGCTGACACCTGTGTGCTTTAATTGGCAGTGAAGAATTTATGTTTCTGACTTGTTACCTTCTTCTTGATATATCATTTTCCTTTGATCATGGAGTGTAGAAACTGTATGAATATTGCGCCTATATCCTCAATAAAATGGAATTTGTGATCCCACTCACAGGCCCCCTAGGTTCTTATAATCATTGATTCAATTATGCCTGTTAGCCTCTTTGTGTCTCTGTCTCTCTGCCCTTGGCTCTGCTTTCTGTCTCACTGCACTTCTAAAGCTCTCACCCTGCACACAGCTTCCAGCTGTTCCTCCTGGTCAGGACAAGCTGAAAACCAACTCCCAGCCAACTGAGCTGCAGCAACCAACTCAGGGCAGGGCTCTCTCCAAACTCCCGAGCAGCTCCCCAGGAACCCAGGAATGGGCATTTCAAGGCCTGTCACATGTAATTTCCTATAGTGTTTCAGTGAAATATTTTATTGGCTTTTGGCCCTGCTAGTGCCTACATAGTAATTGTTTGGAGGCCTGCTGGAATGAGTACTTGAAGTAAGAAATTCTAACTATATTAAGTTTCCCTTGGCACCCCCCTTCTGAAAAACTAAACACTTGAAGATAAGGGCCTTTTATTTCTCCACAGTTTACTTTTGGTATCTTGTTTTTCTATTTAAAAATCCCCACAAGTCTATACTGTTAGGTTGAATAGAAAAATGAAAATAAGAAAACTTCAGAAACCAGAAACTATAAGGAAATTTAGAAAATTGGATTAAATTACCATTCAGGAGAGTTAAGTCCTATAGGGTAGTATGAACAGCTTTGTACTAGAAAGTAGTGACATACTTTTCCTCTTACTCAGTAACAGAGGGAAAGCTGTGGTTGCCTTGAGTAGTTTGAGTAGTACATTGCAGCAGGACTGACCTTAGTTAAACATTTACATAAATTATGTAATAAAGCTTCTGATATTCTCATTCTGCTCTTTTTAAGAAATTATGGGGTGGGGGGTGGGGGTGTGTGTGCAGGGTAGCTCAGTAGATTGAGAGCCAGGCCTAGAGATGAAAGGTTCTAGGTTCAAATTCTGCCTCAGACACTTCCCAGCTATGTGACCCTGGACAAGTCACTTAACCCCCATTGCCTAACCCTTACCACCCTTCTGCCTTGGAACCAATACAGAGTATTGATTCCAAGAAAAAAAGTAAGGATTTAAAAAAAAATTACATGGAAGTTCTTATTTGGCTTTTATTCCTTTTTTTCTCCCTTATCCTTTTTTATGCCTGTTGGAAATTTAAATGAGCTTTAAACTGCATATTGTCTACGCCATTTTGATCATTTTTCTTTTCTCACTAATCCTTTGTGTGGAATATTGCTAAAAACAGCATTGACTAATTAAATGCATAGATATACTTTATTTTTAAATTTAGTTTTATTATCATTGCAAAACATACTTACATATTGGTCATTGTTGTAAGAGCACACTCAATCATAACCAAAATCTCAAAATAAAACCAAAAATATACTGATGTGAAAGATAACTCCAACAGGTCTTTCTCTGGAGGATGACATTTCCTGTCATAAATCTTTCAGGATTGTCCTAGATCAGTGCATTGCTAAGAGTAGCCAAGTTTTCACAGATAATCATTGTCCTATATTGCTGTTATTGTGTACACCATTCTCTCAGTTCCGCTTATTTTGCTCTGCACTAGTTCCTGCAGATCTTTCCAGCTTTTTTCTGAAATCATCTTGCTTGTAATTTCTTATAGCACAATATTATTCTATCACCATCATGTACCACAATTTCTTTAAGCATTCCCCAATTGATGGACATTCCTCAATTTCCAATTCTTTGCCACCACAAAAAAGAGCAGCTATAAATATTTTTGTACAATTAGGTCCTTTCCCGTTTTTTTGTTCTCTAGTTGGGATACAGACCCAGCAGTGGCATTATACAATCAAAGAGTATGCACAGCTTTATAACCCTTTAGGAATAGTTCCAAATTGCCCACCAGAATGGTTGGTTGGATCAGTTCACAACTTCACCAGCAATGCATTAGTGTCCTAATTTTGCCATATCCCTTCCAACATTTACCATTTTCCTTTACTGCCATATTGGCCAATCTGATAGGTGTGAGGTGGTATCTGTGTTGTTTTAATTTGCATTTCTTTCAAGAATTAGAACATTTTTCCTATGATTATTGATGGCTTTCATTTCTTCACCTGAAAATTGCTTGTTTATATCCTTTGACCATTTGTCAATTGGGGAATGGCATGCATTCTTATAAATTTGATCAAGTTCTCAACAAATATTAGAAATTGGACCTTTTTCAGAGAAATCTGTTATAAATTTTTTCCCCAGTTTGTTGTTTTCCTTCCCTTCTTGGTTACATTAGTTTTGTTTGAACTGCTTGATCTCATGGGTCTATGGGGATATGATTGGGGACATAGACTCTAAAACAATCACTCTAGTACATTAGTTTTGTTTGCATACAAGCCTTTTAATTTAATATAATCAAAATTATTCATTTTACATCTTAAAATGCTGCCTATCTCTTGTTTGGTCATAAATTCCTCCCTTCTCCAAAGATCTACCAGGTAAACTATTCTGTGTTCTCCTAATTTAGTTATGGTATCACTCTTTAAATCTAAATCATATATCCATTTTGACCTTATCTTGGCATAGGGTGTCTATGCCTAGCTTCTGCTGTACTGTTTTCCAATTTTCCCAGCTGTTTTTGTTAAAGAGTGAGTTCTTTTTCCAAAAGCTAGGAACTCTGGGTTCTCAAATATTAGATTGCTAAGGTCACTTAACCCTGTACATTGTGTATGTAATCGACTCCATTGATCTACCATTCTATTCCTTAGCTAGTACTTGATTATTTTGATGATTGCTGTTTTATAGTACAGTCACCTTCCTTCACAATTTTTTTTATTAGTTCCCTTGATATTCTTGACCTTTTGTTCTTCCAGATGAATTTTGTTATCATTTTTCCTAGTTCTATAAAATAATTATTTGGGAGTTTGATTGATATGACACTGAATAAATAAATTAATTTAGGTAGAATTGTTATTTTTATTATATTAGCTCGACCTACCCATGAGCAATTAATATTTTTCCAGTTGTTTAGATCTGACTTTATTTTTATGAAAAGTGTTTTATAATTGTGAGTATATAGTATATAATTACTGTGTTTGCCTTGGCAAGTAGATTCCCAGGTATTTTATGTTGCTTAGAGTGATTGTAAATGGAATTCCTTTTTTTTACTCTTGCTGCTGGACTTTGTTGTTAATTTATAGAAATGCTAATGACTTATATGGATTTATTTTGTACCCTGTGACTTTACTAACGTTATTAATTATTTCAGCTAATTTTTTAGTTGATTCTCTAGAATTGTCTAAGTATACCATCATATCATCCACAAAGATAGATAGTTTACTTTCCTCTTTGCCTACTTCAATTCCTTCAATTTTCTTTTTCTTTCCTTATTGTTCAGCTAGCATTTCTAATACAATATTTAATAATAGTGGTGATAATGGGCATCCTTGTTTCACCTGATCTTATTGGGAAGGCTTCTAACTTATCCCCATAGCAGATGATACTTGCTGAAGATTTTAGGTAGACACTACTTATCATTTCAAGCAATGACCCATTTATTCCTATGCTTTGTAGTGTTTTTTTTTTTTTTTTTACTTTTGCTTATCCAAGCAGTTTTTTTTTATTTTATTTTTATTTTATTATTTTTTTTACATTTATTAATATTCATTTTTAACATGGTTACTTGATTCATGCTCCTCCTTTCCCCTTCAACCCCCCCCCCCACCCCCCCTACCCATGCGCATTTCCACTAGTTTTGTCATGTGTCCTTGATCAAGACCAATTTCCAAATTGTTGGTAGTTGCATTGGTGTGGTAGTTTCGAGTCTACACCCTCAATCATGTCCACCCCGACCCATGGCTTTGTAGTGTTTTTAATAGGAATGGGTGTTGTATTTTGTCAAAAGTTTTTCCTGCATCTATTGAGATAATCATGTGATTTCTGTTAGTTTGGACATTGGTGTGGTCAATTATGCTGATAGTTTTCCTAATAATAAATCAGCCCTGCATTCCTGGTGTGACTATCACCTAGTAATAATGAATGATCCATGTGCTATATTGCTGTAGTCTCCTTGTTTGTATCTTATTTAAAATTTTTGCATCTATATTCATTAATGATATTGTCCTATTCTTTCTCTGTTTTTGCTCTTCCTAGCTTAGGTTATAGTATCATATTTGTTTCATGAAAAGAATTTGATAGGATTCCTTCTGTCCATTTTCCCAAATAATTTAAGTGTTTTTTAAATGTTTGATAAAAAATTTTATCTGGCTATGGGAATTTTTTCTTAGGGAGTTCATTGATGGTGTTTAAGTATTTTATTTCCTCTTTTGTTAATCTGGGCAATTTGCATTTTCGTAAATATTTATTCATTTCACTTAGATTGTCAGATTTATTGGCATATAATTGGGCAAAATGACTCCTAATGATTGCTTTCATTTCCTCTTCACTGGTGGTAAGTTCATCCTTTTCACTTTTGATACTGATCATTTGGTTTTCTTCTTTCTTTTTAAAATCAAATTAACCTCTATCTATTTTATTTGTTTTTTTTTTTCATAAAACCAACTCCTAGTCTTATTTAGAAATTCAATGGTTCTCTTACTTTCAATTTTATTAATTTCTCCTTTAATTTTTAGGATTTCCAATTTAGTCTTTAAGTGAGGATTTTTAATTTGTTCTTTTTCTAGTTTTTAGTGACATGCCCAATTCATTGATCTGCATTTTCTGGATGTAAACATTTAGAAATATAAATTTCCCCCTAAGTACTGCTTTGGGCTGTATCCCTTCAATTTTTTTTTTAAACCCTTAAGGCAGAAGAATGGTAAGGGTTAGGCAATGGGAGTTAAGTGACTTGCCCAGGGTCACACAGCTTGAAAGTGTCTGAGGCCAGATTTGAACCCAGGCCCTCCTGGCTCTAGGCCTGGCTCTCAAGCCACTCTGCTACCCAGCTGCCCCCTCCCTTAAATTTTGATATGTCATCTCCTCATTGTCATTCTCTTTAATAAAATTACAGATTGTTTCTATATAATTTGTTCTTTGACCCACCCCTTTTTAGCATTAGACTGTTTAGTTTCCAGTTAATTTTTTATTTGTCTTTCCATGGAGCTTTATTGATTATACTTTTTATTGTTTTATTATCTGAAAAGGATACATTTATTATTTATACTTTCCTGCATTTCATTGTGAATAAAAACATGGTCAATTTTTGCATAAGAGCCATGTACTGCTGAAAAGAAGGTATATTCCTTTCTATTCCCATTCATTTCTCTCCTAAGATCTATTAATTCTAACTTTTCTAAGATTTCATTCACTTCCTTTACTTCTTTCTTGTTTATTTTTTGAGTTGATTTATCTCAATCTGAAAGGGGGAAGTTGAGGACCCCTATTAGTATAGTTTTACTGTCTATTTTCTCCTGAAGTTCATTTAATTTCTCCCTTAAAAATTTAGAGACTATATCATCTGATGCATATATGTTAAATATTGATATTGCTTCATTGTTTATAGTACATTTTAGCAAGATGTAATTTCCTTCCTTATCTCTTTTAATCAGATCTATTTTTGCTTTAGCTTTGCATGAGATCATCATTGCTAATCCTACTTTTTTATGTCATGATGCACAATAAATTCTGCTCTAGCCCCTTGCCTTTACTCTGTGTGTCTCCCTGCCTCATATGTGTTTCTTACAAATAATATATAGTAGTATTCTGGTTTTTAATCCACTCTGCTAATAAAGATACTTCTATATGAAGAATAGTAGAATTCCATATGAAACTTCAGTAAGAACAGTTGGGAATAAATATTTGTTATAAATTTTGAGGATTACTTTGAAAGGAGACAATTAGTTTTTGCTGTTTGGTTTTTATTGCCCCTCTCTCCCCTTTTAAAAATAATGAAGGAAAACAACCATGTAGATGTTAGCAGCCTTTCTGTGCCTGGAGTTACAGTTATTCATTTAAATTAGCTTACTCATTCAGTGACATTATGGTTTTTATGCTCAACAGACTTTTTTCCTCACACTGTTTAAGATGGATGGCCAGAAGTTATTTTCAGGGATTTTTAAATGGACTGATTGTTATATAAGACCAGTTCCCTTTGAAACATGTGATTCATGTATTAGACAAACAAAGAAAAGATTCCCCAGCAAAGGAATGGCAAGTACATTTCTCGAATAGAAGTAGTTGTGTTAAGTTATTACTGAACACTTTACTTACTTATAAGAGAGTTTATGTAAGAGATTTATTCTTGGTTGTTAACTTTCTAATTCTCATTACTCAAGGGGATAGGCTACTACAAATCTCTGGCATCTTTTCATACATCATTCTTTATCACTTCTAATAACTATTAAATTGTAAAAGTAAAACATTTATATCCTCTATCTTTGAGTGAGAATGCCTTTTAGTTTGTCAGGCTATTCCTGATTAATAGTCAATCAAACATTCTACTTCATTCATCAAATATGTGTAAGAGAATCTAAACATCACGGGCATGACCATAGACTAAGTCTGGAAACAGAGATTATTAATAAAACTCAGATCTGGGAACTTTTAAAATGTGTCATGGATTTAATTTGGGCAACCTTCGGAATAAAACATTTCAAAATGGTCTCACTGTATGCTAAATGTACCTCAACTCAACCCTTAAGGAAATAAGGTCTTTCTTCATATATAGAAGATACCTAGATAGGGCTTTGCTTTCATTTTATTTATTCCTTTAGTTACCTTATGTTCAATCCATAAAAATGAGTAATTTTCACCCTTGTGGGACACATTAAAGAACACATTTTAGACTTGTTGGGATTTGGAAAGATAAAAATATCTTTAATAAATAAAGTTAAATAAATCATAGATAATATAGATATTAAAGATAAAAATATATTTAATAAATAAATTATAATAAATAATAAAAATTAATAAATAAAGGAATAAGATTTAATAAGTAAAAAAGATAAAGATTTTTTATGGCAAAGACAACAATTACTGTTAAGGAAACCCTTAGATATTCTTCAAAAGGAAAATTTTGTACTAAAGAAATACAAAACATGTTAATAGTATTACAGGTCTAGCAGAACTTATAAAGCTTGTTTTTAAAGTTTATTCAGACACTTGCTGGCTCAGCAGGAGAACAAAGGAAAATTGCAGTGGATTCCCTGGGTAAACATAGCCTGCTTTCTCTTCCTCCACATGATATTACTTAGATTTCCAACATACTTAATTTGGCTGAGACTAAATCATATGATTGAAAATGCTCTTGTACCTTTGTCTTCTTAGTCAGGAACTTCAGCTGCCAGGAATAATTTACTAATCCCCTGGTATCTGTGATGGGCAACCACACACCTCTCCTAGAGACTTAAAAACAAAAGTGATCTGAGATGTTTCAATGCCAGCATCCAGGGCATTGCACATTTTACTGACATTCTAAGCCTTACTCATGTCCCAGAGAATATATGTGCCATGGCTGGATCTGTAGTTCTGACCTTGCTGCCTAATTCTTAGAAGCTGAACTCTGTTTTGTGATCTTTAACAAGTCATTTGTCCTTACTCCATATTTTCTTATCTAAAGCTTGTAGACACCTTGTTACTTCTGTTAAATCACACCGGTAGTAGATACTTAAATGGACCTTTGATCTCATTGAGGCGGATACTCCCTCCAGTGAGACAAATCACTTCACAACTCATCCATTTGTTTTCATTCCCTGCCAGTCTTTTTTTTTTTTTTTTAATCCTTACTTTCTCATATCCATTCTGAGATACAAGAATTGCAAGGGCTAGGCAAATTGGGGTTAAGTGACTTACTCAGGTTCACATGGCTAGGAAGTATCTGATTTGAATCTAGGTCCTCCCAACTCCAGGCCTGACACTCTATTCACTGTGCTACCTCGCTGCCCTCCTCCCACCCTATTGCAACTCTTTGACCCCATTATAATGTGAGCTCCTTAAAGACCTTGGTAGTTTCCCACTTTGTTTGTATCCTCAGTGTTTTGTATAAGGCCTGGCACATAATAAATGTCTTTTGACTAACTGACTGATTCCTTCCATAAATGATCCACAGAGTGTCCACCCAGCATGCACAGAACCTACCTTTGGGTCTCCTGACTTATATGGATTTTAGTGGAACACGTGGGTTGTCCATCAGTTATCCCTGTAATTGGTTTAGTTAGAGAAATATAAATTGTTGAATATGATTACAATAATGATATTGTATGATATCATTAGACTCCAGCATATAATTGTCTTTTATTCTAAAAATTATTTGCTAAGTCTTTTGTTTAGAGCTCAAAGTGCATTTTCCTACATAAATATTAATTTCCCACAAGTCTATTTAATTATAACAAAAATAATTATAATGTGATGAGGACTTGATAAGTGTAAAAATTTTTTAAATGCCAAGATGTTAGAGGTTGAAATCTTTGAGTTTGAATTCAGAGGTCAAATTGAGCCAATGGATAAAAATAATATTTATAGATACCTTGAACCTTACCAGGAAAGACACATGAAACATAAAGCAATGGAGAAGGAAGTCATGACTGTGGTGTCAAGATACATACTGACAAGGGGGCAGTTGGATGATTCAGTGGATTGAGAGCCAGGCCTAGAGATGGGAGGTCCTAGGTTCAAATCTGGCCTCAGACACTCCCTAGCTGTGTGACCCTGGGCAAGTCACTTACCAATACATAATATTGATCCTAAGACAGAAAGTAATATGAGAGAGAGAGAGAGAGAGAGAGAGAGAGAGAGAGAGAGAGAGAGAGA
>NC_058132.1:380029923-380091515 GCF_016433145.1 Gracilinanus agilis | reverse complement strand
TTGCACCCTGATTCCCTGGGATCCTGGAGTGTGGTGAAGGTTGGAAGCAGAGGACATCTATCCTGCATGACAGCACTGAGTAGGGAGTGATCTGTGATCTGGTGGACCGCTTGCAGACTCCTCTCCCTACTGGACTGCTTTGGACCATCAGTTCTGGAGGAGTTGGTTCCTGGCATCCTGATAACATCTCTGGACTCTACTGTGAGGATTCCCACTCCAGTCGTGTTATTCTCTGGGCCCTGCCTGGCTTAGGTCTTAGATTAATGTAGTTAAGTCCCTCCCTTGCCCTTGTGGTTTGCCCTTAGCTTGTTAGTGTAGAATCCCCTATTCCCATCCTTTATTATTCTTTCCCTCAATTAAACTGTTGTAAACCTTGCCTTTACTTGCTGGCTTCCATAGGCCTAGTCTTGATACTGCAGAGTGGCAGTTGGGCCCAACTGCCACCTCAGTAGTAGTCACCTCCTTGGCAGTAAAACCTGGTCTCCCTACCTTGTTTTGGTCCTGTCATCTGTCATTCCTGTCTCTTACCCCAGTAAGATCCCACAAATAATAATAATTAACATCCCTGGTAACCCTCCATTACACTATTCAAGACTATATTATAGTTACAGATAGAGGTATATCCTTAAGGTGCCAGGACTTATTATTAACCAATATAATTTATGCAATAAAATAATAGAAATTATATAATATCCCAATGTAGATACAAAAATTTAGTACCTACTGAATAGCTAGTAAGATAAGATCTGGCAATTGGAATTATGTTATGTTTCATGTGCCAGTAGATGTTTTCTACATTACAAATTCATACCTTAAGATATTGTTGAGAATTCAACAAATAAACTGTCTTGAAAATAGACCCAATTAAAACATATGTTCCTAAAATGGCATTTTAATAGATGTCATTATTTTTTTATTTAAAAAATTTTTTCCATTGTTACATGATTCTTGTCTTCCTCCCTTCTTCCCTCCCCCCTGCCAGAGTTGAGAAGCAATTTCACTGGATTATACATATATTATAATAGATGTTGTTATGAGATATACCTTCTGGTAATCTCCAACCTATTATGAAATGAACAGCTTTCAAAATAGAGACCTAAGAGAAGAACTAAAAATTAAACATGGAAATATATAACGACTGTCATTCTGCCAGTTATTAAAGTTTTGCTGAAGATGCTTTCAGTGAACTTCCATTCCAACACATAAAGCATTTATTTTACTTACATCTGGGCAAGAATTCCTGGGACATTAAATAGTAATCACAGGATAGCAACTTGTTTGGGACTTTTTTATTCGAATTTAAGAACAAAAAAATGACAAGAATAAGGTAATAATAATAATAATAGGTTTTAATATAGTGCTTTGACATTTTCAGAGCACTTCCATTCTTATTTTAGCATCATAGATACTCATGTGAAGTAATAATAACCATTAATATTTATGTAATACTTTAAGATCTACATATATAATCTCATTTGATCCTCATTATCCATACTATGAGATAGGCGCTGTTATCTGCATAAGAAAACTGAAGTTATAAGTGATTAAGCAGAGGTTAAGTGACTTGCTCCCAGTCCCACAGCCAGTAAACACCTAAGGCTAGATTGGAACTCTAACTGTAAAGCCAGAACCTCATGCTCTGTGCTGCCTAGCTGTCTCTAACTAAACAACTATTATTATACCTATTCACAATTAGAGAAAATAGACTTAAAGAGTCTAAGTGACTTTCCTAGCAACCATTTCCTATATTTGAATCTCTGTGAAATGCCTGTAATACTGTTGGTATTATTCGGTGTTGTACAGTGTTATATGTGGAAAGAACATTGGATTTAGAGCTAGAGGAAACGGGTTCAAATCTTGGCTCTCCTACTTATTGTCTAGGTGAACTTGGAAAAATCACTTCATTTTTCTGGAATTTTTCAATTCATCATTTAAAAAATGAGAAGGTGAAGCTACCTGATCTCCAGACTCTCTCCCAGCCTGAAATCCTGGGATCCTACCCCCCAACTTCTTGTTTGCCCACATTACTTGCAGATATTCAGTGGTTCTGTGATCTCATCAATCCATAGTTCTTTCCAACCATGCCTGCTCATCCTGGGCAGCTCTAATCCATGCCCTCCCATAGTTTGCTCCAGGGGGTCTGATCAAGGCCTTCCTTGCTTTCTCCCCAAATCATAAAGATTCTAAGTGGAGTGCTTTGGCTTGTTCCTCTGCCCTTACTTACTCTTATTGTGTGACCCACTGTGCCCCTCTCTTCTGTCCTCCCTTCCCTTGGGTTCTTCAGAGTACTGCCTGACATATATGGCACCACATGTTGTTAGTATTAAAAAAAGAGACTTTTTTTTGTGGGAAGCTTATTGTCAGGGAAAGAGCTTTGCTGTTTTCCAAAAGCCATCCGACCCATTCCCCCCTTTTTCAGTTCTGGGCCCACTCATTCTCCATCTGTCTGTGCTGGAGAAAGTGGCTTGCCCACTAATAAGTGTTGCAGACTCGGGTCTTCCTGACTTCAGGACCAGGACTCACCCCCGTGCCACATGGCTGCCTTTATAGTGTTAGACATGCCCGTGGCGGAGCCTTGCTGGTGCCGATTGAAATCTGGGCAATAGACATTTCTTATCTACTTGGTCATTCTTATGTGGGTAAGTAGGCCAAACTCTGGTTGTTTACAGATCTCTGGTGAAGGTTTTGCAGTGCCCTGGAGTTTACAGTTTCATCCACAAACAATTCGAGTTTGGAGAACCTCCCCCTCCATAGGGTGTCCTTCTCTGACCTTAACTGGACCTCCTCTATCACAGCAGCAGCTACTTTGGGCAGGCATGTCTCCCTGTCAAGCTTTTCCCTGGCATTTAGCATCAGAAAATCCGTGAACATGTGTTTTTAGTATGTCTTTTTTAGTATGAGCTTTTAGTATATCTCTCAGTGAGCTTTTCATCTTGGAATAATGATAGCTGATACTTTGCTGTAAAAGGTCTTGTTTATCGGTGCTTTATTCTATTGAATCAAACATATTTTTTCATAATCAACAAATAAGCACAAATAGTATCTTATATTCTCTAGCTATTTGAGCTACTTGTGAGGTGGTAAAGATGTGGTCCATTGTTAAGTATTATTTGCCATACCTTGATTATAACTAATACCTTTGTTGGGAGTGCTCTTGATTCTTGTGTAGGTAGATGTCTCCTAAAATTTTTGTATAAACGAGATAGTAGGCATGAAGGTCAGCAATTATTAATATACTCTTGGTCAGTTTTGGGGGGGGGGATTTAGCTAAGTGTGAGATTTTTTCCTCCATAGCTTTAGTTTCTTCTCCTTTAAATACCTTGGATATTGATCATCAATGCCCCCATACTCAAAGCGCCCCAAGCATGAATCTCATATGTATACACACACACATATATATGCATGCTTGGTCCTATTTGGTTACTTTTCTCATATATGTTCTTTTTAGTCTCATTTCTACTATCTATAACATCTTGGCAACTACGATGTTAGCATCCAAGTTTGGCCATTCTGCTATTTTTGATGAAGAAGTCATTTCATTAAAATGACTTTTACAGATCTTTCCCAATTTTTCTTCTTATGGTAATCCTTTTATTTTCATCTTTAAATATCCTTAGTATGACTTTGCTTAGTTGAACATCTTGCCATATTTTCTTTAAACTAGATTTACTCTCCATTGCTTTTTTCTACTTTTATAACACCATACTGATCATAATTATTCATTATCCTTCATAAGATTCTATAGACAAATATATATTTTAGCTCAGAAGCCCCTTAGGCAGTCATCCCATTCCATTTGGCATGTACCTTTCTGGATTCTTTTGGTCAGTCTCTGTAGCAATTAATTTACTTTGGTTAAACTTTAGTCAGTGTTGATGTCAGCACTGATACTCATTTCCCATTTTTGTTTTTCAATTTATTACATAAATAATTCCAAGGTTCAGTCATTTTAATTGCACTCCATCTCTTTTTTTTTTTATTATCGTTGTGGTTTTTTGTTTGGTTTTGTTTTGTTCCTACAGAATTTGATCTTTGCCCTGCTAATTCAATGGTCTGATTATGCACAGATAGATCCCTCAAGGATACCTCCGACATCAATAACAAGTCTTTTCCTCTTTGCTAAAATAAAATCGTTTGTTTTTTTGGGGGGGGCTCTTTGTATACTAGCTACCAATTTTTTTTTATAAAGTATTCATGACCAGATATTGTGGGGGTTTTATATAATTGACAAGTCTTTGACTTTTCTCATTTCTTTTTCCTCAACCATGCTTGCCTATATATTTTCTACCTATGTGCACTTTTTTATTGGTCTGGAAGTCTCAGATTGAATGTTGATTTGATTTGAAGGACCTTATCAAGCTCTTCATGGAATTTTTCTACCACCTCATCCTTAGCAACAAATGTTGCAGCATAAGCTGCAATTATTTTCATGGTGGTCTTTTTGCAAATGTTTATCATCATTGCAATCTACTGCAATATATAATGAAAAGATGTCCATTGAAATTATATTTCTAGTAAGTTTTAGATATATGGTAAAACCCTCTCCATCGATTCCTTTCTTCCTTATTTGAAGTAATACCTTTTTAGCCATTGTTTCATTTAACATCAACTTCCTTCTTTCTACCAGTTTTCTTTATAGCAAGGTTATTGAGATTGATGTGATATAATGCATCTCACAATATATCCCTTCCTTGGTCATTGGACAAGGGCCTTACATTTAGATTCCCAATAGTCACATTGGTATTTGTTGTCTTTACAAAAACTGTGATTCTAACTATATTCTGCTTCCTTTACCACCATCACCAAATAAGCAGAAGCAAAGGCAATTTTTTACCTTTGTTTGCATGAAAACATTTCATCACTGAAGTGGCTAGCCTACCAGTGGCTTGCCTCTTAACGCTCAGTTTGGTTGTCCAATACTTCCTCATGACATGACAGCAGCTTTGAACTCTCTTAGGTGACCAGGCTATGTGGAAGGGCTCTGAGTATGGGCCCCAACAACAGATTGCATCTATTTTTTGAAAATGAATCTAGCCTGTATTATAGACAACAAAACTGAAAGGTTTTAATCACTCACATTTTCTTCCAGTCCTCCTTCCCTAAGACCAGATGTGGAAGTTATCATTCATCCTTTACATGTACTGTTTTATTCCTTACTAAAGTGCCTTGTTTGCTATAGTGTAGAGTTGGCTGCAGCAAATTGGAAAACAAAACCCAGGTTTATACTGAAGACCAGTTACCACAAAAAAAAAACAACCCAAAACCACACTTAAAGATGGTGTTAGAACATGGTTTTATGTGTAAGTGATTTTATTAAATAGAAATGCAAAAATTACAGTGACAAAGTTAATTTCTGACTTGGCCAGGAAGTGGTCTTTTCAAGTCGGCATAGTGACTTCATAGATCTAAGTTGGCCTACAACAATATGTTCTTGTGATAGTGAATATATTCAGTATTTTTAGTCATTTATTTGACTGTCATATTTTGGTGTAGAATAAATAATATATAAACAAACAAGAAAGATGTTCCTAGCAAGAGTTGCTTTCTTAAATCAGAAGGGCATTCTTGTGTGCTCATTTTCTGGGTTCACAACTAGTGCCCTCGGAATGAAAAGACTTGTGGATAGTATGTTTGAAAAACTAACTTATTTGCACATATACTAATATTTCAGCAATAGAACATGTAACATTGAATACTTTAAAAAACATTATAATATAATTTGAATCACAATGGCCTCAGCGGGCTTGAGTGGGGAACCCATGTATTTTAGAGGATAGGACATCTAAATAGCCAAGAATTCAAGGATCGTCTTCTGTAGTCCAGTTATGATCAGCATAATAATGCTGGCAATCATTACCATCATAATGTAGAGAAAGGGGCCACATAGTTCAATCTTTATTTTGCAAAGGAGGTAGCTGAGACTTGAGTGCAGTGTTTACCCAAGGTTACACAGGTGAGTTGATCAATATTTTTCCAACCAAGGTATATGGTAAAGTGGGTAGATCTGATTGGGTTTTTACCACAGCTTCCTTTTGAATTATACTTTGAAATATTAAATATTTTCTCTGTCATTCTTATAGCTCTGTCATTCTTATAGCTTATTGGTCATAATATCATCAGGACCTCCAGTGCATTGCCCAAACAGGGAAGAGGGGAAGTATGAAAAACAAGAGCAATATCACTAGAAATGAGAGGAAATCCCCAAATCACTTTCTGAGTCTGTGTGTGGGGCCATTCCTCCCTCCTCACCCTTCCCACATCCTTTGTTGTACTTCAATATTTATTATATAGTATTATGTTTCTTATATGATATATTCCATCTAATACTTAGTGTGACAGGTAATACTAAGCAAAGAATAGCAACAAGACTATATTTGCATATGAAATTCCTGGATTTCATTTGACATTGTAGTTGACCCTGGAAGCCTTTAAGTCCTCTGGGGACCTTCTCCATTCAGACTTAAGTCATTTTCATAGGGGAGCTCCTGGAGAGCCAGCAGAGCTCACTGCCTGGATGGTCAAGAAGTCTGGCTCGATTCCCAGCTCTGAAACCTCCCGGCATTGTGACCTTGGACAAACCTTTTAATCTCTATGAGCCTCGGTTTCTTCATCTATAAAGACAGAGATGATAACACAATCTATCTCACTGACCTATTTTGAGGGAAATACTTTGTAAATTGTAAAGTGCTACATAAGTGTAAGCTATTATAATGATGGTGATTCATGAAGGATCTAAGAATTTTTTTTAAAGAGACAAGTTTTTTATTTTATTTTTTCTTTATGGAAAGATTTTTTATGTCTCCCAATTATATGTAATAACAATTTTTAACATACATTTTCTGAAATTATAAGATCTAAATTGTCTCCTTTTCTCCCCCTTCTCTGAAATGGCTTGAGCCAGAGTCTAGGGAGATAGGTGACTTTGACTTGTTTAAGGAGAGAATATATTCAGACTTAAACTCTTACATCTCAGAAGTCCTTACAACTCCTCTCAATTAAGGAGTACATGTTAGAGCACCCAGCAGCCTAAAGCATGACTGCAAGGCCATAGTTGTGGGGAGAGGAGGAGGTATCAAATCACATGATGTGATCTGCTGATACAAATAGGACAAAATACAAATTGGCAAGAGAAGCTAATGAGATCCTAGACTAGTAAATTGAAAAATGTGATATAACCTACATTTTTTTAATAGAAAAAATGTTATTACAATGAAACTTTGTTTTTAACCAGATGTTAAGTCTAGGTTCTTTGCTGAAATCACTTAAACTATGCTTTGATGTCCCTGTTTTTATTTTGTAAGGCTGAAGATGTGAAACAATCTTCTAAACAAAGAAAATAAATAGAATGGTCCCAGTGCTGCCCATTTTCAAGAGGTAAACAAAAAAATTTTGCATGTATGATTGCTATCTGCAATCCTAGCCAGTTTTAAATGATTTGTTCACTGCACTTCATGGGGAAAACTGGGAGGTGGGATGATGTTTAGTTCAGCCAATATGTAGTTCTTATGCTCAAATGAGATATTGTTTTAACTAAGTTTGTTTTTCTAGAAAATTGCTCATTTTTTCCTGGCATGCTAAAATAACATTGTTGGTATATTGATTTGCACATTTTAGATAATAGAAAAAGTATCAGTTTAGGATGACAACCTTTAACACACTATACTTTTTTAGAGCAGCCTTTATGATTATTTTTTTTTACATGATGCCATTGAGAAACTCAAGACTGGTATACATACTTTAAGAGGTTTGGGGAGTATGTAACATAAAACAATAGAATCAAAGGAAAATAAAAATAATTAATTGTGAAAAATATTTATGGCCAGTATTAATATGATGGCTACAAATGTGATATAAACTATATAAGGAACTCTTAGTTTAATGGATAAATGTTTAAGGTATATGAACGGCAGATTTACAAAATAAGTTAACAAATACTTGGGAAAAAAACATTTAATATCAATAATAACCAGAGTTTAATATTACACCCACAAAATTGGCAAAAAATAATTAAAATCAATGAAATTGAATACTGGCAGAATCATGGAGAAACAAGTTCACATTTTTATCATTGCTGCTACAATTGTAAGGTAGTAAAATCTTTTGGAAAGCATTTATCCAATAAAAGCTTTTAAAAATTACCATGCTCTTTGGCCCAATAATTCTGTTGTTGGGAATGCCATCAAAAACAAAAACAAAAAAAGGAGCTGTATGGTCAAAGATTTTTATAGCATTATTTGTAATTCTTTTTTAAAAATCTTAGATTCATCCTAAATGTCTGGGGGAATAGTTAAATAAATCATTTCACACTAATGTAATGGAATAATGTAATACAATTAAAATCATCAAGTATGAGTAGGATAAAGAAATCTCAAGGGAATTTTATGAAAAATTGAAAAAGCAGAATCAGAATCACTGATCCTGATAAACTAACCATAAAAGAATAAAGCAAATGTGACTGAGTAGACGAACAAACTTGTTGGGCACTTAATGGAAATGACTGAAAAGTTTTTGATGGTTCATATATGAAACTTCATTCATTTAAATATAAATAATTACAAAGCAAACTTAGCTGCTTGTATTACTGCTTATTTTGCTGTAGTACATTTTTTTTAAAAAAGTAATAACCCTAATTACTTTCATTTTACAAATGAATAAGCTGAGGCTAAATAGGTCAGGTTTAATATCATTTAGCATATCAGTGATGTAGTCATAAGAAATCAACCATATTTTTTTTGCTGTTCAGTTAACCCTGCAAAAATTTTGTATGTGTTGTGTGTGCACGTATGTGTGTAAGACTTGTATTCAGATTTGTCCATGAGCAGTTAATAGGTGTGTGACTCTGGGCAAATCACTTAACCTCTGCCTACCTCAGTTTCTTCAGCTGTAAAACAGAAATAATAATAACACTTATTTTAGAGGGTTGTTGTGAGACTCAAATAAGTGCTTAGCACAGAGATACCTAATAGCAAATAATAGACTCTTAATGTTTTTCTCCTTCCTCTGCTCTGTAAGGCATGTAGTTTGTGGGGAATACATCAGCTATACTAGTTATTAACATTAGTCTGTCTGGGTAATTAATGTCTTATGGTTTCTAGACAGTTACAAAAGTGTATTGAACTTTTGCTTTAAGTATCTTGTACATTTTGTACTTTGAAATCCTTAAGTAGATGGCTTTTGTACAGCTCATTTTAGTTGCATAATATCCAGATAAACACTTAAACAATTTTAAAAGCCATAAAGAATAATAAGCTATATTTTAAAAAAACCATTCTTTTGCTAGTTAGAATACAGAATATCTTAAAACGTTTTAAAAATACACTAAACCTGTTTTTCTCCCTAATTCACAAGTTGTTGTTATATAGAATACCGCTATAGACAGTTTTGGAGTATTCAGCAACTTTCAGACTATAGTAAATGACATAGTAGAACAAGATGGTGATTTTTTTTTAATCTGCTAGACAGTCTGCAAAAAAGGATTAAGGAAAATCATTAATATTGCTTTTAGCAAGACTTATTTTGCCTTTTATTTTTCTCACTGTTTAAAGTCATAGTCCCTTTTGAGATTCAAATCTAGCTATATTGGCGAGAAATTACTTTAAAGAAAATGGCATTTCTTTTTCCATAATGTCCTATGTTGTAGTCTCATTTCACTATACATATAAAGTCTATTCACTTAAGAGAAAGGTCCAGAAGTGATTCACAAAATATTATAGAAAAGATGAAATACTGATGTCTTATCTGAGGAATTCTTCCCTATACTAGAAACAGCTGATGCAAAATCTCTAAAATTTCTCCATTCTTCAATTTTCCCCTACACTTTTATTTTTTAATATATAACATAACAATAATATAATAATGCTTTGACATTAATATTATCCAAGAAAAACAAATTGCCATGTTAGCTATGTCCAAAAGTCTGTCTCATTCTTTTTCCCCCTCCCAGTTATTTACTTAGCAAACTAATCTAAAGAAAATTCTTTTTTTGGTTGTTGTTATTCTTCTGAGTTGTGTTTGTATATTTAAAGAAATTATTGAATATTTTGATTTTAGGAAGAGATTTTTTTTAAAACCAAGAAGTATGCTAAATTATCTTTGCAATAAAACTGAACCTCAGTTTTTCATTTGCAGAGAGAGAATAATTGCCTTTTTCCTCACCTATAATGTATTAGTCTTATAGTATTACCCATGCTTTACCTTCTTTATTCCATATGTTCCATAGTTATTTAAAAATGATGCATCTGTAAAAAGCCTCAACTTTTATAGTAGCCACTATTTTTCAGAAACAAAAATCCTACTCATATTTCTCATTTTTCTTCTTTTTTTAGATGTACTTCAAAGACTCCATTCAGAAACCAGTATTTTGAACAAATTGAGAAAGATGCCAGAGATGGTGATAGTGAATGCAATAAAATGTCTTTCTTTTTTAGGAAAAGACTACATTTGTCCTCTTTGTTATCTCTGATGATGTCATTTTACTGAAGAGACTGGTCTGATATTCTTTCACCTAGAGATAATTTCTAAATCTTAGAACTTCTTGTCCTTATGTTACTGTTCATGTACATAATTAAAATTCCAAGTAAATACAGTTGCCTCTTCTGATATTTCTATTAGCAAGTTTATTTGGGTCATTTTGTTATTTATTTGTTTTGTTTTTTTGTTTTTTTTCAGAAAGCAGTGAACTAGATTTAGAGTTAATGTACTTTTCTACTAGGAATAGCTTTAGGCACATAAATAATGTCCAGGTTTTTTTCTGACACTGATCTGAAAGTTTGCATATGAAAACAATCACAGTGATGTTATGTTTTGTCCAAGATTTCCTCCCATTATATACAAATCTTCTGCCTCATTAGTGCCACTGAGAGATATAGAATGAAGCATCTCTGTGTTCCCTTCTTGTAGATGCATGGGAAGATAGTAGTTTATGTTTGTTCTTTTTTGTTTGAATGCACAGCTCATTTGCGAATGCAAGTTTTGTGTTGGTGGGAACAGCTATAGCATAATCTGGGACTCTTAACCATTCTCAGCCAGGCAGGAAGACCAACCATGAGACAAAAGGACTACTGAAGGATTTCCATGGTTCTAAATGGATTTAAAAATAAATCCTCTTGTGTAGTGTTACATTTTCATTGTAATTTCTGATTTTTCTGCTTTATTGCTGCCATTTAGTAAAATATCAATACTCAATGCCATGTATATTTTTAGATTTAATACTATACTTGCAAATTATTCTCAAATCGAAATACTCAGAATACCAGGAACAGTGCCAACTTCATTAGCATCTTAAAGAGTTGGTACAAATTGGCCCTTAAGATATTCTCACTTGTCACCCAGCATTTCCTTTTCATTTAGTTCCTTTGAAGCAGAAATACTTTTACATCATCATAAAACTGTTTATTCATGTAATGTATAAAGACTTATTGTAAGTCTCATATTTGGAGATTGTATTGGAATGTATTAAAGTAGTACCAGATTTATACTATCATAAATGCATTGCTCTTTCAGAGTCTTCCCAAAGAAAATGAGTAATTCTTACTTTTTAAAATTACATCTTTCTCAAATACTTAGAGTTATAGGCTTTTCTATATAGGCAAGGACCTTAAATCATCTAGTATATCACCTCAGCATAGTGCAATCCACATAAACCATCCACAGCAGAAGAGCATCTTAACAATTTTTAAAAATGGTAGAGACCTCTGAAAAAAGAGATCTCATAGTTGTTTTACAGTCATGAAATTTTTCCTTATTTCTCTTTGTAGTCTCTAGTGCGCTAGTAAAACATTTCTTCTCTTTCTGTTAATATTTGAGATGGTCAGCACCCACTCTTAAATAATAGCATAATCCTCAACTCATACTTTTCATCTTTTTTTCTCCTGAAGAAAGCATGCTAACTAATCATTTCTCTTAAGCCTTATTTTTTTCATCTTTAGCCATCTTTGTCCATTTTTTTCTTCATTCTTTTCTTTTTCTTTTTTTTTAAATCTTTGCCTTCTTTCTTAGAATCAATACTAGTATTGATCTGAGGACAGGTTTGAACTCAGGACCTCTTGTCTCTAGGCCTACTTCTCTATCTACAAGGCCTCCTAGCTGCCCCTCTTAAAATTATGGAACACAGAACTGGACACTGTATTCTAGTAGTCTAATCATTTCTTAGAGCAGTGGTATCTATGCCATAGGTATCTATGCCATAATTTCTTAATTATTTTTTGATAGCCAGCTTTCCATTCTGTATTAATTACTTATATCCAGTGCCTCCCTCTGTTGTACCCAATTTAAGCAGTATTTATTACATACTTAACCATCTGCTACATTGTGAGGACTATAGCAATAAAGTCTAAAGGGAGTTAGTTTTTTTCCCCGGGGAATAAATATTAGGGGGTTCCATGCATGAATCCCCTCCAACACTTCTGTCTGACTAGTGATTATCTGACCTACATTCTTTGCATTTCAAAAGAATAGCTTGTTTTCCCAAATGAATTATTGAAGCAAGGCCCTTGCCCTCTTGGATCACCAATCTGTAGCTCCCTGCACAGCTGAGAGCAGAGGTCTGGAATCGCTGATAACCCAGCTTTAAAAAGATAACTACTTAACAGCAATATTGGATGATGATTATCTGTGAATACGTGGCTACTCTCAGCAGTGCAATGATCTGGGATAGTCCCAAAAGACTTATGTTGAGGAATGCTATCCATCTCCAGAGAAAGAACAGTTGGAATCCGATGGATGCAGATCAAAGCATGCTATCTTTCACATCACTGTATTTACGATTTTATTTTGGGGTCTTGATTTTGTATGAGTGTACTCTTACAACAGTGACCATTATGGAAATGTGTTTTGCATGACAAAAAAATAAAAAATTTTTTGAATAACACTACCCCCTGATCTTAGACATGGCCAACAATATGCCTGTGAGTACAGCTGAAACCTTCAGAGTTCTCTGCTTAATCCTATATTGTATAAGAATTCCACCAGTGGAAGAGCCGAAGGATTGGGGGAGGCACCTCCCAGAAGAAGGAATCCTACTGCCTCAGAGCGCTGGGTGAGCACTGAACCAAAAGACTTTATCAGCAACATAGGATGGGAAAAGAAATCTGCTAGAATTTTATGCTTATGATCTCACTGCTTTGGATCTTTCCAGAGTGATGTCTGCCTGAAAATATGTTCTCCAGATTCTTGTCTAAAAGATGCCAAAAGTTTTCCTCCAGCTTTAAAAATTCTATACTTATGTGACCCTGTTACAGGTATGATAACTTCCTGGTGATTTTCAAAGATAGAGGGATCAAGGTGAGTTTTAAAAGAAAAAAAAAGTACCCCTCATTCTTATCCCCCAACAAGATATTTGTATTTATCTGGGGAAAATAAGCTCATTACTGTTTTTTTTTCATAATACTCATATGAAAGTCCTAAAAAAGGAATCTCAATACTTCAGAAGATCTCAGTACTTTAAAAGATTCCCACAGACATGTCCTCCACTGAAACATCACAATTCTTCCATTATTTGGTAAATGGCACCTTCCTAAGTTGCTGTGGCCAGTCTTCAGAAATGAGTCTCTGAAATAAACCAATTTCTTGGACCACTTGGCCCATTCAACCTTTTCTACTTGACAGGAGTTGTCTTGCATGCTGGGCTGGCAAAGCCTTTGAGGATCACCCAGTGTCACCTCTGTGCCATGATGAGGCAACAGAATAGGACGTTAATAGCCAGAAATGAAATGGGAAGAGGTTATTCTCCCACTGCTGAATTAAATGGTATTAAAGTGGTTAGTTAAATTAAATCTTTAATCTACTACCACTATCTCTCAAAAGTAACATTTTCAGTTTTCCCCTATTTTGAAAGGCAAATCCCTGTATAGGGTTGGGGAATAAAAAAAGAACAAAAGTAGAAAGTAATTTCAGTTTGCATTACTTTTGCTCATATAATTTCATAGAATTAAATTCATGTACCCCTCAAAACAATCTACTAAAGTATGTGGAAGGAATAGTCAGCATCATGTACATACATTCTTAATTCTCATAGATGCACATGTTTTTTGTTAACCTTTTAAACTATTGCCATAAAGTAGTTGGTAAAAACATCTCTCCTTTTCCCTTTGTCCCAAGTTTTAATTAGGAATTCTGACACCTGGAACAGATTCATTTGGGGTAAAGGGGAGGAGAAGGCCCTAAGGAATGGTTCTAAACTAGGGACAGGCCAGAGGAGCTGAGAAAGTTAAGGATATGGAAGATCGAGATTTTCCAGGAAGACAAGATTTACAAGGGAGAACTCTATAAACCTAGAATTGAAATTAGCAAGGAGGAGGGAGAGTGACCTGGAGGGCTACTGATGGCCACATGCGGGATCTAGATGGGATAGAATAAACTGTAGAAATGTTCTTAGTGACTTTGACAAATAGGTGATTCCTGAGTGTCTGAAAATGGCCTTAGGAAGCAAGTGATGCAGTAATGTAACTTCCTGACCATGTAGACCAACCAGTCCTTAAAAGGGTTGGCAAAGGATATTCATATCTTTGAGGGAAAACTAGTTTTAATAGGGAGCACCAACAGGTGGGAGGATTATAAGAGGGCAAAGTGTAGATAGCAGAATTTGCCAACAATAAAAAAGTATATCAAAAGGAAGGTAGGAGCAGATAACTACAGCAGTCTAGAGCTAATTTCTCTGGGGAAAGGGGCAGCTAGTATTTCCAGCATTCACTAAAGATAATTCTCACTCATCCCAGGTTGCCTACTTGGTTTGGGTACTCATGTGGTACCTGAATGGCCGTGGTACCTGCCAGAATCAGGGTGAGGAAGTATTCCCCATTTTGTGGCACCTATGGCAAAACTACTCACCTCACATGAGACCTATCTGTCTATATTCCTGTTCCCAAAGCTGAAATAGCCGCAATTTCTTCTAACAGACTTGCTGCTTTGCTTCCCATTCCATAATCCTCATTAATGTAGATACAACAGTATCTGTTGAAATTTCAAGAATAATTGAGAATTTTAAAATAATAAAATAAATATATATGTATAAACTAGTGGAATTGCTTGTCAGCTCTGGGAGGGGGGAGATACAAGAGAAGGGAGAAAACATGAATCATGTAGCCATGGAAAAAAATGTAAAAATAATTTGAAAAAAGAATGAGTCCTTCCCATCACTGTTCCATCAATTTTTTAAAATGACAGAATTACAGTGTATAAGATTAAAATTAATATCCAATAACTCCAAGTATTATATTTTATAAGGTTTATTAATAATTACTTGAAAGAGAGGAAAATAAAAAGAACAAAAATAAAAACCTGAATAAAATTCTTCCTCTCACTTCATCCCCTTCTTCACAGCCGCATTTCAGGGAGCAGAGCTACACAAAATTTATATCCTCCTTACATTAACATATAACATGAGAAGGAACATGGGAAGCTGGGAAAGAGTCTCTGGAGTTCAAATTTGAATTATACAAGTGAAAGCAAAATGGCAGGACCTTTAGACATTTGTCTTAGACAATTTGGAAGAGATGTCAGGCCCTAGGGATAATGTTTAATTCAAGAACTATTTCTTGGGTGTCTACTATGTTCTAGGCACAGGGGATACAATTTTAAGGGGGAAAAAATTTCTTCAAGGAGCTTGCCCATGTTCACCTAGATGTATAGATGTATGTAGATAAATTAACTACAAAGTAATTTGTAGAGGAGAGCATTAATAATTTGGGGAATTAGGAAAAGCTTCCTAGATGAGGTGGTACCTGAGCTGAATTTTGAAGGAAAAGAAGAATTTTGGAAAAAAAAAGAATTAGTGTGAGGCTTGTGTAAAAAGATAGAGACCAAAGTCAGAATATGAGTTCAAGGAATAGCCAGCCAGATGAGTTTTGCAAAGACAAAACAATGGAAAAGAAAACTAGATATAATTATCTAGTAGAAGACATCTGTTAGATGAGGACCTGAAGTATGGTGGGAGCTCTGTAAGTGTAGAGAAGGGAATTGATACAAGAGATTTCGTGAGGGTAGAAACAAGACTACAAGATATTAGATAAAAGTTATCCCTCTCATCCAAGGAGAAGGAATGTGTAAACAAATGAAGTTACAGAGAAGCCTGATAGTAACCTTAGAAGAGGAAAGTGGCAGCCTGGTCTAAAAATGGCAAGGAGAAGGTGAAAAGTTTGGGGAGGAAAATAATTCTGTTTCAAACAGATTAAGTGCAGTGATGAAGATCTGGATGGTCATAGAGTCCAAGCAAACAATTGATAATGTAGGCCTGGAGGACAGAAGAGAGTAGGGTATGATATATAGATTTGGGAGTTAATAAATATTTATTAAGCATCTACTGTGTTCCTGGTACCTTGATGAGTGCTGAGGATAGAAAAAGAGGCAAAAGACAATCCCTGCTCTAAAGGAGCTTACAATCGAATGTGAGTGGCAACATGCAAACAAATATATACAACTAGAGTTACATATAGGATAAGTAGGAAATAACAGAGAGAACACTGGAATTAAGAGGGGTTAGAGAAGGCTTCTTGTCTAGTGTGAGATTTTAGTTGAGAAGCTAGGAAGATGAGTAGTCAGAGAAGAGAAGGAAGACTGCCAGGCATGGAGGACACTAGGAAAAATGCCAAGAGCAGAGAGATAGGTCTTGGTGGAACATTTAGGAGGTCAGTGTCACAGGATGGAAAGGTATTTAGAAATAAGTTATAAGAGAACTGAAAGGTTTGAATGCCAAACAGGATTTTGTATTTATTCTTGGAGGCAATAGGAAGCCCCTAAAATTTATTGAGGGTGATATGATTGGACCTGAACTTTAGGAAAATTACTAGTGTCTGAATGGAGGATGGATTGGAGTGGGGCAGACCCACCAGCAGGCTATCCCAGTAATCCAGAAATGAAAATCTGCACTAGAGTGGTGGCAACGTCAAAGGAGAAAAGGGAATGTGCTTAAGAAATGCTACAAGGGTAAAATTGACAGACTGACAACAGATTGAATGTGGTGGGTGAGAGACTGCAAGAAATCAAGGATGATTGGAATTGGTTGGAAGCCTGAGGTACTGGGAGGATGCTTTGCCTTCTTCAATAATAGGGAAAGTAGGATAAGGGTGGGAGTGGTATGGAGATAATGAGTTCAGTTTTATACACACTGAGTTTAAGGTGTCTGTTGGACATCCAATTTGAGATGTCTGAAGAGCAGTTGGAGCTGTGAAACTGGAGGTCAGCAGAGAGACTGGGGAAGGAAAGGTAGATTTGAGAATCATCAGCATAGAGATGATAATAAATCCATGGAAGCTGATGAGATGACTATGAAGCAGTATAAAGGGAGAAGAGAAGAGAACCCAGTGTAAAATCCTAAGAGACATGTTTAGAGGGTTTGCCTAAAAAAGCATCCAGAGAAAAAGGAGCAATCAGATGGGTAGGAGAAACAGGAGGGTGCGATGTCCTGAAAACCTAGATAGAAGATAGTATCAAAGAGGAGAAAGAGTGATCCACTATGTCAGAGGTTTCAGAAAGGTCAAAGAGAATGAGGATTAAGAAAAGACCATTGGATTTGGCAATTAAGAGATCATTAGTAACTTTGGAGAGAGCAGTTTGGGGAAATAAAATCAGAAATCAGATTGTAAAAGATTAAGAGCATTGATAGAAAAAACATCTTTTTCCAGTTTAGCTACAAAGTACAGAAGAGACAGAGGACAAAAGGAAAGGATCAAGTGAGAGTTTTTAAGAATAGGGGATACATAAGCATATTTAAAGGCAGTAGGAAATGAGTCAGTAGAGAGGGTGAGATTAAAAATAAGTGAAAGTGAGTATGACAGGGAAGATTTTTTTTGGAGGAGATAATGGGGTCACTTGAACAAGTAGAGGCAATATTAACCTTGGTGGGGAGTAAGACCCTTTTATCATGTGAAACAGAGGTGAAAGAGGAGAAAATGGCAGGAGTCAAGGAAAAGAGGGAATTCCCTGCAAATTACCTAGATTTTTTTCTGTAAAATATGAGGCAGAGTTGTCATCTGAGAGCATAGGGGAGTGAAAGTGTGCCATAGGAGTTTGAGAAGGGTTGAAAAGGATTGGAAGAGCCTCTGTGGAGAACAGGATATTAAGATGATGAGGAAGAAATAGTAGGATTGCCTAGCAACATTGAGGGCCCACTGGAGGTTACGTGACATAAATTTGTAGTGGATCCAGACAGAGGAGTTGCATATATAGAGATGGTAATTAAATCCATGGAAACAGATGGGATAGATTATCCCAAGAAGGAAAATAAGAGAACAGGGTATAGGACAGAATCTCAGGGTAGGCACAGACTTAGGGACAAGTTCAATCTTCTGTCCTCACTTTATAATACACTTGTTACTAAGCTGTCTAGCATGGCTTCCATTTTTCACACAGGGTCAATTCAGGGCCAAACTGGCAGAGTAGTGTTTGTGAGAGAAGACCAGCAAGTATTGATGGCTAAAAAATTTTAGTACTTCCTAGTCCTCCCTACCCTCACCCTTTGGCAAGTCTAGTTCTCTAAAATGTTAGAACTCCTTTAATTGCCATCCTGGTCCAAAAATTGGTTTGACCAAATTGTTCCATCACCCTTTCATTCCCACAGGCAAATAGTAAGTGTAAAAAGGAACAATAAAATCCTATTTGCTATTATCGTCCTGGATTTCCTTGCTTTTAGGAAGTGCTGATACTATGACCCACACAGAAATTCTCCTTACAGAGAAAAAACGGTCCCCACAACAGAAGTCATACTACCAAATTTCTGATCACTGCCAAGGTTTTTGTTGCCTGTGACAGCTTCATTAGTCACATCCCCAGGAAAGAACTAATAAAAACAGCTCTGACCTAGTATTTTATCAGGTACAAGCTTCATCGATAATGTCTCTTGGTTTCCTGGACATAGATGGATGAAGCCAACAAAGGAACAAAGGGCTGAATATTTGGGCCAAAACCAACTGACAGCTCCCAAATGGAAAAGGAAATGTTAAGGTGTAACATGATTGAGTTGACTCAAACATCCCTCTAAGTCCCTTATAGTTAGAGCAGGCAATTTAGTTCTACTTTGAAGTCTTTTCTAAGGTCACCCAATTTACTCACTTATCTCAAAATCCACACAGCAAAGAATAATCCAGAACTGTGGACAATGAGTGGGAAGCTATAGGGCACAGTGGTCTGACTCCTTCCACACTGAGGACATCATTCAGCCAATGGGGCGGCCGGTACTGCCCTTCCAGTGTGTGACTTTCTTTTTTCATTGTGTTTAAAAATCAGTAATCGTAGTTGACAGAAAATGAGATGTCATATCTGAAGCATTCCGACTATTCAGGCTGAGAAAGCCAGCTGCTGTCTCAGTAGGACAAATAAATGCTTTCAGAGGCACATCACTTTTGAATGGAGTTCACACTAAAGCCCATTTCTTTCTGAAGCGCCTCCAGCATCTTTCCTCCAGGAACAGGAGGGAAGGAAGAAAAATCTGTCTGCTGTGAATACAAGTGACAAAGACAGTTACTTAGTTTGTTCTAAACAAAGAAACTTGACATTTCTGTAGTTTGGGGAAGCAAAAAAAAATTTTTAGTAAAATATTTTCTCAGTGTTTTGTGTTGTGTGTAGAGAATTTCATATTTAATTTCTTGATAGAATTCTTAATTTTTTCTTAAAGACTTTGGTGATTGATGAACTAATGAAATAATATAGAAACACTTAATAAAGAAACTGTTAAGATTTTTTCAGTGAAAGGAAGAGGCATGAACATCTGCTTTGCCACCGCATCCTCAAGGCCTATAGTGCCAAACTCAAATAGAAACTATCGACCACCAAACCATACCTAAGGATCCCTCTGGGTTCTATTGTGGCAACGGTCCTGTAGTATTTCTATTCATATAGTTAAACATTTCCCAATTACATTTTAATCTGATTCAGGCCACATATATATCAACATTTTTGACACATCTGCTCAAAACAGTAGGATCTTTACTTTTACCTTGCAGTTGAAACCTTCCATCTATATGGTCTTCCCAATTAAAATGGGGGCTCCTTAAGAGCCAGGAGGAACTATCTTACTTTGTATCTGTATCCCCAAAACTTAGCACAGTGCTTTCCATATTAAGTGTTTAATCAATGCCTTCATTCATACATTCAATCCAAGTGCTTGCAAAACAAAGATTAATTCCTTTAAGGCTCTGTATAATTGTGTAAATATAATTTTAAAAATCAATATTAACACACATAAGGGTTCTAATTCGAATTACCTACGCTATAATAAATTGCATTAATATTTGGAATTATTCATAATAATTAGATGAGCTAAATTTTTCTTTTGTATTATTCATGAAGACAGATTTTGGTTAACTATTATAAAAATTATTTAACCTACTTAAAATATTTAACCTACTTAAAATAATTAATTCTAAGCCCATTATATGACACAAATTGTTGATGAATGAGTGAAAAAGCATTTTTAGGCACTTACTATGAGAGATGCTTTGCTAAGTGATGGGACCATAAATACAATCCAGCAAAACAATCTCTGCCACCAAAGTACTTATATTCTTTTTTTTAAAACTAAATTTCTTTCTTTTTTAATTCTCTCTTTTTTATTCAGATATTTTATTTTAATAAATTTCCACATAAGTTTTCTGAAGTTATATGATATCATGCATCATGCTACAGGTTTTCATTTTATTTCTGACAAATAGAATTTTTAAAAAAATTTTAATCTTTAAGGATTTCTAAAATTAGCTTCCCCTTTCTGTAGGTGCAAATAAAACTCATTTTTAGAGATTACAAGACAATTGCCCTCTTGCCCCTATTTCTTCCAATCTCCCTGATGTGTGTGTGTGTGTGTGTGTGTGTGTGTGTGTGTGTGTGTATACATATGAATTAATAAAAGTCGTAACTTCAAAGAAAAGGAAAGAAAAATCTAAGCTTCTCTCCAGGTCATACAGTACCTCTTTCAAACAGTTTTGCTTGGGCAGTAAAATCTCCCAGTTGTTCTTGGCAAAGGCTCTAATGAAATGTAAATCTCCAGTCTTTGCTTAGAGGAAAAACACTAGGTTCTGCCTCTATCTTGATCAGCCATAGCTTTTAGGTCTGAGGGGTGCAGGGTCCTTTGATTCCTAGATTAGCTTTTCTAACAAGAGAGGATTGGAACTTTTTCATTTTAAATAAATTGAATAATAAAATAATTTTAAATAACTAAATAATAGGGTCATAAAATAAAATAAAATAAAATGGGGTCAGTATCATTTGCCTTAAATAGTTATCATTCCTGAAAAAGCTAGCACTGAGGAATATTTACCTATTCTTAAGGAAGTGCCATTTCATCTGACTCAGTCTCATTTTATGTTCTGGTGATGGTGGCCTTTTTGGTGATCTGCAGGGAGTGGGTTAGAATTAAGGTAGGGAAAGAGGGTGGATGTCCTAAAATGAGTCTAAGATTGAACTGTATTTTCTCAGTCAGACCCTTCCAAAGGAATTCCAGGTAGTTCATTTAGAAATGAGGACTGGTTGGGGGTAGCTGGGTGGCTCAGTGGATTGAGATCCAGGCCCAGAGATGGGATGTCCTGGGTTCAAATATAGCCTCAGACACTTCACTGTGTGCCCTAGTCAAATCCCTTAATCTTAATTTCCTAACCCTTGTCTCTCTTCTGTCTTAGAATTGATACTAAGAGGGGGCAGCTGGGTAGCTCAGTGGATTGAGAGGCCTAGAGACAGGTCCTAGGTTCAAATGCGGCCTCAGCCACTTCCCAGCTGTGTGACCCTGGGCAAGTCACTTGACCCCCATTGCCCACACTTACCACTCTTCCACCAAGGAGCCAATGCACAGAAGTTAAGGGTTTCAAAAAAAATTAAATAAATAAAAAGAATTGATACTAAGACAAGAGGTAAGGTTTTTTGTTGTTTTTTTTTAAAACATAGTTTGGGGCAGCTAGGTGGCTCAGTAGATAAAGAGCCAGGGCTAGAGAAAAGAGGGGTCCTGGGTTCAAATGTGGCCTCAGACACTTCTTAGCTATGTGACCTAGGCAAGTCACTTAACCCCCATTGCCTAGCCCTTATCCCTGTTCTGGCTTGGAAGCAGTACACAGTATGGATTCTAAAACAGAAAGTAAGATTTGTTTGTTTTTTAAAGAAGTAACCAGTGGTGACACTAATACACTGCTGGTGGAATTGTGAATTGATCCAACCATTCTGGAAGGTAATTTGGAACTATGCCCAAAGGGCTTTACAAGACTGCCTGCCCTTTGATCCAGAAATATTATTACTAGGTTTGACCCAAAAAGAGATAATAAAGATTTGTACAAAGATATTTGTAGCTGCAATCTTTGTGGTGGCAAAAACTGGAAAATGAGGGGGTGTCCCATCAATTGGGGAATGGCTGAACAAATTGTGGTATCTGTTGGTGATGGAATACTATTGTGATAAAAGGAATAATGAACTGGAGGAATTCCATGTGAACTGGAATGACCTCCAGGAACTGATGCAGAGTGAAAGGAGCAGAGCCAGAAGAACATTATATACAGAGACCAATACACTGTGGTACAACTGAATGTAACGGACTACTAGCAGCAATGCAATGATCTGGAACATTTCTGAGGGATTTATGAGAAAGAACACTATTCACATCCAGAGGAAGAACTGTGGGAGCAGAAATACAGAAGAAAAACATATGATCGATCATATGGTACAATGGGGATATGATTAGGATTTTGATGATCACTCTACTGCAAATATGAATAACATGGAAATAGGCTTTGATCAATGATACATGTATAACCCAGTGGAACTGTTTGTCAGCTCTGAGAAGGGGGAGGGAAAGAAAATTAATCATGTAAGGGGCAGCTGGGTGGCTCTATGGGTTGACCTGGCCTAGAGATGGGAGGTCCTAGATTCAAATCTGACCTCAGACACATCTAGCTGTGTGACCCTGGGCAAGTCACTTAACCCCCATTGCCTATCCCTTACCACTCTTCTGCTTTGGAACCAATACACAGTTAATTCCAAGATGGAAGGTAAGGATTTAAAAAAAAGAAAAGAAAAAAATGAATCATGTAAGCTTGGGAAAATATTCATAAATAAATGAAGAAAGAAAGAAAGAAAAGAAGAAGAAGAAGAAGAATTATTAACCCTAGGATACTTTTGTGTTTGTGTTTTACCTCAATGTCTATTTTACCCTCTGGTTCTAAGATATCCAGGAAGTTTTCATAACTTCTTGAAATATGATATCTAAATTGTAGCAATCCAGGTATACATTAATCTTGATATTATTTTAAGAGTGCTCAAAAACTGACTCTTGTATTGCTTATGATTAATTTCTGTAACCTTGAGTTAAATTGAACCTCAACCTTGCTGAATTCCTACTCCTTCCCTAAGTCTACACTCCAGAAGACTGGTCAGTTGTCTCTGTCTCCTTATTTTACCTAAAACAATCAATTAACATATGTATCAAACAACTGTAGATGCCTTAGGCCATATAAACTCCAGATCTAAGTGTTAGCTCTACCCATTGTTTTAGGTTCCAACAGCTTGTATCTCATGATGATTACCTCATAATTTTAATGTATCAGACCACTTGGATCTTCCCTTCCCCCTATACTGTTGTAACCCCAATAAAAGTAGATATATGGCAGCTAAGGGTTAATCTCTTAACCATCAGAACTTCATCCAGTGAAGCTCTGAACCATGGAAGCTCTTGACCATTAGAGCTCCTCACCATGGAAGCTCTTATCTTATGCTAGAACTTTCTTTGTCTGCCTGTCTTTATTCTCCCTTATGTTCTCTTTCCATTAGTCCTTAACTTGTAACCTATTTTCACTCAATCCTTGGTTCCCCTTTCTGAGTGTCCTACCCACTAGGAATCTTCGTGGAGCTGCTGGGTGGCTACACTAAATTTTTTTTTTTTGTCATACCTTTCAGATAGTCCAGAAATTCTCTTTGATCTATTTTCTAGATCAGGTATTTTCCCAATAAGATATTCCAGAATTCTTCTATTTTTTTTTCACTTGACTTTGTTTTATTATTTCTTCATTTCTCATGGAATAATTAGCTTCAACTTGCCCAATTCTAATATTTAAGAAATTATATTCTTTAGTGACCTTTTGTACCTCTTTTCCCATTTGACCAATTTTGCTTTTGAAGAAATTATTTTCATCACTGAAGTTTTGTACTTTTACCATTTCTCCAATTCTGTTTTTATAAGGTATTATTTTCTTTTGTATTTCTTTTACCTTACCAAGCTGATGTCTTCTCATAATTTTCTTGTATCACTTTAATTTCTTTTCCCAACTTTTCTTCTATCTTGCTTATTTTACTTTTAGAATAATTTCTTTTTGCTTTTTCTTTAGCTTCCAGAAATTCTTGTTGGGCTTGTCTCTAGTTTGGGAGGTTATTTTTTCTTTTGAGGCTTTTCTAGTAACTGACAACTTCATTGTCTTCTTCTGAATTTTTGTCTTGATCTTCCCTGTAACCACAGTAGTTTTTTATGGTCAGTTTTTTTTTATTGTTTACTAATTTTTCCAATTTATTTTTCTATTTTTTAAATAATTTTTATTTTTTAGAAAAGTTATCCATGGTTCTTACTTTCCCCTTCACCCCCCATCCTTCCCCCCTCCACAGCCGACATGCATTTCCACTGGTTCAGTCTATTTTTTTACTTTGAACTGTATGTTAAAATTGGGCTTTACTACCTGGTGTACTGGAGCACTGTCTCAATCTTCAGGATTTTTTTTGCTATTTTTTTTTAAACCCTTACCTTCCATCTTTGAGTCAATACTTTGTATTGGCTCCAAGGCAGAAGAGTGGTAAGGGTAGGCAATGGGGGTCAAGTGATTTGCCCAGGGTCACACAGCTGGGAAGTATCTGAGACCAGATTTGAACCTAGAACCTCCCATCTCTAGGCCTGGCTCTCAATCCACTGAGCTATACAGCTGCCCCCTTTGCTGCTATTTTTAAAGGTAATTTTGAGGGTTTGGAAGTTTTCAGGGCTGCAAGATGGTGGAATCTGGAGAGAGGTGTGATCACTGCTCTCCTGGTCTGTGCTCTGGTCTTAATCCAGAAAGGGCCCTAGACCTCTTACAACCATAAGAATTCTTCTGCCACTTGGAACTATGACCTAGAAATGAGTATGGACAATAAAGTCTCCAAACAATGACTGGTCCTGCACCCAATGCTAAAATCATATTCTTTTTCTGACCAGTTATCTAATCCCCTACCATCTCTGAGCTAAAAGCTCCCAAAGCTTCTGCTACCACTGTCACAGCTGCTTCCCAGGCCCACAGATGGTGCTGCTCCTGTGTGTGCTCTGGACCAGGGCTGACACCAGTGTTCAGACCTCTCCTCCTGATCTCCTAAGATGTCTTGAGCAGGAATAACATCTAACCCTGACCATTTGTTGGCTCTGCCACTCTAGAATTCTATATGAAGTATTATTTTAAAGTTGTTTGGAGAATTATGTTGGGAGAGTTCTGTTGCAAAGCTTCCTTCTCCACCACCATCTTTAAAGCACCTGTAATAGGTGAAGGAAATACGGTTATCCCTTCCACATTGCAGGGGTTAGGAATATGGTACTCCCAATCTGGAAAATCTTCATAAAAAATTTTGGCCCTTTCTTCATACCAAAGAAGTCTGAATTTTTGTTTCCTTTTCTGTTATGGGGTGTTTAAAGAATCTTATTGTAAATTTTTTATTAAGTATTCATTTCTGAGTTTCTAAACTTTTTCTATGTTGACTATTGACCTTCATGTTCATTTGTGGCTTCCACAAAATCCCCATTTAATTTCTTATGCTGACTGATGATACATTGAGACCACAATGGGAACATTTACAATGCAGAAGGGATGACTGTACATGTACAGGGTAGTGGTGGCCAAGGAGGAATGTTTTGGTGGTATTGATTTAGTGACTGTTCTCAGAGCTAGAGAAGAAAAGAAGGGAGTGGGAGGGATGGGAGAGAAAATATATTCAGATCATCATAGCATGAAGATGGCTGGGCAATTTCCTGGTGGGTCTGAGTCCAAGCCATGTTTGGTAAATGTTCACCAATGAGGAACCTAGAATCCCAGGATGGGATCTTAAAGTTCCAAGCCAGAGACATGGGGGGACTACAGAAGCATGGTGGCAAGGAGAGGTCACTAAGGGTCAGGGGAGGAAGACTAGAAGTGGCAATGAGGAGCAGCAAAAGCATATTTATTCCCCCTTTGGGTCCAGTATTCAGTGGGACAGAAAGTACAGAAGGTACATGTGGTACTGGAGAGTGTGGCCAACAAGGCAGGGGAGATCCAGGTTTCTGTGACTGTCAGAGATGGAATGAGTATGAGAGGAAGAGGTCTAATATACAGCCAGAAATGAAAATCATTCCTTTTCTTCTAGCTACATTAAATTCATATTTTAAATATCTGCTCTCAAGTACTTCTTTAGAATTGTTTAATTGCCAAACTCAGGTTCTGACACATCTAGTTTGGGAATATGGCATTGTTTTTTAAACTGCATTTTAATTGTTTTCCCTTTTCTTCCTAATTAAACTTCAAGCTCCATTAGAATGGGAACAAATCTGTGTGCGTGTGTGTGTGTGTGTGTGTGTGTGTCTCTCTCTCTCTTTCCCTCTGTCACTCTCTCTGTCTTTGTCTCTCTGTGTCTCTCTTTCTGTCTCTCTGTCTCTCCTTCTCTCTCTGCCTCTGTCACTCTCTCTGTTTCTGTCTCTCTCTGTGTCTGTCTCTTTATCTCTTTCTGTTTCTCTCTGTGTCTCTTTGTCTCTGTTGTCTCTCTCTCTCTTCCCCCATCTCCAATGGACATCTACGGCAATACTGTTCACAATAGGGTACTTAATATATGCTTGCTAAATAAAATCAAATTAAACATCAATGGTGGCAGCTGGGTAACTCAGTGGATTGAGAGCCAGGTCTAGAGACAGGAGGTTCTAGGTTCAAATCTGGCCTCAGACACTTCCCAGCTATGTGACCCTGGGCAAGTCACTTGACCCTCATTGCCTATCCTTACCACTCTTCTGCCTTGGAGCTAATGCACAGTATTGACTCCAAGATGGAAGGTAAGGGTTTAAAAAAAAATTAAACATCAATGTTCAATATTTCTGGCAGTGAAATACAATTCATATTTTTAATCTCTTTTTCTAATAAAAAAACAATTACAATTCTTTAGAAGGGAAAAGTGTAAACGTGAACTTATCAGGATGTGCAAACTGAAGAGAAAGCTTAGAAGACCAAATGCATCAACTATTTTTGCATCTCAAATCTTTTCCCACAATAATGATAATGAGTAGTCATGTGAATATAATAAGCATGTAGAACATGGATCAATGGAGTGTGGACCATCAGTCACAAAAAGAACAGCTGTTTTTCCAAAGGAAAAACTGACTGGTTACAAAAAGGACCCCTGAAGGTACTAGAAATCCATTCACCTCAAGTTATATTTATTCAGCCCAGCTGCAACAACAGTTTCTTAGCTAGTGACACATACTGGGAAAGGAAGACCAATTCCATGATGTTTTTCATAGGATAGGAAGGGTAAAACCTCAGGAAGGGGTACCCACTCCCCTGCCCCTTCCTTTGATCTCTTGGGATCTCCAGCTGAAAGGACAGCAAAGGAGAAGTCAGCTGAAAAGAGGAAGTTAGCAATGGGGTTGCTGCCACTTCTTACTTCTAGAAATAAGCTCAGTTTCAGGGCTAATCGTATAGTAAGCCAGCCCTACTTTTCAAGTCACCGTTGCTGAAAAACACAGAAAATGGATTATATTTTCTTAGAGCAGCAATGCCATAACTGAGGGCCACATCTCTAACCTAGAATTCAGCAGCAACGACTAAAAACTTAGAGCAATGACCAACGATATGTCATAAAAGCAAAGCTAAAGCAAATGCAAACCCTCCATGTTATTTAAAATAGTAAAGGGAGGGGGCAGCTGGGTAGCTCAGTGGAGTGAGAGCCAGGCCTAGAGACGGGAGGTCCTAGGTTCAAATCTGGCCTCAGATACTTCCCAGCTGTGTGATCCTGGGCAAGTCACTTGACCCCCATTGCTCACCCTTACTACTCTTCCACCAAGGAGCCAATGCATAGAAGTTAAGGGTTAAAAAAAAAAGAATAAAATAAAATAGTAAAGGGATGTTTCATACCCTATAAAATAGGCAGACATGTTGCATGCGAGGATTTTATGAGTCCCCAATGTGCTATAAAGCACATGTACAACATATAAAAATCCATTTTTACTTCATCATAATTTGACCCCAAAGTGCTATGCTAACTACAATAAACATTAAACATTTAATGAATAAGTTTGCCTGCTTCCTTAGAATTTAGAAGGTCTAATTCTCTTAATCAAGTCAATAAGTCCTTATTAAACACCTACTATGTGCCAGGCACTGTGTTAAGGGCTAGAATATTATAAAATTATAATAAAAATATTTAAATAGTTTAGGGAATTGTGTATTGATCTCTTTTGGCTGGGGTTTTGTTCATCTATATTTAAGTTATTATTAGCTTAAAAGGGAAAATAGCAGAGATACTCATATTAGACAGTATGGAGATTCCCACTGCCACCAATCAGAATATTAAGAAAAGATTGTAAACTCCTTAATATACTATATATATGTATGTATATGTATACATATACATATACTCTCTCTATATATATATACATGCACATATAGCATTATACTCTCTCTCTCGCATATATGTCAGTCTGACATATATATGTGTGCGCGCACACACACACACATCAGTCTGACTCTCCATGACCCCATTGGGGTTTTCTTGGTAAGGATACTGGAATGGTGGAGTGGTTTGCCATTTCCTTCTCCAGCTCATTTTACAGATGAGGAAATTGAGGCAAAGAAGGTTAAGTGACTTGTCCAGGGTCATACAGCTAGTAAGTATCTGAGAGCAGATTTGAATTCAAATATTTAAGGTTTTCTTTAAGCCCAAAACCCTCTCCACTGTGCCACCTAGTTGCCCTCCTTATATTTAGAAAATGTTTAATAAATGTCTATAACAGTGATTCCCAAAATGGGTGCTACCGATCCCTGGTGGGTGCTGCAGCAATCCAGGAGGGCGGTGATGGCCACACTTTTTTTTGTATTACATTCTATTCTGAGTTCAACAAATAGTTTCATAATTTCCAGGGGGCACTAAGTAATATTTTTTCTGGAAAGGGGGGGCGGTAGGCCAAAAACGTTTGGGAACCACTGATCTATAAGATTGAATTGCTGGGTTTCTCTCAATGCTGTTTCCTTTATTAAACAGGGGATATATATTATTATTCCTGTGAACTTCCACTTACCTTGAAAAATGAAAATATTCTTTCCCAAAATAGATTTTGTAGTATCTAGCTTGAGCTCTAGACTTGAAGTCATCATAGTTAGATTCTAATCCTGGCTTTTTTAACTAACTAGCTTAGGAACCAGAGCTGGCTCTTCTAGCTTTTAGGTCCCTCAATTGTATAATAAGAGAGTAGGAACAGAAAACCCCAAAGTTCCTTTCTATCTCTAAGTCCTATCATCCTGATAAAAGGAAGTCAAATTCTTGAGTGTTGTAATCAGGAAAACCAATCATGATGCTAAAAAGAAAAAATAATGAAATATACCCCTCTCTAGCTTTAGCTCTATGATCCCATAATCCTCTTTTTAGAGGGTTGGGGAACTACTGGGGCTAAATGTACTGTTATAATTAAAATTCACTGGAGATTGTATCTTAATTTATAATTATTTATTAATAAAAACCAGGCCAGAGAAAGAAAAGATACCAGCTACTTGTGGCCAGCTGTTTTCTTCACAGCTTCCTTCCCAGAGCCTATCTGTGGCAGGTCTGAAACAGATGGCACCTACTGGCATTCTCTTCACCACCTTTTCCAACCAAGATTCCAAGGCAAAAAAGACCCTACTTCCTCCCTCTATTCCAATGTATGCTCTTCAAGAAGTTCCTTTCTTGAGCCTCTCTGATATGCAGATCTCTAACCTCAGACCAGATAAGAGGCAGGTCTATTGGACTCCAAGAATCACCACATGGTCTTTAGAATGGCCACATAGCTCTGGTACAGCATGGTAGCTCCCAGCATGGTAAACAAGAAGAGGGACAACTCTACCCATCACTTCAGAGAGACATGATTCAGAATTTCAGATGTAAGATTTTTTGCTTTAAAATTCAAAAAGGTTGTTTTGGGGATGCCACAAAGGGGGTACCGATTAATATTAAATTTCCACAATATGTTGTCTTATGAGGTTACCATATTGAGTATTTTTGCCTAATCATTTTTTCTTTGTTACAAGAAAGATATAAAATGGGGCAGAGAGAAAGGAGATATTTTCAGAAATGAATATGATATAAACATATTAGTTAAGCTTCTTCCAAAAAAACTTTTTTAAACCCTCTGAGGGAACTAATATACAAAATGATGGACTCCTCTCAAGATGCAGAAATAAATACATAAGTTTCTATTTTCCTAAGAAGCATATAATTTCTCAAAGCCACATCATTCTAAGCTAGCCTAAGTTTGCTGAAAAGACATCCTAATTGCCCTACAAGAAATAAAATATGAGTGGGGTCAGGACTGGTTAGAACTTTCCGCCAAGAATGTGAGCCCACAGTCACTGGCCAATGGTGAACTAGGAGAGAGTTGGGGTGAGGGTTATCGTGTTAGGGACCATATAAGCAACTGTGCACCTGTTGCCCGGGGGCACCTGCAATAATTGGGCATGTATCCTTTCTCATGAGAAAGAATAAACTTACTGCTGCTCATCTTGGCAGTCTTTAGTTGTTTTCATTCTGTGCTTTACCATATACCCTTACCTTCCATCTTGGAATCAATGTGTATTGGTTCCAAGGCAGAAGAGCAGTAAGATCTAAGGCAATGGGGACAAGGAACAACCAGCTAGGAAGTGTCTGAGAACAGATTTGAACCTATGACTTTCCATCTCTGGGCTATGCTCTCTATCCACTGAGCCACCTAACTGTTCCCACACACACACAATTTTTCAAAAATAACTAAATAAACAGATCCTATAATCCTAATTATTTCAAGAGCTTGCTAAGCACCTTAGTTGTGAGGATTTGGAGATTAATCCCTTGGTTCTTGTCTCATTTATTTTCTTTTATTTGCCATCTGTGACAACTGAGTTACTCTTGGTGGGGAGAAGGAGCTTTTTTCCAGAGTTCTATAATTATATTCTTCAAAGTTCTGAAGCTTTGGGGGCTCTACTTCTGTCTCATTTCCAGCTGCCTTCCTAAGATTTAGCACCACCAGCTAACACAATCAGCTAATCATGATCTGGAAATACAAAGTCAAAAAGACGAAAACTGCCCTTGAAAAGGTTATATTCTATCAGGGAAGACAACAAAAGTGTGTAAATACATACACGTATACACACATATGTATATATTTTAGGAGAGCAACTAGGTGGTGCCATGGATAAAGTGCCAGCCCTGGAGTCAAAAAGTCTCATTTTCCTGAATTCAAATCTGACCTCAGACACTTAATAGCTATGTGATCCAGGCCAAGTCACTTAACCCTGTTTGCCTCAGTTTCCTCATCTGTCAAATGAGCTGGAGATGGAAATAGCAAACCACTCCAGTATCCTTGCCAAGAAAACCCCAAATGGGATCATAAAGAGGACACTACTGAAACAACTGAACAACAACAAATACAGAATAGGTAGTAAGTAATCTTAGAAGGAGAAGGAAGGGGCAGTTAGGGTGTCCAGGAAAGTACCCTCAGAAGATAGGATTTGAGAAAAATACCCTGTATAAGATGTTTCTCATTGCCCTGGGAATCCTGCCAAACCTCAGTGTATGGGATGGAATTGAACGACCACTCCCGCAAATTATATTTACAAACCTGGAGTCAGAGAGTAAGTGGGTGCAGACACAAGCATTTTACAGATTCCCGATGCAAAGTCCCTGGACCCTCTCTGTCCAATATCCCATGATCTAGGGGCCAAACTTACAATCTAGGCATGGAAGTCTAACCAATTAGAAAAACAAGTGACCCAGCATGAGCCTTATCAAAAGTTTCACCAGGTGAGTGAGGGGGGAGGTTATGGAGAGGTAGCTATGTCCTCAGGAGCTGCTTTTCTGACTCCTAAAAGTCAGGAGAGATAAGGAAGTAGGATTGCCTAATGGTCTGCTTCCTTTGAGCTAATAGATCTCTCAAACCACTGGGCCTATGGCAATAACAGAATGTCCTCGAGATCTTGGTTTTAAGCCCTAAATGGGTTTTTCTTCTCTAGTGGGGTCTATGAAAGGATCCTACCCTGAGAAGAACAATTTAATTCTTTCCTTCCCACACACTCAGGAACATCAACTCCCCATAGGTTGGGCGTTTTTGTTTTTTGTTTTTACCTCTGGTCCTCTGGACTAACCAAATCACAAGGACATTTTTCCTTTTTCTTCCCTAAAGGGAAACCATAAGAATTCTCCACATGACCATAGCCCTGAAAGATGTCTGATGAAGCTGTCTCCTCTTTCTTTTCTTCTTCTCTTCCTCCTCCTCATTATTCTCCTCTTTTTATTCTTTCTTCTTTCTTTTTTAGGTCATATAATCATTTGAAACTTATGGTGGAATGTGGCATAAGACATTTGTCTAAAGCTATTGTAGTATATTCAAAATTCTATCAGAGTAAATTTCATTTATACATAGGTATATACAAAGTAAATATAAAATAATTTAATGGGGAATGGGGTTACTATCAGTTGAGGAGATCGGAGAATTATTTATATAGGAGACTGTTCTTGAGCTGAGTTTTGGAGTGAGGAATTTATGGAGATAGAGTTGAGGAGAGAGTGCGTTCTCAGGCATAGGGATCCACCTGTGCAATGGCATGGAAATGGGAAAGCGTCTCAGATTGGAAGAACACACTAGTGGCCACCTAATAATTGTCAGTGCCTAGGCTCAGACTCTGGACCCCTGATTCAAGGTCATTCCCTGGATGCTCATCATTCAATAGAGGAATGACTGAACAAATTGTGGTGTATGATGGGGATAGGATACTATTGTGCTATAAGGAATTTGCAGGATGATTTCAGAAAGAGCTGGAAAGACCTACATGGTCTGATGCAGAGTAAATAAGCAGAACCAGGAGAACATCTTATACACTAACAGCAATATTGTGGGATGATCAACTGTGTTAGTCTTTGCTACTAACGGCAATAAGATGACCCAGGAGAATTCTGAGGAACCTATGAAAAAGAATGCTATCTGCCTCCAGAAAAAGAACTGTTGGAGTCAGAAAGCAGATAGAAATGTACAATTTTTCACTTGTTTATTTGGGTTTTTATTTTAGAGTTTTGGTTTTATAAAATCACTCACTTATAAAATGAACAATATGGAAATATGTTTTGCATGGTAATACATGTATAACCTAGATCAGATCACCTGTCAACACCAGAAGGAGGAAGGGAAGGGAGGGAGGGAGATAAGATCGATCATATAATTTGGGAAAACTTCTGTGGAAATTTGTTTTAACATGTAATTGGGAATAAATAATTTTTTTAAAAAACAAAGCAGATGCCCTGCTCTTTGTATAGCTCCTCTTTGATTCTCATCCACCTAACACTCCATGTTCTCCTTCTTTCTGAGAAGCTCTTTCCATTTGGCTACAGGTGCCGAATATGTCTAGCACTTTGAGCTGAGAATAAATTACTTAGTGTCAGAATCATAACCCATTGTTCCCATGAGCAATTCCTTTTGAGCTGAGATTTGGGTTTCATTTAAGTTCTCACAGTCCGTATTATAATTTCTCTTTGTGTAACATTTGAAAAAAAATTCATTATGAATCAGTTTGTTTTGATTTCCCACCAAAGAGGAACCATTGCCCTATACAATAAGACCTGACTCATGCAGCCTTGAGTTCATTTAGATCAAAACACACAAGCCACAAAGGAAAATCCTCTGGGAGGGTAAGCCGACTTGTATTTTGCCTTTTATTGTTTCATCATCTAAAATAACAGGACTGTTGGTTTCCTTATTCAGGAATCAAGCGTACCTGCTTCTCCAATTGTTAGGACTTCCTTTTCCCCTTAGAGATACTAAAGTCCTAATCTGATGTGTTTGCGAATGAATTAAGCATCTCGTTGCAAAGTGAATATGGCATGCTGTGTTATAAATAACCGGGGGAAAACATCCTCAAGTAGTTTTCCATGAAATTTAATATGGGACAGAATTTATATCAACTTGCACTCATCAGAATGGTGGTATAGTCACTAGAGAACCAATTCCACTCTAGAAACTGTTGAAACAAAATGAACGAGATTATTTACAAGACATTTTCTCCACTGTGATCTTTGCAAATTCCTCCTTTTCCATGGAATGAATTTTTCCCTTGTGAAGAAGAATCAGTGAATTAAGGTCTCCTGTCTTCAAATTCCCTTTGGTGGAAGGGCAGAAGAAATCAAATATGATAGAAGTCAAAGCTGTTTCAGGGCCACTGCAATTGTGAAATCACTTAAATATTTAAAATGACTTAACAAGTCATAACCATTTAACGAGATATGGCCAAGACCTGTTGATTTTATAACATTATAACATCTGTCCCCAAGTGACCCCTTCTCTCCTCTGATGCTGCTTCTATCCTGCTGTGGGCCTCTGTCACCTAATACCTGGATTATAGCCAGAGCTGACTGGCTGCTCTGCCAGCCACAAGAGTCTCCCCACTCAAGGCTATTGTCCTCTTAGCTGTCAAAATGATTTCCTAAAGATCCTGTCATTCCTCTCTTCAATAAACTACAGGGGCTCCTTATGACCTCTCGGATCACATAGAAAATCCTCACATTGGCATTCAAAGCCCTCCATATCTTCCCCTCTCCCTTCCTCCTGGACCTTTTCAGTCTGGCACTTTATGCCACATGCCACACACCATAATCCAGCAAGACTGGCATCCTGTCGCTCCTCCAACAAAACAGTGAATACACTCTTATCTCCTGCCTCCCTGGCTGTCCCCTTGCAGTGATGTTCTCCCTCCTCATCTCTGCAGTCCCAGCTCAAATTCCAGCCACTCCATGAAGCCCTTCCCAACTCCTCTGAACTCTTGTGACTTCCCTCTTTTGATTACCTCCTATTGATCCTATCTATAGCTTGTTTGTACATGGTCATTTACATTTGAGCTCCTCCCCTGAGTCTTTTCGCCTTTTTTTTTTCCAATCTTGCTCAGCACAACACCTGGTATGCAGAGGCACTTCATAAATGTGTTTGACTGATGGGTATATGGGGTGTTCAGAGAGGACCAGCAGCCCTGGGATGAGGGCTCCCCAAGACCTTTTCAGAGGTGCTCATCTGCCTTTGGTGTCTACCTATCACCCAACTGTCACCCTTGGATCCAAGAGGCTATATAGCATATGTAGCAGTCATATCCCAGAAAAGTCCCAGCAGGCAGGGTAAGCCAGGTTGAGGGTAACTGATGGACCTCAAATCTGTTGGTGAGTTAATGGGGTTCTACCCCAAGCATGGGAAGACTTCCCCTGGCAGAAGGGATGGATGAGAACAATTTGTTCCAAAAGCCATGAAGATGGCTGAAGCAGGCACTGTGGAGTACCTAGAACTTGGTCAGACATGCAAGAGCCCAAGGCCATCCATTGCATCCAGGACCATTGCCAGTCATCCTGACTTTGGTCTTGCCACTGGACTTGTAAGAGAGAGTGAGGTTGATGACTTTGTGTGATTCTGCCTCCCTTAAATCCATTCACACTCAAGTCAAAATATCACCCCAAAATGTCATTGGTTCTCTTGAAATGAATAATAATAAATTGCTACTAGTGGATAGTAATAGTAATAAAATTAATAATAAAACTAATGGACTACCAGCACAGCCTAGATCAAACTTGTATCAATCACTATCAAATAGTGTTGTACCAGATAAAGCATACACTACTTGAAAGTGATGTAATTACCTGATTAAAAAAATTTTTTTTAATGGTGATGAATTGACTTTGAAGAGAGTTTTGAACTTTGAAGAGTCAATTTTTGATTTGAAGAGTCAAATAGGCTGGTTTTGCTTAACTTCCTTGATGAAGCTGGCAACCCGAGCCATGGGCAAATATTATTGGCTATAAAGGGACTACAGGAAGAGCCAAGAGTAGGATTTCCTTCTATCTCCCACTCTCCTGGAGAATTCTCTCTGGGATTACAGCAGGAGTAAATAAGCTTATCTTGCTTTAGCCTGGTTCCTAGGTGTCCCCTATCTCCTTCCTCTCTTTCCCAGGCTACTGCCTTGGCAGCTACTAAAATAAAATAAAATAAAAAAATTAGGCTGTACAATGGATTGAGAGCCAGGCCTATAAATGTGAGGTTCTGGGTTCAAATCTGGGCTTGGGCATTTCCTTGCTGTGTGACCCTGGGCAAGTAACTTTTTTTTAAATTCAAAGATATTTTATTTTCCCAATTACATGTGATAATAATTTTCAACATACATTTTACAGAATTATAAGACCCAAACTGTCTCTGTCCCTCTCTTCTCACTCCATACTCAGAGAAGATAAGCAATTTAATCTGGGCCATACATGGATTATCATACAAACCACACTTCTCTAACAGTGGTCACTGTTATAAGAACATATTCATACAAACCAAAACCCAAAATAAAACTATAAACACACTGATTTGAAAGATGGTATGCTTTCATCCTCATCCATTGAACTCCCATAGTTCTTTCTCTAGAGGTAGATAGCGTTCTTTCTCATAAATCCCTCAGAATTGTCCTGGATCTTGTACAAAAAATCAAGTCATTCCCAATTGATAAATGGGCAAAGGACATGAATAGGCAATTTTCAGATAAAGAAATCAAAACTATCAACAAACACATGAAAAGTGTTCTAAATCTCCTATAATTAGAGAAATGCAAATCAAAACAACTGAGGTATCACTTCACACCTAGCAGATTGGCTAAAATGACTGTAATGAATGTTGGAGGGGATGTGGCAAAATTGGGACATTATGCATTGCTGGTGGAGTTGTGAACTGACCCAACCATTCTGGATGGCAATTTGGAACTATGCCCAAAAGGCTTTAAAAGACTATCTCCCTTTTGATCCAGTCATACCACTGCTGGGTTTATACCCTAAAGAGATCATAAGGAAAAAGACTTGTGCAAAAATATTTATAGCTGAGTTCTTTGTGGTGGCAAAAAAATGGAAAATGAGGGAATGTCTTTCGATTGGGGAATGGCTGAACAAATTGTGGTATCTGTTGGTGATGGAATACTATTGTGCTCAAAGGAATAATGAACTGGAGGAATTCCATGTGAACTGGAATTATCTCCAGGAACTGATGCAGAGTGAAAGGAGCAGAGCCAGAAGAACATTGTACACAGAGATTGATACACTGTGGTACAATCAAACATAACAGACTTCTCTACTTAGCAGCAATGCAAGAATCCAGAGCAAGGCTGAGGGACTTATGAGAAAGAAAACTAGCCACATTCAGAGGAGGAACTGTGGGAGGAGAAACAAAGAGGAAAAACAACTGCTTGAACACATGGGCTGATGGGGATATTATTGGGGATGTAGACACTAAACAATAACTCTAGTCCAACTATCAATAATATGGAATTAGGTCTTGTTTTTTTTTTTTTGTTTGTTTGTTTTAAACCCTTAACTTCTGTGTATTGACTTATAGGTGGAAGATTGGTAAGGGTAGGCAATGGGGGTCAAGTGACTTGCCCAGGGTCACACAGCTGGGAAGTGTCTGAGGCCGGATTTGAACCTAGGACCTCCCGTCTCTAGGCCTGGCTCTCAATCCACTGAGCCACCCAGCTGCCCTGGAATTAGGTCTTAATCAATGATATATGTAAAACCCAGTGGAATTGTACGTCGGCTACAGTGGGGTGGAGGGGTTTGGGGGAGAGGGAAAGAACATGAAACATGTAACTATGGGAAAATATTCAAAATTCAAAATTAAATTAAATTAAAAAAAAAAAGAATTGTCCTGGATCATTGTATTGCTGAGAGTAGCTAAGTCGATCACATTTAATCATTCCACAATATTACTGTTGCTGTGTATAATGTTCTCCTGGTTCTGCTTATTTCACTCTGGATCAGTTCATGTAGGTCTTTCCAGCTCTTTCTGAAATCACCCTGTTCATCATTCCTTATAGTACAATAGTATTCACAATAGTATTCCATCACTATCAGATAGCACAATTTGTTCAGCCATTCCCTAATCAATGAACACTCCCTCATTTTCCAATTTTTTGCCACCACAAAAAGTGCAGCTATAAATATTTTTGTACAAACAAGTCCTTGCCCATTTTTAAAAATCACTTTTGGATATACACCTAGTAATGGTATTGCTGAATCAAGTTGTTTATCATTTCTTATAGTACAATAGTATTCCATTACCAACATGTACCACAATTTACTCAGCCATTCCCCAATTGATGGACATCCCGACAATTTCCATTTCTTTGCCACCACAAAAAGAACTGCTATAAATATTTTTGTGTAAGTAGGTCCTTTCCCCCTTTTTTATCTCTTTGGGATACAGACCCGGGAGTGGAGTGGCGTTATAGGATCAAAGGATCTGTTCAATTTTATGGCCCTTTGGGCATAGTTCCAAATTCCTGGCCAAGTCACTTAACCCCCATTGCCTAGTCATTGCCACTCTTCTGCCTTAGAACCAATACATAGTATTGATTCTAAGATGGAAGGTAAGGATTAAAAAAAAAGAATTAAGTAGGACAGTGAGGTGTTTCAATGGATTGATAGGCAGGCCTGTAGATTGGAAATCCTGGGTTTAAATCTGGGGTTAAAAACTTAAAAAGTGCCTGAGGCTTGATTTGAAGGTAGGTCTTCCTGACTATTCCTGCTAGGTGGATCCCAGATCTGGAGTGATCCTGAAGAAATTACTTAACAGCTGTTTGACTTCGTTTCCCCATACATAAAATGGGGACAATAATAGTACCTACCTTGCCAGTTGTCATGAGGAGAAAATATAGTGATATTTATAAAGCACTTTGCAACCTTTAAAGCACTTCCTTGCTATATTTCTCTTCTGCATATAGATAATTCATTAAAAAAAACCTTTCATATCAAAGTTTATCATATCAAAACTTCAATAGCAGTTCATGGTATTTTATGAGTTGAAAAATAGAGTATCAAATAAAAAACAGTAACACGCAAACTTTTAAATTGCAAATAAGTAGTAACTTCCCCTTCAGGAACTTACTTTCTAAGGTAAAGATGAAGTAGATATGGGGGCAGAGAGATGGCTCAGTAGATTGAGAGCCAGGCCTAAAGATATGATGGTCCTCTATGAGGGAAGAAAGAGAAGAAGCCTAACCCTTCTCCCCGGTAGTCAAAGGCACCCAGTACTCTTTGTGTTGTTCGCCTCTTAACCAGGTTCCCTCTTGAATTACGAGTGTCTCTGTGCACGATTACAAATAAATCTCTGGCAGCTACTTCCACATTAGCTGAGAGTGTAGCATGCCCTTTGGGAGCTAGCTGCCTTCTCAATTCAGTACTCACAGGTTCAGGATGGGTCCCCAGTGAAAAATAAATATAGGTGGGTGGTATAAATAAAGTATAAATAAGTAATTAATAGGCATTAATTGGTGTTATATAGCTTGGTGACTGATAACTGAATCCTCCAGGTTCTTAGATACTCTTGGGCCAATAACTTGATCTGGAAAAGGACTTTCAGGGAGAGGCTGTTAGATGAAAACAACAAGGCTTATTTAATTAACAGGGATAGGTAGGGAAAGGATTGGGATTAACTAATTTAGGAAGAGGTCTGGATTCCCTCCCACCAAGGTCCAACAGATTCTCTAAACTGATCTCACTAACATCACCCAGCTGCCTAACTCAAATTCTATCCGGAGTTTCCCTATTAATGATATTTAGAGTAAAGGAAATCTGGAAGGTGAAATAGGTCCAAATGAGCAGATTAGGGATCTCACATCTGTTGTCCTCCAGAGGGTCCTCCAGGAATCCAGTTGGTAACAGCAAGTAAATCCAAAATGGAGAGGGAGTAAGGCTCTTGACACAACTGTCCACCAGTATTTAAGACCTACAACTCAACCTCTTTCTAGCCAGTGAACTCTTGATTCACAAAGCCAGGATATAGAGAGAAAGACCAGATATTACCATCCAGGTGAAAGTCCAAGGGAATAACTGACAACTCAGCCAGTCACTGACCCAGTATTCTGGAATCTCTTCTCTGCTTTCTGCCTGTCACTTTCACTTTTCTAATTTCACTACAACACCAGAAGGGTGACTGCTACTCTGAAAGGACAGAAGATACTCCTCTATTTAAAGGGATTCTGTGGGTCTCAATCCCTAAAACTAAATTTCATTCACCTTCACTGTGTCTACCATTAGCAGTCAGCCAGAATGAACTCAAAACAAAGAGAATTACTGAGATGACAAGGCAAGAAACACATCCCACAACTGTCGGGAGCCCTGTCCCACAGATATACCCAGTATCCATTATGGCTATAAAGTCCACCCACAGTGAGGCATAAAAGTAGAGAAGGCAGCCAACCAATGCCTTCTCATGCTCCTGAGCCATACGTCTTTTAGACAGGTTACTTCTGTGCATTTCCTGGCTCTACTCCTCTCCTCATCTTGACTCTCTATTTTGAGACTTTATTCATTCTTTTCCTTCTTGAGTCTCCCTCCGTCCTTGAAGCTACCTCTTGGTTCTGGCTCTGGGTCTTGAATAGATCTCTCTCTGCTCTTTCTTTCTCTGATGTAGCTATTCCTACTGGGTGAGTTGCTTGGCTAAAAGTATTGTTGTTGTGACCCCATTTGGGGTTTTCTTGGTAAAGATACCAAAGTAGTTTGCCATTTACTTCTCCAGCTCATTTGACAAGATGAGGAAACAGAGACAAACAGGGTTAAGTGACTTGCCTGAGGTCACGTAGCTAGTAAGCATCTGAGGTCAGATTTGAATTCAGAATTGATTCCAAGTGGCTGAACAAATTGTGGTATCTGTTGGTGATGGAATGCTATTGTACTCAAAGGAATAAAGAACTGGAGGAATTCCATGTGAACTGGAATGACCTCCAGGAACTGATGCAGAATGAAAGGAGCAGAGCCAGAAGAACATTGTACACAGAGACTGATACACTGTGGTACAATCAAACATAACCAACTTCTCTACTAGCAGCAATGCAAGGATCCAGAGCAAGGCTGAGGGACTTATGAGAAAGAAAACTAGCCACATTCAGAGGAAGAACTGTGGGAGGAGAAACACAGAGGAAAAACAACTGCTTGAACACATGGGCTGATGGGGATATTATTGGGGATGTAGACACTAAATGATAACTCTAGTCCAACTATCAATAATATGGAATTAGGTCTTAATCAATGATACATGTAAAACCCAGTGGAATTGTGCGTCAGCTAAGGGGGGTTTGGGGGAGAAGGAAAGAACATGAAACATGTAACTATGGGAAAATATTCAAAAGTAAAATAAAAATGAAAGAACAGAATTGATTCCAAGCCCTGAACTCTCTGTTGTGCCCCCCACCCCCACCCCCACCCCCAGGTGCCTTGGCTAATAGGAAGAGAGGAGAAACAACTCTCTCTCTCCCTCTGATCTCCCAGTTAGAGGCTGTGATATTGGAAATTTGGGAGTCCTTGAACTAATTTTGAAGTCCCTGGTCTAAACTTCTTGTGGATATTAAGGGCTCTTTCAAACTACATTTTCCATGATTCCTCTTGTGTAATCACATAGACAGGAAGTGTAATAATGTAGAGAGAAGAATAAAAGGAAGCACCTGGAAGGGCACGCTCTCTTATCCAGCTGAAGTAGCATAGTGGTGGAGGTATGGCGGGTCTTTCAAACTAATTCTTAATATGGCACATGGCTTTATTTTTCTAATGGATATCAATAAATCCTTTAAAACTATAATATTTTTAAATCTATCCTTTTATATCCATTTTGTTTCTTACAAGGCACAGGGGCCATGATGCTGCTCCCTTCCTCTTAAATTGCTTCCTGGTCTGTCAAGGTTTAGCATTTAAAGACCACCCCAGGCTTCATCAATCTTTGCCCAGCCAACAGCCAGCTCCCCTTGCAAGCAATTCAATCAGAGATATCAAACCAAGAAAGAGCTGTAGAATAGAATGGCTGAGGCAGGCTAGGACTCTTGGAAGGCTCCTCCAGTTATGGTTCTACAACTGCAGCTAATCAATCTGCCATTCACCACAAGTCTGGTTATTTACATATATTTACAGATGCCCCAATAGCTCTCCAATGCTCTCTTTCCTCATATGTCATCATATCTTTCCCAGAAGCAGCTCTCTACCCTCTGGTTGGGGAGGGATGGGGGACACCCCATCAAAGGCACTCTGCACAGATGCCAGTCCCCGTTACACATCCTTTTGTGACATTTGAAGAAGTTCTCTGATTAATATCTGCAAGGATATGGAAAAATATTCTAAAAAAAGGAAAAAATCTGCAAGGATAGAGACTTGGGAAAAGATTTTGATCTCTTGAAAAGGATGTGAGAAAATCCAGCCTCAGACACTTCCCAGCTGTGTGACCCTGGGCAAGTCACTTGACCCCCATTGCCCACCCTTACCACTCTTCCACCAAGGAGCCAATACACAGAAGTTAAGGGTTTAAAAAAAAAGAAAAAAGAAAAAAAAGAAAAGCATGTGAGAAATTTTTCTCCACAGAATTTGAGACATGGAGAAGGGGGAAAGAGTGAATTTTCTACAAGCAAGAGAGACATACTATAATGAACCCCCTGGCAGATGCAAGCTTTCTATAACAGGCGAATATATAAGCAGATATCATTCTTTCATAGACCTAACACAGATAAAGCCTTTAGTTAAATGAATTTTGCAAGACAAACCTCATGAAGGGAACATTCCAAGCCAGCCTACCCTGGTCCAAACTCATACAGAATGACATTGAGGAATTAGGGGCTTCCTCTCCTGAGAATACTCACCTTGTCCTCAACACTCTTAGCTCTGTTTTTAGAATTTTAGAATTTAGATTTAGATTTAGAATTTAGAAATTTTAGAAACCAGAACTCCCCTCATCCAGATGTTCTTCCAATGAAAACTAAGGTATGAATAGTGAGTCATTCCCATGTGTATACCTATCTTGTAGCTGAAAGAACAATGGATTTTGAAGTCAGAGGATATGAGCTCAAATCTGTATGTCACTACCTGTGCCTCAGTTTCCTCCTTCACTGTATTTCTTTCCTTCTTATCTGTAAAATGAGATGGTTGGATTAGATAATCTCTAAGGTCTTTAAATCTTTGTGCTGAAGCAAGAAATCTTAAAAAAAGCTTTGTGCTCATAAAATCAATTTATTTTTTGATGATACCATACTAGATTCATATTTGCACTGTGGATGACTTCTTAACTACCATTTTCCCACTCCCACCTTCCTTATCTCCATCTGTCTTGGAACTACAATAGATTCAGAAATAAAATTTTTCCAAAAAAGAAATCTGAGGTGAGAGATAGGATTGAAGCCCAGTTCCCCCAAAGAGGAGACAGTACCAAAACAATGAAACCAGGAAGGGATATGCTAGTAAATGTTTAACAAGCAATTTTCTAGGGGGGGGGGGGGAAAGATGCCTGCAGGAAATACTTGAATTTAATCTACGTCATTAACACCTTCTCCATCATTTTCCAGTGCCTAGACAATCAATAGGAAAAAAACAAATCAAGCTCTGATTTGTAATGTTTACTGGTTTCCAAGTTATAAATGCTCACGCTGAAAATTCAACAATTATCCTTGCAAACTGGTAGTAGCTCCAGCTCACCTGTGAACCCAAGACAAACCTCAGAGATAGATTAAGGACAGGTTTCAGTCAACAAATGGTTCCTGCCCAGTAGAAAATAAATACAAAGAATAAGAGGGAGACATAAGGACAGGAAAGGCTTTACATGGAAGCTAATTTTGAAGAAAGCTAGGAATTCTAGGAAGCCAAAGTGAAGAGAGAATGTATTTCTGGAATAAGGGACAACAGCCTCTGCAAGGGCTTGCAGCTAAGAGGTGTAATATCACATATGAGAAACAGTAAGTAGGTCAGGTTGGCAAAAACACAGGGTGTGTAAATGATAGTCATATGTAAGAAGTCTATAAAGAGAGATTAGAGTTAGACTGTAAAGGATTTTAAATGGAGCAAGAGTTTATATTTTATCCTAGAGACAATAGGGAAACACTAGAACTTCTTGTGTTGATGAGTAAGGAGGTCAGAACCACAACTTTAGAAATAACACTTTGGCAACTGTACAGAGGATGGATTGGAGAGGGGAGAGGCTTGAAGTGGAAGAACCAATAAGGAAGCTGTTACTCTAGTCCAGGCATGAAGAGATGAGGGCTTGAGCTAGGGTGGTGGCTGTGTGAGTAAAGAGAAAGAATTTGTAGTCTAGTAAGCTGATAAAAGCAGCATCTCCCAAAACTCCAGTACGAGTTAAAATGTGGTTTCATAAGACTCTTATGGTCCTTACTCACCCTTTGGAGCTTCTTGGAATATCTAGTCCCTCCCCCACTTTTAAAACTATTATTATTATTATTATTATTATTATTATTATTATTATTATTAGCTTCTCTTGTCCCTTCTGGTCTTTTAATGTAAACCCTAACTTATTGGTCCTTGCTTGAAATCTTCCAAAATAAAATGCCAAATAGACAACGGTCTAAAGAAATGAGAACTCCAGTTCAGCTAAGTCTGTTCTGGCCTGGATGAGCATTTGCTCTGTAAAAGATGTTCCTGTGGAAGAAGGCTACAGAGAAGAAGTCCTATTTTTAAATCTACTGAATGAGCATATGAATGAGAAGACAGTCTTCCTAGAATGAATCATGCTTTTGATGTCAGGAAATTCCTCCAACCAAATTCAAAGTGCTAAAGGCCTGCTGCCTGCTGGGTGTGTGCTTGGTTCATTTTAGGGAGGATGTGAAATGGGATGAAGAGAAGGCAGAACCAAACAGAATCATAGACCATGAGAGCTGGGAAGAACTTTAAAGGTCATAGAATAATAATAGTTCACATTTATAAGTGTCTTAAGGTTTGAAAAATACTTTATATAGTTCAATTCCATTTTACCGATGAAGAAATGAAGGTCTAGAGAGTATGTGACTTAGCAAAGTCATAGGCTAGTCAGTGGCAAAGCAGGTCTCCTAAATGCTAGTCTAATCGTCTTCCTACAATTCTCTTCTGTATTTTGATATTTTGTAGAGGCAGCTACAGCTCATTATTTAAGAGCTCTGGGCCTGGAGTGAGGAAGATCTGAGTTCAAATTTGGCCTTAGACACTTCCTAGCTGTGTGACTCCGGACAATTCACTTAAATCTCTCATTGACTGATGAAAGGATCCACTGGACCCACTACAGAAGGAAATGGCAACCCATTCTAGTACCCCTGCCAAGAAAACCTCATGGATAGCTTTGGTCCATGAGTTCATGAAGAGTTGGACATGACTGAACACTAACGAATGAAATATTAAAAACCAATATGGGACCAATACACTGTGGTAAAATAGAATGTAATGGACTTTTGTACTAGCAGCAATGCAATGATCCAGGACAATTCTGGGGGATTTATGGAAAAGAAAGCTACCCACATTCAGAGGAAGAACTGCAGGAGTGGAAACAGAAGAAAAACAACTGCTTGAACACATGGGTTGAGGCGGACATGATTGGGGATGTAGACTCGAAACTACCACACCAATGCAACTATCAACAATTTGGAAATAGGTCTTGATCAATGACACATGTNTAGGAGCATGAATTATGTAACCATGTTAACTTTTCTAAAAAATAAATATTAATAAAAGTTTAAAAAAAAACAATATGGGGGCAGCTGGGTAGCTCAGTGGATTGAGAGTCAGACCTAGAGACTGGAGTTCCTAGGTTCAAATCTGGCCTCAGACACTTCCCAGCTGTGTGACCCTGGGCAAGTCACTTGACCCCATTGCCCACCCTTACCACTCTTCCACCAAGGAGCCAATACACAGAAGTTAAAGGTTTAAAAAAAAACAACAATGTGATTCTCTTTCATTTAGTTCCAGAGCCCCCCAAGGAACAACCTCAACAATTTTTCAGTCTATTTTTCCTTCTCATTCTTTTTCTCTGTGGAATATATTAGGCCTGTTACCATCTTCTTCAGCTCCCCTTTCCTAAGAGCTAAATACATATAAATCAGAGGCTAGCACTGTATTAATTAAACAAAAATGCAAACAAACTTTAATGAACAGATGAACCTTAGATTTAACCTATTTGAAGGAGAAAATGAAGGAGTTATAGGCAGTTATTGCCATATTGCATGAGGTCTCTCAGAGAAGAAAGATCAGTACAAGTTTACTCAGGCTCTCTCTTACTTAGCCTTGGGAACTCTGAAAGGAAGGGAGTGGATGTTCAGAACAAGGTAGGAGAGGGTCTGCATGCCTCTAAAGCACATCTGGTTTCCATATGATAGGAGAAGAGCCCTCATTGCTGCTTAGATGCTAGGCTAACTGCTGCCTCTATTCTCCTGTGCATTCCTGAATCTAGCACTGAGCATCTCCACTCACCATCCGTCACCATTCTCATTTCAAGAGAGATTTTCTCCTCGTAGGCAAAATGGGAAAGCAGCATTGCTCCTTTAAGGCTCACACTGTTCTTAATCACCCTGAGGCTTATGGAGCCAGTCAGGCATCAAGGACTTAATATCTGCCCAGAAGAAGCTCTGAAGCCCTGATCCACAGGCAAGGAAACTGTCAAAAGCTTGCAAGCAGGTTATGGGATGCAACAGAGGAAGAAGAGCTAGTAGACCATCATGATGGTAACATAGTGTGAGGGTGGAGATATGAAATGCCTAGAAAGACAGGCTAGAATTGAATGTGAAGGGCTCTAAGGGTCATTTTAATATTTATTTCTATTTTATAGGAAGCCACAATCCAACAACTGAGTGCCACAAGTGATGAAGAATGCACGAAGCACTCCACTTTCCCCATGTTTTTCTTATTAATTTCCCTCCCTCCCCCCATGTATGATCCCTATGTTTTTTAGTTATTTTTGTCAGTGGTGTCTGACACTTCATGACACCATTTGGGGTTTTCAGGATGACTGTCGACAGCCTGGGATGCAACGAATGACCTTGGCTTCTTTGATGTCTAACCAAGCTCCTTTAATTGCCTTCATGGCAGTTACGACAAATTGTTCTCATCTGCCCATCCTGAAGTGGAAAGTCTTAACATGCTTGGGGTGGACATCCTTCTAACTCAAGAGGCTTGTACGTTACCCTCAACCTGGTTTAACCCAGCTGCCATTTATTGGGGTATGACTGCTCTGCATGCTACAACTTCTTGGAGCCACAAGTTGGAGTTGGGTGAGAGGGAGACACCAAAGTAGCCCTGGAAAGAGCTTAGAGAACACTCTCCCTGGAGATGCTAATCCTCCCTGAAGACCCCATTATATAAGATGTAATGGGTATTTCTTTTCAGATTCTTTTCAGGTTCAGAGAACCCTTTTCAGGATTCTGCATAAAAACTTCTATGATTTTGTAGTATTGGAAAGTCAGGTGTAGAAAATAAGAGAATTAACAACAGTAGCCCTGACAGAAATATTTTCAAATAGGAGCATCTAGGTGGCTCAATAGAGAGCCACACCTAGAAATGGGAGGTCCTGGGTTCAAATCTGTCCTCAGATACTTCTTAGCTGTCTGACCCAGGGCAAGTTACTTAACTTCAATTGCCTAGCCTTTTACCAGTCTTCTGCCTTGGAATCAATACACAATATTAATTCTAAGATGGAAAGTGAGGATTAAAAAACTTTTTTTTTCAAATAATTTCTTCAAAATTAAAAGAAAAACCTGCCTAAGCTACAATAGTTAGTGACTTTGTTCTAAAAACCTTTAAACTTTTAAATAATTCTGAAAATAAACTTCTTCATATGTCAATCTATGATATTATTACTAAGAATTATGTTGCCTCAGTGATCCATTGTTCCCAGATATGCTGGTTCTGCTGGGAAAAGTGACACTGCATCTACACTTTTTTGTACTACCTGCTCTTTGTCATTTCCCCTACCTGTGACATTTGTACTTACTACCTGCAAATTGTCATGCACTTGCTACCTTGGGGAAGAACTAAGATGTGAAGACCCAATCTCTTTTGCTGATGGGGACCTATTGAAATTGTCTTTATCTCCTTATGAAAGCTACCAAAAAAAGCTGACCCACCTTTAAGCTATTTGCAATCTCCAGTGATCAGTCCATCAACTTTTGCTATGGTGGCATGTTTATAATAAACTCCTTTTCATTCTCTTTGTCCTGAGTTTTGCCTCATTAATCAGGTTAAGTGCCCAAACCAAGAATTTTCCTTTTAACAATATCCTTTGTTTGGGTAATGAATTACTGACCCAAAATTCAGTCCCCTCTATGCCTTTGTAAACAGTTTTATAAGTTACTATGGAAAAAATAATTCCTCATCTGATGGCCAAACTTTTTATATGGAGTTTCTCTGAATTTGGGGCTGATTTTCAGACATTAGACTCACAGAACACACTGCCAGGTTTATACTTGAAGCCATTCCAACATGGTATGGCTTCATACTATGATCAGCCAGAGCTTGTGTTTTAAGTTGCAGAGTGGTTGCGTTCTCAGGGTTACCTCCACCTTAGGCATCAGAAGAAGACTGTATCAGAGAGTGTGAGATCCATATTGCCAAGCCTGACTGCCAAACCTGTTTTACTTTGGTTAGACCTTTCAACAATATGGATCTCACAAAAGCTAAAGACTTACCCAACTGGGGGGCAACTGGGTAGCTCAGTGGATTGAGAGCCAGGCCTAGAGACGGGAGGTCCTAGGTTCAAATCTGGCTTCAGACATTTCCTAGCTGTGTGTCCCTGGGCAAGTCACTTAACTCCCATTGCCTAGCCCTTATCACTCTTCTGCCTTAGAACCAACACACAGTATTGACTCCAAGATGGAAGGTAAAGGTGTTAAAAAAAAAAAAAAAAGACTTACTCAACCTATGACTCCCCAGAATGTGAATGGAGAATGTCCCATTTGCAGTGGTTTTAATATGGATGCTGTTAAGCTCCCTAACATGATCAGGGTACAAGGTTATCTATGCTTAGAGGACAACATTTCCCAGACAGGAAGAACAGCTAGAAGGCCACATTACTGAGAAAGTGTCTACAGTAAGGAAGAAATGACGCCATTTCACAGGAAGGAAAATGTCTACAGAAAAATTGTCAGAGGAGTTGGACCTGCATTTGTTTTTACAACCCAGCATAGAAATATCCAGGTTGTGGCAAGATAATAATGTCTTTTTCCTTTGTTCCACCCACTCCCCACTTCAATCCCTTATGCCCCACTTATGGGCCTCAGATCTCAAATATCACTAATAGGGTTAGATGCATAGAATTATTTTGGGGTGGAGGTGTGTGTAAAGAGAATACACAAAGTTTATTTATTGATTCCTAGTGCGAGAACTTCTCCCATCAATGCAAATCAATCATAACCTAGTCTATGACTTAATAGGTAGGACCTAAAATTCATAAAGTTGAGAGAACTAGATGCATGGAAAGATTTACACAATCTAATACAGACAAAAACAAGTAGAGTCAAGAAAACAACATACACAATGATTACAATAGTATTTTTGCAGAGAATAATCACAAACAAGCCATGAGAAATGATGCATGATTACAAAGAACAAGCATGACTCCAAAGAAGAGATAGGAGAAGATCCTTCCACTCCACTCTTTTGCAGAAATGGGAGGTCTATTACACATATTTTCATACTTTATTCATGTATCACATTTTTTCCACAATAAGTTTTGCTATTTTTTTAGTTTCTTCTTCCTTTTGAAATTTTTTTCTTTAAAAAATGTTATTAGTTATATGAGATAATTCTCTGGGAAGAAAGAAAGAGGAGACTGAGAAATATTTTTTAAATCACTTAAATTAATTTTTTTAAGTTAAAAAGGGTCACATGGCTTATAAATGTCAGGGGCAGGATTAGGACAGATAATGATTACCTGGAGATCATTCAGAAGAAAACAACTTGATTCCAAACACAGTACTATACACTAAACATATTGCCATTTGTATATATAGTTGTAAAGAGAATAAATATCTCAGGAAAACAAAAGTAGACTGATATTTATTAGACATACAGGTGTTCCTCCACTTAAAAGGCATGAATACTTTCCTGTTGCTTATTTAAAGTAGTTCAAACTCCTATGCCTTAAATTTGAGTCTTTCCACAATCTGGGATTCACCTAACATTTCCTACTGATCTCCATTATGCACTCTATGGTTCAGCTGAACTAGATTCTTCTCTTTCCCTTGAACATGCCCTGGATTCTCCCACTGCCATGCTTTTTGCTGTGTCCTATGCCTCCTCATCTTTACCTGATGAATCTAAAACCCAACTCAAATGTCATTCTCATCTAAGAATCCTGCCCTGGACAATTAAAGACCTTCCTTCCCAGCTTTCATGTTTCATAACTGCACTTTGCTTCTTTACTCTCTAATGCATTTAGCAGGTATGTTTTCTAGTTTTCTGCTTCTATACATTTTATCCCCCATATAGATTGTAAATACCAGAAAAGATGTTATGCCTTTTCTAAACTTGACAACTCTCTCAGGATTCAGCACAATATCATGCAAGCTAAAGTTGCTCAAAACCCATAACAACTGAAATTTTCAAGAGGCAGGGTTTCTTAATTTCAAATGTATTAATTAACTGGTCAAGACATCCTCACCTGGTCTGTTGACTCTTTCCCCAATCCAGAAGGGTGAAAGAAGAAAAGAGCATAAGAACACCCCTTATGCAGTTACATACATATTCCTTAGGAACTCACCACTCAGACCCTCCTGACAACATCCCAAGACAATTCTGATTGGTAAATAGCCACTAAAATGACTTAGAGACTTCCTCCCTCATTACTTCATAGCAGGAAGAGGTGGGTCCTGCCAAAACCTGTCCAAGTACAGTAGTCAGTGACTTTGTTGTAAGAACTATTACACTTCTAAATAACTGAAAATTTATAAGCTTCTTCACATGTCAGTCTATGACATTTTTGAGAGTTATGTTGCCTCAGTGATCCATTGAAAACATTTCCCCCAAAAAGTTTAGGACAAAAAGGAAGAGAGGTAAAGGATGATAGCTTAAAGGGATAGTAGGGCCAGATTTATAAGGATGGGGAGAGTACAAGGCACTTTTATAGACAGAAGGAAATGAACAGGTAGCTAAAGATAGACTGACATTTTTTTTTTTAACTTTTACCTTCTATCTTAGAAGTAATGCTAAAATTGGTTCTAAGGTAGAAGAGTGGAAAGGGCTAAGCAATGAAGGTTGAGTGATTTGCCCAGGGCCATATAACTAGGAAGTATCTGAGGCCACATTTGAACCTAAGACCTCCTGTTTCCAAGCCTGGCTCTCTAGCCATTGAGGCATCCAGCTGCCCTTGAGAGACTGATTTCTTAAGGGGGGTGGGGGTGGGTGGGTTATTTGTAGAGTTAATACACCAAAGAAGATAGGATTGTAGATACAAATGGAAGGATGATCCCAAGCCTGGCGCATGTTATGAGTAAAGTGCAGAGATTCTAAATAATAGGACATATTGAAATAATAGGGAGTTTGGTAGTACTATATAAAGGTCATAAAGTAGTGTGAGAACAGGCAGGAAAAAAAGATTATTCCTAATTAATCATAGAATCTGGAGCTGGAAGAGACCTTAGGTATCACCTAATCCAACCTTATTACTATAGATGAGGAAAAATACTCAGAGATATTTGATGTCCAACATCAGAAATATAGATCAATGTCAGCTAGGCATTGAGGGCCAAGTTTAAGAAGATAACACTCTATAGGCAGTTGGAGTCATTGATGTTTTTGAGCAAGAGTGAAAACGATTAATCAACAATCATTTATTTAGCATCTAGTATGGTCTGAATTAAGTTAATGGGTATTGGTAATAGAAAAGAAGAAATGGATATTAGAGATCATGGGTTTATAGCTGGAAGGGACTCTAGAAGTAATTTAGTCCAACCTCCTAACTAGAGGTCTTCAGTCAATAGCACTGTTAAACTGGAAAAAAACACAAAACTATTTTGTGTTTTTATTTATCAGTTTTATTCATTCATTCATTTATTAGTTATCAGAATACTAATGACTATTAAATAGTTAGAAAAACCATGTCTTTAATCAGGAGAGGGATAAATGATACAATCCTCAGACCTCCACATAGAGTCATGTGCTCAAAACCCACACAGAGCCTGAGGGTCTGGGGACTCTGGGTACCATGTCCCTGGAAGTGCCACTGCACCAGATGACAACTCTAAAGCATCAAAGAATTTGGGGAACTTATATACCTCTTGGGGACCTGAGGATAGGGAGAGTATGGTTGATTGGTTTTACAATGGGGAATCCTAGACAGGATTATTAGGGAGAGGCTTTACAATGGACACAAAAGGAAAAGATCCAGCCAAGGGCTGGGCTACCTTAGAAAGGACTTTGACCCAAAGGGAGAAACTACCAGGACAAAAAAGGGCACTTAACCCCTGATTGAGTCTGCTAGCTCCACCTAAAGCACTTCAAGGTTTATTGTTAGTCTGAAACTTGTGAAGTTGGGACTTCCCTCCTGGAGAAATTCTCATGTGACAAGGTCAAATTTGAGGTCTTCAGACTGTAGGAATAAGTTAGGAATAGTTTGATTTCTAGGGTTAGTTGAAAGAAGGGAATTTTGATATTAGCCCTGGGAAAGGATTCTGGGTAAGGAAGGAATTATGGGAGTCTGAACTGAAAAAAACTGACCTCAATTCCTTCTTGGATTTTTACCAAGCTGGAGGGAGGTTTTGACTCTGACTGAATTCCCATCAAACTGAAAGAGGAGTTTTGCTCTGAGAGATTCTCCCTGGACAGTCAGGATTTCATGGAGAAATCTTTGATATCTAGGTAGAGGATTTACTTGGAGGGAACCAATTTCCCTGAGTCCAGTCTTTATCTGTCAGTGGTCCATCTTCCAGAATTCCTTTTGAGCTAAGGTAATCCAAAGGTTTCCATCTGTAACTTTGGGTTACTTAGTGCAGCAGCCAAACCAAGGCTTTCCCCCTTTCTTTACTAATCACTAATGGGAAGATATGGATCAGTTAGATAGCATGGGGAAGGGTTTTAGGTAGCACAGGGAGGTATAGGCAGGGCCCAGAGAAGAAACAGAAGGCTCCCCTTAAGCAGGGGACTTAGAAGGTAGGCGGAGTTAGTTTGAAGAATGCTAGGGTCCTATGCTAGGGTCCTACCTACCAATTTCCCTTACTCCCTTTATTAAATAAACTTTGTGTTTCCATAATCCAAGGGTTTTGTGCATAACTGGTGCTAGGAAGTTCCTATAAGGGTAATAACATCTAACATCCCTCTAGGACAATTCACAAGACCACACACTACTACAAACTTGGGGTTCTCAAGATCTCAAGATTGAGGTTTCTAGATTCCAAGCTGACAGCACTGATGTAAAGATATGGTAAAAGGAATTCTTATTCAAGTAATGGCCTTTGAGGTCCTTTCTAACGTAGATTCTATGATTCTATGAATCTATAAATGGATGGTGAATTGCTTGTTTTCATCTCTGCTAAGATACACTCAGAACAGGTGTGCAGTGGATAGAATGCCAGGCCTGGAGTCAAGAAGATTCACCTTCCTGAGTTCAAATCTGGCCTTAGACACTTATAAGCTATGTGATCCTGAGCAAACCACTTAACCCTGTTTGCCTCAATTTCCTTATCTGTAAAATGATATAAAGAAGCAAACCCCTTTAGTATTTTTGCCAAGAAAACCCCAGATCAGGTCACTGAAAAAGACTAAAAACAAAAGATACACTTGGTGGCTCCTGATATCTTGTCTGAGGATCTTGGGGCTAGATATTGAACCTCATCCCTTCCCAACTTTGTATCAGGCTGCATTTTCCCTAAAGGTTGGCCCTATAAAGTTAGCCCTGTTCATGTGATTCTAATGTCTTACTTGGAAAGACATAAACACAGTTCCACTGCAAGGTTTCTGATTAGTCTCCCTGTGACTCTGTGACTGCATTCCTGCTTTTAAGTTTTCTTTTTAATCAGTAAGCCTTTTAATATTTTCTGACTTGTCTACTTCTAATTATTTTTTCCTCTTTACTTGAGTTCTAAAAGGGGGCAAATCCCTTAATTTTTTTCCCTAAAACTCCAAAACACATTTTGAATATGTAATTGAACACAGCCATTTAAAAATATTATATAACTATTTTGTCATGAGAGGTGTAGGAGGCAGGGTGTACCATTGAACTTCCTTCAAGGTCAACTTGAAAACATTTTTTTAATCAACTTGTCTTGATCTAGAATCTACCCTACTCTCATTTTCTCTCATTTCAAGAAATGAAGGATCGCATTTTGTCACCTTTAAGAAACTGGACTTCTTGCTCCTAGCTTCTAGAAGCCTCTTTAGAAGGCAATAGAACTGCCATTCAAAATGGGTGCTATTTACAGAATCTGATGGTTATGCCTAAAGGTAGAATCATGTGGAGAAACCTCTCAGTTCAAGTTCTAGCTTTGTCAGCCTACGAAAAGGAATGTGATATAGTGGAAAGAACATTGAATTTCAAATGAAGAGTATCAATTGATAGTTCTCATTCAACCACTCATGCCTATGGTGGAATGGATTGAGCACTGGATTTAGAGGCAGGTGACTCTGAAGAGATGTGTCAGGCACCATCCTAAGCACTTTACAAATATTATCTCTTTTAAACCTCATAACAATCCCGGGCAAGGTAGGAACTGTTATTATCCATATTTTATAGGTGAGAAAACCAAGGTTAAGTAACTTTTCCAGGGTCACTTAGTATATATTGGAAGCTGGATTTAAATTCAGATCTTCTTGACTCCAGAGTCATTACTCTATCCATTGCATCACAAGTTGCTTTGTTCAAATCTTGGATTCAAATCTTGGCTGAGACACAAATTACTTGTGTGACTTGAGGCAAGTCACTTTAATCTCTCTGAGCCTCAATTTTCTCATCTATAAAATGAGAGGAGAGGTGTTGCCTAGTAGGACATCTAAGAACCTTTTAAGCTCAAAATCCAAGATCCAATGGTGCCACCAAAGGCTTCTAAGAAGGGGTGTAACAGGTTCCCACAGGAATTCTTCTGGTAAGACAATGGTGACGTGATAGATTGGGTTTTTTTAGAAAACTTGTTCCTGCTTGGCCAGACCTGTAGCTGTTTATGTGGTTTTCAACTCTACATTCTAATAAGGAAGGTGTACAAATCAATAAAATGTGTTCTGGGTTCTGGGTTCAACTTGTCCTGACCCTATTCTTTCTAAAGTGATTGATTAGGTTAAGACATATAGTGAGGAAGAACTGAGTGTTTTGTACTGTTTCCTGATAGTCTTGTGACTTCAGTGGCTTCATATAAATGTCCCAATTGAATCATGGTCAACAAATACTTGTGTGTCCTTTCTCCTTATTCCTCACTTAGGTGTTACAAGGTTTCTCTGTTATCTCAAGAAATACATTTTGGTCATTTTAAGATCCTGGGTTGTAGGTATGGAGACAATATTGTTTGTTTCTTCAAAAGATCTGATTAGAGATCCTTAGTACCCCAAGGCTGAATGTTTATATCCAATACTCTGGCTCTTGTTCTTTTCTTACCAGGGTAATTCCTTATCACTTGCTCCATCAAAACAGTTGGACCTCGAAAAGTTTGCATTCTCTGCTTGTCAACTCTGGGAAGGGGGAGGGAAGAGGGAAGAGAGACAACATGAGTCATGTAACCATGGGGGAAAAATATTTTAAAATGTTAAAAAAAAAACAACTTGCATTCTTTTGGGGCATAGGAGTCCAGGCATATACTAATCTTAATAATATTTTAGGGGTGCTCAAAGAGCTGACTCATGATATTTCTAATGATTGGTTTCTGTAACCTTGAGTTAAGTTAAACCTTAATCTTGTCAAATTCCTAACCCATTCTTGAGGTTACACTGGGGAAGACTGACCAGCTATCTGAGTCTCCTAGTTTTAGCAACAACAATCCATTAACATAGCTATCAGACAAACTCATATGCTTTTAGGCCATATGGACTCTTGATTTGGGGCAATAGCTATCCTATTAGGATCCTGCAGTTTGTATCTTGTGATGATTACCTCATAATGTTAATGTATCAGAAAACTTGTTTAATTATTCTTCTCCCTTCCCCCTTTACTGTTGTTACCCCAATAAAAACAGCAGTATGTTGGACAAGCGTGAACTCTTCACCACCAGAGTTCTATGCCATGGAAGCTCTCTCCCACCAAAGCTAACTCGCTGTCTGACTACTTCACATCAGAACTTTTTTTGGCTTTGTGTCTTTCTTCTCTCCTTATGCTCTCCTTCCCTTAGACTTTAACCCGTCACCCATTTTTCTCTCTTTTCTGAGTGTTCTACCCACCAGGAACTTTTGTGAAGTCAGTGGACAGCTTCATGGGGGAAACAACATGTACATGTGCAAACTATGTGTGTATGATCAGATCTCTACATTAGGAAATTCATTGAATGGTGATATGTTAAATGGATTAAGTGGGAGGAGACAATAGAAGTAGGGAGACAAGTTTGGCTGTTGCGAAATGGATTCCTATTCCTGTGGGGTTTGATGGCACTGGGAAAGGAAAGGAAGGAATGGATGTTAGAGAACATGGGCAGAGAGCTGGAAGGGACTTTAGGAGTACAAGCTCCTCATTTTATAGATTACAAAACTGAGGCCCAGAAAAGTTAAATAACTTTGCCCTCCTTCAAAACTAGTTTGGGAACCTAATGTGAATATTTTACAAGTAATCTAAACCCTTACTTTCTGTCTTAGAATCAATACCAAGTGGGAGCAGCTGGGTAGCTCAGTGGATTGAGAGCCAAGCCTAGAAATGGGAGGTCCTAGGTTCAAATGTGACCTCAGACACTTCCCAGCTGTGTGACCCTGGGCAAGTCACTTGGCCCCCATTGCCTACCCTTACCACTCTTCTGCCTTGGAGCCAATACACAGTATTGACTTCAAGATGGAAGGTAAGGGTTAAGAATCAATACCAAGTATCAGTTCTAAGACAGAAAAGCAATAAGGATTAAATAAAAAGGAAAAAGAAAACCAAAGGTGGCCAGGAACTTTCCCCTAGAACTTCAGGAATGAATTGTGTCTGCCCCTGCTGGAAGGCAGTCATTGATGGCACTTGGTGGAGAGGGAGAGAAAGGACTGCCTTCTGCCTTTTTCCTGCTTTCCAGAAGAAAGGCCAAAGGGAAAAAGTAAAATCAGCCTTGGAAGGTCTTTTAGCTCCCTTTTTATTGGCCATCATAAAGGAGATGGCTCTTTTGTCAACAGTTCTTTCTCCCAAGAGTCAACAAATTCTTTTTGAGAGCAGCCCAAGTCTCTGAAACCCATCCCCTAGAAAAATAATTCATCTCTGAGACAGCCCTAGTTACTGAAGTTTAATAAGGAGCTGTCTTTCATCAGCTTAATGAAGCAATAATGAGCATATCCATCCTCTACAAGGAGATGCTTATAGAAAGACCCAACCAAAGGCTCATATTCATAGATTCACCTCCTAATAAGTTTATCAAGCTGATTAACTCCCTTATACAAAATTTGTTCTTGCCTTTGTAATAACATATAACTGTGTCTGTAATGCCCTTTCTTTCCTACTCTTTCCCACTGTGTATCCTATATCCTCTTATCTACCTTAAAAATTCCTAGACTCCAAGCAGCTGGGTGGCTCAGTGGATTGAGAGTCAGGCCCAGAGATGGGAGGTCCTGGTTTCAACTCTGACCATAGCCACTTCTAGCTATGTGACCCTGGGCAAGTCACTTAACTCCCATTGCCTAGCCCTTATCACTCTTCTGCCTTGAACCGAATACACAGTAGATTCTAAGATGGAAGGTAAGGGTTTAAAATAAAATTCCCAGGGGGCAGCTGGGTGGCTCAGTGGATTGAGAGTCAAGCCTAGAGATGGGAGGTCCCAGGTTCAAATTTGGTCTCAGACACTTCATAGCTGTGTGACCCTGGACAAATCACTTAACCACCATTGCCTAACCCTTACCATTCTTCTGCCTAGGAGCCAATACGCAGTATTGATTCTAAGACAGAAGGTAGGGGTTTAAAAAAACAAAAATAGATATGATTAAAAAAGACAGGGAAGGTAATTACATCCTGATAAAAGGCAGTATAGACAATGAGGAAATAACAGTGCTCAATATGTATGCACCAAATGGCATAGCATCCAAATTCCTAAAGGAGAAACTGGCAGAGCTCAAGAAGGAAATAGATAGTAAAACCATACTAGTGGGAGATCTAAATATTCTTCTTTCAGATTTAGATAAATCAAACCAAAAAATAAATAAGAAAGAGATAAGAGAGGTGAATGAAATCCTAGAAAAATTATATTTAATAGATATGTGGAGAAAAATAAATAGGGACAAAAAAGAATACACCTTCTTTTCAGCTGCACATTGTACATTCACAAAGATTGACCATGTAATAGGGCATAGAAGCATTGCAAACAAATGCAAAAGAGCAGAAATAATAAATGTAACCTTCTCAGATCATAATGCAATAAAAATAATAATTAGCAAGGGCACCTGGATGGGCAAATCAAAAACTAATTGGAAATTAAATAATATGATTCTCCAAAACCAGTTAGTCAAAGAAGAAATTATAGAAACAATCAACAATTTCATTGAAGAGAATGACAATGATGAGACATCCTACCAAACTCTGTGGGATGCAGCCAAGGCAGTACTCAGGGGGAAATTTATATCCTTGAGTGCATATATTAACAAATTAGGGAGGGCAGAGATTAATGAATTGGGCATGCAACTTAAAAAACTAGAAATTGAGCAAATTAAAAATCCCCAGATGAAAACTAAATTAGAAATACTAAAAATCAAGGGAGAAATTAATAAAATCAAAAGTAAAAGAACTATTGAATTAATAAATAAGACTAGAAACTGGTATTTTGAAAAAACAGATAAAATAGACAAAGTTCTGGTCAATCTAATAAAAAAAAAGGAAAGAAGAAAACCAAATTGACAGTATCAAAGATGAAAAGGGAGACCTCACCTCTAATGAAGAGGAAATTAAGGCAATCATTAAAAACTATTTTGTCCAATTATGTGGCAATAAATATAGCAATCTAGATGATATGGATGAATATTTACAAAAATATAATTGCCTACATTAAGAGCAAAAGAAATAGAATCCCTAAATAATCCCATATCAGAAAAAGAAATTGAACAAGCCATCAAAGAACTCCCTCAGCTTTGAATTTCTGATAAGTACTATTATTTGTGTGTGTACTATTTTTTATAAAAGTAAAATAAAATGATCCATTATGTCCCTACATCAATATGGTAACAAAATCCACCATATGAAAAATAGTCACCTTCCTGAAATTGTGCCTTGATTTAAAAAGTAGTAATACTTCTTTCTCATCAATGTGTCAATAGAATTTATTAATCACCTACTGTATTACAGATTAGGTGATAAACCTTAGGAATGCAAGAAGAGGCAAAAACCAATTCCTGCCCTCTAGGAGTTCACAACTGAAATCAACTACAGCTGGTGATTATTTAGATCAGTGCACTGATTCCATAGGTGTGCAGGCAAATACCATTTGCTTAGGGGATGAATACAGAAAAACCAGCTTCCACAGGTATTTACCAGAAAATCTTGAATTTCTGGAGAATGTGGGTTTTGAACAAGATTCTACAGAGTGGTTAAGATAGCAGAGATTCCCAGAGGGCATTGTAGTCTTTGTTGAATAAAGGCAGGGTTTTTTGTTTGTTTGTTTGTTTGTTTTTCAGAAAGGACACCTTGGCTGGAACATAATAATATGGATTTGATAATGGCAAATCTCACAAAAATCCTGTCTAAGGAAATTAGTTAAACATGACAATTTTTTAATGCACCTAATGAGTGGTAGATACAAAATCATAATAATTATATTTCATTTTAATTGTGTCCTAAGTTTAAGTGGAAGCACTTTGACTGAGGAAGCTCAGACTTATATTCTTCTTTCATGCCTTCTGTATCCAGGGGAATGCTGAAGTCAAGCTCCTATTGGATCTCCAGTGCTAACTGTTAAGTTTTCAGTGTGAGAATTTACATATTAGAAACCCTATATATAAAGGATTTTTTTTTATTTCTTTAGTTGACTGTAAACTTGAAAAAGTGACAGAGAAAAATATTAATAATGCAGATTAAACTTTAAAGTCCATCAAGCATCTTTCTAAAATTTTTTGGAGAGCTAATTGTTAAAACATTCACCAACATGCTCCTGTCTGTAGGCCTCACAATTCCTAGTAGAATATAGCATTTGCTCCATAAATAGCTAATCAATTCCCATGACAAAAATATATCTCGATGACAGAATTATGTTCTTGGCAAAGTGATGGTTTTGCCTGAGAACTGAAGTTACAAAGTAAATTAAGTCTTAAAATTTTACTTTCAAATTTCAATAGTCTCTTGCCTAGATTTTCCTTTTAGACAAAGACCTGAATTTGAAAGAGAACAAATTGCATATAGCTGGTTCCTCTTCTTTTACCAGAATTCCTCCCAAAAGAGTACCACAAAGCACACCTTTATGCTCCAGTAATATCAGGAATGTGTGCTGCAATAGTTTCAAACACTGTTGCCTGCTTTTCATTAAAAAACAATCAAAACTCCCTCTGTTCAATGAGTGATGGAGTCACTGTATGGGCATATGTAGTAATTTTGATTGTAATCTACCATCTTTTAAAAATTGTTTTGCCCAATTACATGTAGAGCCAATCTTTTTAATACAAACATTTATTATATACATATATATTACACAAATTATTTTCCCTACATTAAAGCGATATTTAAGTGGTGTCTACTGTGTGTCAGTGTCCTGGTGCTAGGCACTGAGAAAGATTTAAAACAATTCCTATCTTCATGGAGTACATAGTCTAGTGTGCAAATTTCCCAATAATTTCATAGATATAATTTTTAATAATTTGTCTTCTGACATTTTGGTACCTATGCTCTTTCCTTTCCCCTCCCTAAGAGTGCAGGTAACATGATATAGGTTATCTATATATACTGTCATTCAATGCATATTTCTGTGTTTATCATGTTGTCAAAGAAGATATGTTGCTTATATAAGAAAAAATTATGAAGGAAATAAAGTGAAAAATGTATGCTTCAAACTGTATTCAGACTCCATTGGTTCTTTCTAATCTGCCATCTTTTTAAAGGACAAAAGGAAGAATTGTGGTGTAAGGGAAAGAGCACTGGAACTTGGAATCAGGTGATTAGGTCAATTTACCAATTAATTGAGTTTCAGTTGCTTCATCTGTAAAACAAAGACTACATGTTGTTGTTTTTTCTTTCTCATCTTCCAGTTGTGAAGATGGGATTAATCCTACCCTGCCTATTTTTAGATTTAATCACCAAAAGTGTACACAACCCACTTAATCCTCAAGTGGGGGAGGTCTGTGACCCATTTGTGCAAGAGTGGGTGACAAATCAGAATTGAATGACTGCCCTCTGGGCACTCCTAAGCAAAGCCTTTGTTGTGATTGGTACACATAAAATGGGAGGAAGGAAGGCACTAGGAAGTGATGAAAGGAATGGTCTTTATAAACTGCAAAAACTTCCAGGGTTTGTTCTCTCTCTCTCTCTCTCTCTCTCTCTCTCTCTCTCTCTCTCTCTCTCTCTCTCTCTCTCTCTCTCTCTCTCTCTCTCTCTCTCTCTCTCT
>NC_058132.1:379973705-380018705 GCF_016433145.1 Gracilinanus agilis | reverse complement strand
ATTACCTTCCGTGTTGGAGTCAATATTGTGTATTGGTTCCAAGGCAGAAGAGTGGTAAGGGCTAGGCAATGGGGGTCAAGTGACTTGCCCAGGATCACACAGCTGGACAGTGTCTGAGGCCAGATTTGAACCTAGGACTTCCGTCTCTAGGCCTGGCTCTCAATCCACTGAGCTACCCAGCTGCCCCCTAAATAATTTTTTTAAAAAAGGCAAGCCTTATTGATGAAGACCAGAAGAAGCCTTAGAATCTATGTCGAATTGACCCCCAATCATTGGGGTAGATGGACTTTTTTTTAATGCATATAATTTCTGTATTCTGTACAATAAGTTGTTTATATGTTAGAATTAAAAACAGACTTTCGACTCAGAAGATTACTTCAAGTTTTACCTTCTTCCATTTAAGGGCAACCACAAACTATAAAGTATCTGGTTTTTTTCTTTCTCTTTTTTTTCTGTAGTTACAAGAAGTTTCTCCTTTGTCTTGTTAACCATTATCAGGAATTATCTAAGTTTAAATGTACACTTTGAAATTTTCTGTTGGTTCTTAGGCAATGACAATATATTTTAAGAAAGAACTTAGGTCACAAAGCTTGTTAGGCAAGTTTCAGTTGGTGGTTAATTAAAACCTTATTTTAAGGCTCTTAAAAACACAACCTAGAATATTAACTGTACACATTGCCATCTGGATTCCTCTCCCAGGAGTCTTTGGCTCTGTTTCCCTTAACTTCAGTGGGAATTCTGTCCTGGGCAGTCTCAGCTGATCCATTGGGCCAGATTAGGAGCTAACAGTTGGACATAGTCATGGATCACCAGCATATCCCTTGTTTCCTCTTTCCCATCTGGTTGCCTCTCTTTGCCTTTACCTTTACCTTTACCCTACCTAAAGTAATCAACAGTTCTTTTCATCCAAAGAGCTGAGGTTCATAGATTCTCCAGGCCTCCAGCCCCAGAAAGATAGGCTTTTCCCTCCAGGTATGCTTCCATTTGGAAATGGAAACCCTGAGGCAGATGAGTTAAGTGTTTTTTTTTTTCCCCAGTCACAGAGAGACCAAAAAGTGAATCAAAGACAACTCTGGGATAAGTGCTGGGAACCATAAAGAACCTGGCCTTCATGAAGTTTTATGGGCAATAGGAGATGACATCTCCTACCCACTCGTTTGTGGAGGTGGCAAGTTCATAGGTGTTACACATTGCATATATTTTCAGACTTCTAAAATATATTTATTTGTGGTGACTTTTTTTTTTCTATATATAAAAATACTATTTGCCATATGAGATGGCTCTCTGGGATGGGGAGGGGGAAAAGACGCATGAGACACTATGGTGATGTGAAAAACAGAAAATATCTGTAAAAACTTATTTAAAGGGGCAACTAGTCGGTACAATGGTTAAAGAGCCAGGCTTGGAGTTAGGAAAAACTGGATTTTTAATCTTGCTTCAGACACTTCTTAGCTATGTGACCCTGGGCAAGTGCTCTAATTCCATTTGCCTACCTCTTGCCTGTCTTAGAGTTGTTACTAAGACAGAAAGTAAGAGTTTTTTTTTTTTTTTAAGGTATTGTTAGAAAGCTCAAATGGATAAATACATAAGGAAGATAGAAACAAGGTGCTCTGGGAGCTCCATTTTGTTTTTTTGTTTTTGTTTTTGTTTTTTAGGCAATGGGGGTCAAGTGACTTGCCCAGGGTCACACAGCTGGGAAGTGTCTGAGGTCACATTTGAACCTAGGACCTCTTGTCTCTAGGCCTGGCTCTCAATCCACTGAGCCCCCCAGCTGCCCCTGGGAGCTCCATTTGAAGAAATGTGATTTCAAATGTTGAGAATCAGAGAGGGCTTCACTGATGGAAGGCATTTGAGTGGGTTCTTAATGTCTGGTTAGGATTGCAAAAGGTAGAGATGAATGGGAAAGCTATTCCAGGCATAGGAAAGTGTGAGCAAAGGCATGAGGGCAAGAAAGTAAAGGGAAGGTATGAAGGATGGGGGATTTTTGGAGCAAAGAAGGGTGAAACAAGTCTGGAACAGGAAATGGTAGAAACATTCTTTGAAATTTGCCTTTAATAGGGCGTGGGTTAGGACAAATATTTCCCAGCCTATCATTGTATATACCTTTAGAATTTCTAGGGTCAAAGTCGACATTTCTTGGACCCTTATTGTTTAGTTTAGAATTTATTTAGTGTAGAATTATTTGTGAGAAAACACACCCAGCTAGTTGGTAAACATCTTTTGGAATACAACAAATGAGGCTATAATAGAAGGTATGTTTAGTGTTCATTACATAAATTTGTCTGTGTATGAATAAGTGAGAATAAACATCAAATGTCTCTAAAAGGCTTAAATACCTTAAAATCTTTACTTAATCACAACCTTCAAAGAAGCCAGTGACTGAAATATATTGATGTCAACTCCTCAGGACCTTTATGGAAAACCAAAGAGGAACCAGATTTTCTTGGGCAAGTCACTTGACTCTGGTTGGGATTCAGTTAGTTTATCTGGAAAAGGAACAGGTCAGGTTTGAGCCTAAAGAAAATCAAAGAGGAAACAGATTTTCTTGGGCAAGTCACTTGACTCTGGTTGTGTAAATTGGGATTCAATTAGTTTATCCAGAAAAAGGAACAAGTCAGATTTGAGTCTAAGATTCTTTCTATCTCTAACTCCTTCAATAATGACCTGATTAGGGAAATTTCCCCTTCAATTTTTTGAGTATACAGTGAGTTGAGCCTCACTCCCTGTCTTTCTCTTTATCATATCTCCCTTTCTCTCTAGACTATTCAAGGTTGAAAGAACAAAGACAACTTCTGATTAGGTCTCAGAGACTCAGTAAGCCAGACCCAGAGATGAATGGGCTGGTTTAGAGTGGTTTGAAACCTTTGGTACACTTCCTTAGAGGAGAGGTCTCAGGGTCTGGGATTGCTTTAGTGTGCTTTGATCAGTTAGGACTCTTGAGGGGATAGGCTCTTCTCAGAGGAGCCATTAATTTAGCCGGCTTATGAGAAAGGTCAACAAAATCTACCACAATTGAAAAGTGCTTCCTCTTGTCAGGCATTGTGCTAAGTATTGGGAGTACAAATAGCAAAAAGAATGATAATCCTTGACTTCAAGAAGTTTATGGTTTTTTGGGGGAGTGCAGCACATAAAAGAGAAATTGAAAAAAAATTGGAGGTGCAGTAGTGGAGGTACCTGAGTGAGGATGAGATGGCAAAACTGGCAAATGAGGGTTTTAGCTACTGTCTTTTCACTAGGAGCCATTAGGGACTGTATTGGGATAGAAGAAATTGGGAGTTATATATGCTTCCCCACAGTTTCTGAGAAGACCTGAGCATAGACTTTCCCTACCCAAGAGATGGCAGTAGCGAGGGCTATGATGAGTCCCAATAGGACAAATCAGAGGCAGATGAGTGCTTGTCCATGTGGTTCAAGATGGAAATCTAAAGATAATTTTGAACCCCTGCTAGTTAGAGGGAAAATTTTTTTCTGAGGCAGCCTGAAAGTATCAAGCAAGAATTCTAAGGCAGTTTAGCCTTCTGGAAAATAAGGGAAATACTTTGAGTAGCACCATCTGATTAGGTCTCAGAAGCTGAGGCTGCCCACCCTTATCCCACAGATGAATGGGCTGGTTTGGAGTGGTTTGAAGCCATCCTTTGGTACACCTCCTGGGGAAGAATTTCAGTGACCAGGATTGCACTCAACATGACTTGCTTAGTTAGGACTCTCTGGAGCAGGGGTCGGCAACGTATGGCTCTCTGAGCCATATCTGGTTCTTTTGAGGGCCAGATATGGATCTTTCTGCAGGAGCCATAAAGTCAATTTTTTTTTCAGGTGCTGTTACAGGAGCACGCACTGTTACAGGAGCGCACACTGTAAGCACTGTATGGCTCTCATGAAATTACATTTTAAAAAATGTGGCGTTTATGGTTCTCACAGCCAAGAAGGTTGCCCACTCTTGCTCTGGAGGATGAGCAGGTTCCTAAGAGAAGGGGATTTCCTAAGAAGCATTCCTTTTAGAGATAGAAAATAATGACCCATATAGGTTGTGAATCTGGAGGGGCAATAAAGTATTTCAAATCAAAATTCAGTCAACAAGCATTTATTGGGGATTTGTTATGATCCAAATACTGTGCTAAGAACTGAGGACCTAAAAAAAGAAAGGAAAAAAAAAAGGAAAATAAAAACTCCCTCAAAGAATCTGTATTCTAATGGAATATTCCAACCAAAATAACTATATACATAGAAGATGTGTAAATGGAAAGTGGTCTCAGGGGTAAGTCACTAGTAGCTGGTAGTGGGAACTGAGAAAGGCCTTCTCCAGAAGGTGGGATGCAAAAATCCTAAGTAAAATACTAGTGTGGAGATTCAACAATATATTGTAAAGATTATGCATTATGAGCAAGCAGGATTTACACCAGGTATTCAGGGATGTTTGATATAAGGAAAACTATTAACATAATTAATTTAATCAATAAAAGAGTTATAAAAATGATATGATTGCATCAGTAAGATAAAGAAAAATCTTTTGATAAAATATAACATTATTCCTAATAAAAACACTTGAAAGCATAGGTATAAATGGATTTTCCCCTTAGAATAATAAGTATAGAAGTCCTTGCTGACTGGGGCATTCAGAGCTGAGTGGAACAGAGTGGAGGAGAGTAGACAGAAGCAGAGTAGAGCAGGAGGGAGTCATAGAGAATGAGTTCAAGTATGAGGACTATCACATACTGAACATTGGTCCCAAATAGCAGCGTTCTGTGGTTCTGGATTGAGGTTTGTAATGGAGGGTTACCAGGGATGTTAACTATTACTATTTGTGGGTTCACACTGGGGTGAGAGAGACAGGATTGACAGATGGACAAAACCAAACAAGGTAGGGAGACCAGGTTTTACTACTAGGAGGTTACAGTTAGGTTCCAACAGTCACTCAGCCCACCTAGACAAGGGCCTGTGGAACCAGCAGGCAAAAGGCAAAGGTTTATAACAGGTTTTAATCAGGGACTACAAGATAAAGGATGGGAATTGGGATTTTACACTAACAAGCTAAGGGCAAACCACAGGGACAGGGGAAGGACTTGACTACATTAAACTAAGACCTAAGCAAAACAGGGCCCAGGGAAAAGCAGGACAGGAGTAAGTATCCTCACAACAGTAATATTCAGCCTCACTCCAGTGATGTGTCTGCTCCTCCTGGACCACCAGCTGCACTCTTCCAGATGGGTAGATTCTGGGAGCTGACCCAGCCCAAGTTGACCTGCAACTCAGGTTGGGATTTAGCAGTCTCTACCAAAATCTCCCACAAGTAGGTGACGGTCTTTCCACAGGATCAGTGGTAAATCTGGTGTCTCCTAGTTGTCAGTGGCTACTTGCCCCAATCACCATGGAGTCTCTCTCAGTGAGCAAGAAGCACACTTCCTGCTTCTTCATTCCATCTTGGAATTCTCCAGCCCTTTCTGCTAGGTCCAATACTAATACTAAATTAATAACTAAATAATCCTCACAACAGTTCCCCCCTTTTCACAAAGCCAAAATTAACAAAATTTTGGTATTTGTGCACTACAAACTAAACTAAAATTCTAACCCAAAATAACAAACAACCTACACTAACTCTATTCTAACACTATCCTACTCTACCCTACGCTAGGGATTTTAACAAGGAAAGGTAAAATGATAAATACATTGAACAATTACATAGCTCAAAGCAAAAAGCAACAAGTAACAATGCAAAATTTCCCAACAAAATCAACAGCAAATATGAAATATCAACACAAAAGTCAAAACAAACATCAAACATAACTCCTATTCTAATACAGAAACATCCTACCAACTAATAAATGCAAACAATTTTGAAAAATACATTTTAACACAACATTGCATAAGTCTTTACATCAAAATTAAAACCAAACATTAAACCCACTTATGCAAATTACATCTAAATGTTTGCAACTCAATTATATCAAATTATTCACAAAATTTACAGTTATACACATATACGTATGATACATACATACAATATATACATAATATACATGTATTGTATGCATATATGCATATATGTACATATAACACATACACATCAAATATACATATGTGAACCCTTTACAAATATACAATACTTACACTATAATACAATTTACAATATATACATACTATTTACACAACTATTTACATTATTTTGTGATATGTGATCTATAGCATGTTATATGTTCTTCATGTAATGCAATTTTGTTATGTTTGTTGTATCTGCACTGTAATGTACATTAGTACCTTATCATATCCTCTAACCTAATCTAATGCTATGTCTATTTCACTAAACCATTCTAAACTACCCCTATGATATTAGTATATTAGACTAGCTACATCTACCTAAATAACTAGCTAATCTTTGTTAGTAACTATTTTTCCTTTGTTAGTACTTACTTATCCTATAGCTAAGTCTAATTTTGTTAGTATTTATACGTTGTTTCATTCCATAAGGAACACAATGTATCCTAACATGTTTGTGTCGTATGTATCTGATTTGTTATGTTGTTTCTTTGCTATATTTTGTTGCAACATGTTACTGATGGATGTATAATACTTACCAAAACTCCAGATCTCCTGCAGATCATCTTTCTCCTTATGATGTTCCATTCCTCAAGGAAATCTCCTTGTCTCTCTGTTTTTCCTCTTCTTCTCCTCTTCTCCATCGAAGTTCTTGATAGTTTTATGTGCAACATTGGATGCATATGAGTATGTAGCGATACTATATACATTGCCCCAAATACTTCCAAACCATTCATTCAAATTGTCCATGATTAATCCTCTTCTTTAAGAAAATCCTTGAAAATGAAGCTTTATCAGTTCAATTCATAAGTTCATCAGTCTTAATACAAAGTTCATAAATCCTATATCCTGAATCCTCTTCATCTATGTCCTCTTCCATCCGAACGTCCTCTTCTTCTGGAATGGTCCTCTCCTTACTGAACTTTCTGACTGCAGACTCTAATTGACTGAAGATCTCAAATTACACAATCTCTTCTTCTTTCTTTGTTTTTTCTCCTCCTCCTCCTCCTCCTCCTTCTATCTCTACAGTTTCATTATCTATTCCATGTGTTAATTTAATGTGAGAACAATGATACCACGAATCTCTATCTAAAACTTTTACAGAAGATGGTGAAACCAATACAACTGTATAAGGACCTACCCAATTTTGTTCTGTTGCCAATGTTTTGGCAAAATTTTTCACATAGACCATATCACCTGGTTGAAAATTATGAAGAAAATAATCCAATGGACCAGATTGAATTAATACTCCCATATCTTGTAATTCTCTTAGCCTCTGCTGTAAAGCACTTAAATATGAAGCAATATGACAATCGCCTCCTAAGAGTGATGCATAAACAGCCTTACAAGTTTTTGCTTGCAGTGGAGCATGTCCAAAATGCATCTCATATGATGATATATGTAGATCTGCTCTTGGCCTCGTACGTAGGCAAAACAAAGCTATGGGAAGAATATCTGGCCATTTGATATGAGTTTCGGCACAGAGTTTTCCAACCATAGTCTTGAGTTCCCTATTTATACACTCCACTTGACCTGAACTCTGTGGGTAATAAGGAATATGATATTTAGGTGTTATTCCTAGATTTTCATAGACTCTTATAAAGATATCCTGAGTGAAATGAGATCCCTTATCCGAATCTATGGTTAAAGGTACACCAAATCTAGGCACAATTTCCTTGAGTAACACTTTCAACACAAAACTAGCTGTGTTGGTATTTGATGGAAAAGCTTCAGGCCATTTAGTTAGTCTATCGACTATCACAAGACAATACTTGTATCTTCCAGCTTTAGGCATACAGATATAATCAATGTAAACTCTCAAATGGACAATATGCTAAAGGCCTACCACCCAAACCTTTCTTTCTGAATGCACTTTGATTGAACTTTTGGCAGACTGAACAACTATTACAGATCTTATTTGCAACAGTACTTATTCCAAGAGCAACCCTTTGTCTCTTGATGGAATCCACAACAGCTTGTGTACTAAAATTACCTTTTGTGTGGATGGCTTACACAAATAGATATACAAATCTTTTGATAACAACAGTCTTCCTGTATCAGTAATCCATAGCCCATGTTCTTTCCTAGCTCCAAATTTATCCTTCCATTTCTGGATATCTGAGTCTACACAAGCTTTTTCTAGATCATCAGAATCAATAGATTTTAAATTCATTACATAAATTGGAGCATTCTGGGCTGCATACTTTGCAGTGATATCAGCTCTGTGATTTCCTTTAGAGACTAAATCTCTACCACAAGTATGACTCCAACAATGAATTACTGCCAGCTGTTTTGGCTTTTGGGTTGCTTCCAAGAACTCAGTTATTATTCCTGCATAAGATATTGGTTTTCCCAATGCAGTAATAAAACTTCATTGTTTCCAGATTGTTCCTGTTGCATGGCAAACAGAAAATGCATACCGAGAGTCCGTGTAAATATTTATTGTTGGTCCGAATATGCTTGAGTACGAGACTTCCTCATTAGTGCCTCTATCTGATGTGAACAATAGACCATTAAAGGACATCCCAAAACTAGATAAGCTGACTTCTGGACTAACACAGCTACTACTACTACCCTCCCTTAGACAGGGTACTGTCCCCGCAGCTATAGGATCTAACTGACAGCTGTAACACCCAATTGGACAATAACTTTGTCCTAGAGTCTGTGTTAACACACCAGAAGCTATACCTTTTGTTTCGTTGACAAACAGCTGAAAAGGTTTCTCATAGTATGGGATTCCTACTGCAGGTGCAGTTAGAATGGCTTCTTTCAGCTTATCCAAGGCTAAGCGATGTTCAGGCTTTAGTTTCAGAGGTTCTGGTTCTGTATTCTTGGTCAGATCTGTTAAACACTTAGTGATCTCACTATATCCAGAAATCCACTGGCTACAGAAACCAGTAGTTCCAAGAACAGCTCTAAGTTGTTTCTTAATTTTAGGTGTACTCAATTTCTGTATGTTAGCTATTCTCTTTTGTGTAATACTTCTGGAACCCTCTGACAACACAAATCAGAGATATTGCACCCAGGGTAAAACCCATTGTAATTTTGCCTTGGAGATTTTATGTCCTCGTTTATATAATTAAATCAAAAGAATCTTGCTATCCCTAAGACACACCTTTGCATTTGGGGATGCCAAAAGAATATCATCCACAGAATGCACCAATTTACTCTCTTTAAATTTAATTGTTTTTAGATCTTGATTTAGAATCTGAGAGAACTAGCTAGGTGCATCAGTATACCCCTGTGGGAGACGAGTCCACGTCCATTAGTTTTCTCCCAAGTGAAAGCAAAGATCTTTTGAAAATCCTGGTGAATTGGTATGGAGAGAAATGCAGAACATAAATCTACCAAGGTGAAATATCTAGCCTGACTTGGAATGGAAGAAATTATAGCAGCTGGACTTGGAACAACTGGATGTGTTTTGATGACATTATCATTTACTGCTCTTAGATCTTGAATAAATCAGTAAACAGGTCGGCCATTTTCATCCGGTTTTGGCTTCTTTATAGTCAAAATTGGTGTATTGTACTCAGAAAAGCATGATATTATTATCCCTTGTTGGATTAGGGACTCAATTATCGGACGAATACCCTCTATCGCCTCCTTAGTCAAGGGATACTGAGGCACACAAGGAACTGGTCCTTCCTCTGTCCTCACCCTGGCTGGAGTAGCTGATTTTAGCAATCCAACATCTGTTGATGATCTAGACCACAAATCCTTAGGTATATCCTCAGGTATTGGATAGATAGTACCTAAGTCATCCTCTGTACTACTAGAATCTAAGATAAGCAATGGAAAGGCCTTCAAAGATTCCTCTGGGAGATGCAAAGAAATATCAGCAGATTCAGTACATTGGATAGTAGCCTGTAATTTACACAACAAATCCCTTCCCAAAAGATTCATTGGACATTCTGGAACACACAAAAATGCATGTTCCACCAAAAGGGGTCCTTGGGTTACCATTTTTGGTTGCAATTTAGCTACTTTCTGAGTTATACCTATAGCACCTACAACATCCATCGTTCCAACAGCTGCACAACCCTCAGGAAAGCTTTGCAAAATGGATTTACTTGCGCTGGTATCTACAAGAAGGTCGTAAATCTGATCTCCAATAGTTACAAGGCACGTATGGTTCAGTACTATTGGGAGGTTGGAAAGTTTCCAACACCAGAGCTAAAACAGTAACATCAGAACAACGCTCAGCTATTTCCTGTCCATCCAAGTTAACATTGTCTCAAATTACAGAATTTTCCTAAGATTTTATACTTTTGGTCCTTTTCACCTCTATTCTGGTATCATTGTTCTTATTTACAATCAAATTATCCTTAATCAAATCACAATTTCTATTATTCTTCTTAATTCCACAATTATTAGAACTTCTAACACCATTTACAACACTATTTCTCTTTTTCTCACAATTATTTACAACACTAATCAAATTATTATCAACACCATATAAACCATCATCAGTCTTAACCAAATTACTACCAACACTAGTTAAATTACTACTACCAGTGGGTAAATTACCATTAACATTAGTTAAAGTACTATTTACAGCATTACGAGTAGTTAATTAAGATAATTTAACATTAACACCATTCAAATTATCATTAATTCTCATCAAATTATCATTCACATTGATTAAACTATCATTGATTTCATTTAAATTAACACTGATCAACCCATCACCATTATTAATTAAATTCTTATTATCACCAATTAAATCAATATTAACACCAAGTGCAACATGTCCATTATTCACAATTACATTATCATCACCTTTAACACATACGATTTCATCAACATTCACTTTAGTCCCATTACTTTGATTAATCACTTCTAAATTTCAGGCACACTTTCATAATGAAGTTGTCCTTCCATTCATGTTACCATTATTAACATTCCCCTGTACAATATGGCTGTATTTCGGCCATTCTCCAGCTCTGATGTAATCCTGCATCGTTGCCAAATTAGGAGCTTGAGTACCTTGGCAGCACGCATTCTGGCATTGGAACACATTTTTTTTTAACATTTATTGCCCTTAACCTTGAACTTGTGTGTGTCTACCCGCCTCATATGTGTTTCTTGTAGACAACAATGGTAGGATTTTGGTTTCTGATCCACTCTGCTATTTGCTTCCATTTTATGAGCGAGTTCATCCCATTCACATTCAGAGTTAAAATTGTTAGTTGTACATTCACTGACATTTTTGTATCCTCCCCTAGACCCACCCCTTCTACTTACACTATTTCCTTTTAAACCAGTGGTTTGCTTTGAGCAGGTATCCCTTATCCTCTCCCTTGATTGACTTCCCTTTCTGTCCCCTCCCTTGTTATTCCCCTCTTTTTGTTTTTTAAAGGACCTAATGGATTCCCTCCCCCTTCTTCTCCCCTCCCTTTTTTGACCTCCCCACTCCCCTGCTCCCTTTGGTTTAACCTTTTTGACTTTCTCAGTAGGGTTAGATAGAGTTTTTTATCTGAATGGATAATAAAGCTACTCTTCCCTCTCCGGGTTGATTACACTGAGAGTAAGGTTTGATTATTACCTCTTAATGCTCTCTTCCTCTCCTTCTTATGGTAGTAATTATCCCCTCCCCTTCCCATGCCCTCTTTGTGTGTAATAGAATATCCTATTTTTCTTATTTACTCAGATTTTTCTTGGTGTCCCCTACTATTCCCCCCCTTTTTCCTCCCATGTCATCTTAGACCATTTAGTATCCTGTCCTCTCCCTATGAATTATTCTTCTGGTTGCTATAATAGTGAATATTATAATAGTGAATAGAGTTCATTACAGAGAATTATACATAGCATTTCTCCACCTAGTAATACAGATAATTAGATCATATTTACGCCCTTAAAGAGTCAAGTTTAAAAGATTATGAGTTTTCTTTCTTTTCCCTCTGTTTTTTATTTACCTTTTCATGTTTCTCTTGATTTTTGTGGTTGGGTATCAAACTTTCCATTTACGGAAATCTTCAATTTTGTTGAATGCCCATACTTTCCTCTGGAAGTATATAGTCAGTTTCGATGGGTAGTTGATCTGTGGCTGAAGGCCCAGCTCTCTTGCCTTTCTGAATATTGTATTCCACGCCTTGCGGTCTTTTAGCATGGAGGCTGCCAGATCCTGTGTGATCCTTATTGGTGCTCCTTGATATTTGAATTGTCTCTTTCTGGCTTCTTGTAAGATTTTTTCTTTTACTTGAAAGCTCTTCAATTTCGCTATTATATTCCTGGGTGTTGACTTTTCTGGGTCCAGTGTCGAAGGTGATCTATGGATCCTTTCAATGTCTGTATTGCCCTCTTGTTGTAGAACTTCAGGGCAATTTTGCTGAATAATTTCTTTGAGTATGGAGTCCAAGTTTCTATTAATTTCTGCCTTTTCTGGAAGACCAATGATTCTCAAATTGTCTCTTCTAGACTGGTTTTCTTGGTCTGTCACTTTCTCATTAAGATATTTCATGTTTCCTTCTATTTTATCAGTCTTTTGACTTTGTTTTATTTGTTCTTGTTGTCTTGAGAGATCATTGGTTTCTAAATGTTCAATTCTAGCCTTTAAGGACTGGTTTTCGGCTATAATCTTTTGGTTTTCCTTTTCAATCTGGTCATTTCTGGTCTTCTGTTGACTTGCCTCACTTTCCAATTGCGAGATTCTGCCTTTTAAACTGTTATTTTCTTGCCAGATTTCTTCCATCTTCCTCAACATTTCATTTTTGAACTCTTCAATAGCTTGTGACCAGCTTTCATTTTTTGGGGGAGGTTTGGATTTTTGTTTTCCCTCCTCTGTTGTCTGGATTTTCTCTGTGTAGAAGTTGTCCAGTGTTCAGAGTTTTTCTTGGTAATCTTTTTCTTCTGGGCTTCCTTATTGCTTGCCATTGGTAGCCCCGCCCCTTTTCAGCTTTGTCTTCACACTCAGGGTCTGCTTGGGCTTTCTAAGCTTCCAATGGCTCTGGTCTTCTTGTCCTCAGGGTCAGGCCTCCTCGTAGTCCTTGGTCTGCCCCTCTGTCCGAGGCTCCTTCAGAGGTCTCGGGGGCTGCTTTCACAGCTGCGCTCCTGTCTGCCCCGGGTCCTCACTGGATGTCCTAGCCTGTGCTGGAAATCTTTATTCTTCCCGGGGCACTGCCTTCACTGAGTAGAAGCTGGGGAAAGTCCCTGCTTTAGGGATCTTTATTCCACCCGGATTCCAGCCAGGGCAGAGCCTTCACCCCTGTAGACGCTGGGGAAAGTCCGTGCGACCCCCCCAGCCAACTGGGGTCCCATGTCTGGCAACTCACAGGTACAAGCCCTGGGGCTGCTAGTGATTTACTGGTTGCCCCACTCCTGTTTTCACTCTTGTGTGTTGGCCTTGGCGCTGTGTGTGGTGTGTGTGGGGGGTGGTGGGGCTTCTTCCTCTCAAGTTTTAGTGAGAGCTGTTTCACCCCTTTATAGCGTGGAAATGCCCCAATTCTGCGTACCTTCAATGCTGCGCCCTGTTGTGGGGTTCCTTCGTTCGTCTAGATTCATTTTTATGTCCCCTTGAGGAGTCTTGTATGCATCGGTTAGGAGAGATCGAGCAGCTGCTCCTTACTCTGCCGCCATCTTAACCGGAAGTCCATTGGAACACATTTTGCTGGCCATTTCCATGATTAAAATCATTATTCTAGTTATTTCCCCTGTATCCGTAATTATTGTTAAACCGATTAAATCCATTGTTATTGTTGTACCTCTGCCCATATGATCTTCTTCTAAATCTACACTCCCTGGAAAAATGTCCAATTCGGCCACAAGCATAACAGGATTGTTGTCTTGTGTTTGTATTACCACTAGGTTTATAATTATTGGCATTATTCTTCTTCTCTGCTGCCTGTAATGCCACCACTGCCTTAATCTCATTTATCTCTTTCTCATTGGCTCTAGAATTTGCCTCCCTGAACTGTTTCCTAAGGTTCTTAATTAGGGTGTCTTTCTCATCAGTTCCCCTTTCTTTCTCTTTTGCGAACACATAAGTGGCTTTCTGTTTTAACTCATCCAGGCTCAGAAGTTCTTAATCCAGGTAATTATCTATAAAGAACTTCTTAACCTGGGGAACAGCATTTCTTACAAATATTCTCTTTATGTGTTACATGGTGGTATCCTACAATATATTCATACCCAGATACATCTCAGCAGCCTCAATAATTCGATCTAGAAATGTTGCTGGGGTCTCTTGTGCAGTCTGCCTGATTCTTTCAAATTTGGACCACAAGTTTGGACACTGAGAGTTTTTTTCCATGATTTTTATTAATGACTTTCTCGCCTGCTTTAACATTCTGTATATTGGAACACAATTGAGGTCCAGTTCCTCCCAGGCTATTGGCCATGGTGTCATCCCCTCTGTGTTCCTGGTCTCCTCAACAAACTTGGCCCTATCATGATTCGGCAAGATCTCCCCCAATACATACTAGCAATCCTCAAAGTCAGGGTCATGTGCTTTGATAAATGCCTTAAAACTTTCCAGAATTGTCATGGAAATTGGGGATTTTCCTTTTTAAATTTTCTACATCCTCTGTCCTAAACCTAATGTGCTGCCTCCCAGGGAAAATGCCATCATTTCGAATAACTGGAAGATTGTGAAGGGGGTAAAGATTAATGTGTTTATCACCCTTGTTCAGCACCTGTTGTTCCAACTCAGCCTTAGATGTAACACTTTTGCCAGAATTTTCTGTGTGTGAAAGTACAGCCACATTGCCAGTAATATTAGGACTAGGAGGTTGACCATAAACACCACCATTCTGCATATAGAACTCTAAATTATTCATTTTGATTTGCAACATCTGTAACATCTGCTTAGTCTCCAAATCCCTACAATACCAGGTCACTATGATCTTACAACAATAATTGACATGAAAGAACATCCACCTCAATTCATACACAATATAGCCAGTAAGGACAATGATTGGTGTGTGTGACAATACATTGAGAACATTAAGAGTAAGAATGGGTTGGGCAAATTCCAAATCTAATACACCCCTACAATACCTGGGTATGATTTTGAACCACAGGTATGGAATAGCTAACACTCCTTGCCACAACCCCAAGATGATATAATCTATCCAATCCTCCAGCATCATTGTTCCCAGCATTGCCCAAACTGACCAGTTGTATACAATCTCAGTGGTATTATTAGCCACAATTACTGACTAATAACAACAACTAATAACAATAACCAATAACAATTACAATTAGGCACAAACAACAGAGAGTAAAACAAAAAAAAAAAGGTGAAAAACCCTTTCTCTGGGGCCACTATGGCCCTGTGAGTAACTTGGCTTCGCCCAGAGATTTTATGAATGACCTGGGGTGGGGGGGGTAAGCAGTTCTGAGTGGCTCACCACTGGCTGAGAACTTTCAGCTCATAACCAATGACTGAACCCCACCCCACGGAATGTTCGGGGCTTCTCAGTTTCCAGTGTAGCTCTGGCTGCCCAAGAGAGCACTTCCTGTCTATCTCTCTGTTACCCAGCCATCTGGGAGTGACAAACTGTAATGGAGGATTACTAGGGATGTTAACTATTACTATTTGTGGGTTCACACTGGGGTGAGAGAGACAGGATTGACAGATGGACAGGACCAAACAAGGTAGGGAGACAAGGTTTTACTACTAGGAGGTTACAGTTAGGTTCCAACAGTCACTCAGCCCACCTAGACAAGGGCCTGTGGAACCAGCAGGCAAAAGGCAAAGGTTTATAACAGGTTTTAATCAGGGACTACAAGATAAAGGATGGGAATTGGGATTCTACACTAACAAGCTAAAGGCAAATCACAGGGACAGGGGAAGGACTTGACTACATTAAACTAAGACCTAAGCAAAACAGGGCCCAGGGAAAAGCAGGACAGGAGTAAGTATCCTCACAACAGTAATGTTCAGCCTCACTCCAGTGATGTGTCTGCTCCTCCTGGACCACCAGCTGCACTCTTCCAGATGGGTAGATTCTGGGAGCTGACCCAGCCCAAGTTGACCTGCAACTCAGGTTGGGATTTAGCAGTCTCTACCAAAATCTCCCACAAGTAGGTGACGGTCTTTCCACAGGATCAGTGGTAAATCTGGTGTCTCCTAGTTGTCAGTGGCTACTTGCCCCAATCACCATGGAGTCTCTCTCAGTGAGCAAGAAACACACTTCCTGCTTCTTCATTCCATCTTGGAATTCTCCAGCCCTTTCTGCTAGGTCCAACACTAATACTAAATTAATAACTAAATAATCCTCACAACAGGTTTTGGCAAAGAGAGTGACCCAATTCTAGGCCTTTGACTACAGTGAGATACCCAACTTCCCTCAAAGAACAGTATCTGACCCAGTCATGCAGGATGGTTGGTATTTGAATACTTAGATGACAAATGTTGTGTGATGATGCCAGGCCATTCCAAGTGTCTGAAGGCTACTTTCTCTGGAAAGTGGCATTCCCTGTGAGGGTTTTCCAACTTTTGAATATGCATACATTAATTATCATCAATACTGCTGATGAGCTGAACCCTAAATATGAAATTGGGGATGTTATGCTGACCCAAGATAATATCAACTTGATAGGTCTCAGTGGCCACAATCCACTCAGAGGACCCAATGATAGAAGATTTGGAGAAAGGTTTCTTCCCACATCTGACACTTAAGGCTAAATTTTGAGACAAGGCCCATGGCATATGGAAACAAATGGATCAAGAACAACCACTGCAAGAAGGAACCTATGTTATGGTGGGAGGATCCAGTTTCAAAACCATTACAGAGTGTCGGTTTCTGCAGAAAATTAATAGGGGCCAATGCTTTGGGCATGAGCAGAGTGCCAGAAGTGATAGTGGCTAGGCATTGTGGCCTTCAAGTCTTTGGATTCTCCCTTATCACACACAAATCAGAGTTGGATTATGAAGAGGTACTGATAGCTGGGCACCTGGCTGCCAAGAAGTTGGAACAATTTGTCTGTGTTCTTGTGGAAAACATCTAGCCAAAAAATCCAAAAAGACTTTTTGACCTCTCCCTGCTGCCTACATTTCATTCCAGATAATGACCAGATTTTAATCCTTGCTTGAACCCCTTAACTTCCTTCCCTAAGGTGGTGGTAAAAGAAATGTTGGTATTTTGTCTCCTTGGAAAATCTACTTATCCTATCAGATTCTCCCTAACATTATCTAATAATCTTTTTTATTCCATTCGTCTCTTCCACCTCTAAAGCTGGATCCTTCCATTGTAGCTCCTAACCCACAGCCAAAATCCTTCATTCCACCTCTAGTGGATATGAAGAGTAAGCCCACATTGTACTAAAGCTGCTGCTAATATTTTGAAAAGGACTACTTTTATATTCTCTCAGGCATCTCTGCTCTCCTATGATTTCAAAGGCTTTGTAGTCCCAGATCAGTGTGTTTTACAAATAATACTATGCAGAAATAAAAAGACAGCTAGACCAAAATTTTTCTGTTTTTCTGTGCAGGGTGGGGACAATTATAATTTAGTTATAATTATATTTTATAATTTAAGCTCTGAGAATATGTGTATAAAAATATGCAATGATGTATGATGAGATGGGATAGCCTAACTGCTCAGATAATAAAGAGTGTGTTTCAGTGGTTGTATATTAGTAAATTGTGCTCAGGATGTAAAATAGGTAAGACAAGGAGCTTTGTTTTCTTTTATGTAGGGCCACTTTATTTCTATTAAACACATTAAGTGCTATTGTGTGAAAGGAACTGTTAGAAGTTTTCAGAGAGAGATAAATAAAAGATAGTCTTACCATCCAAAGGCATTTGGTAGAGGGATGAGATACACACACAATACAATAGAATATAGTGCAACATTTAAGAGCCAGGAAAAAACTTGGGAGGTTACTCAGTCAATTCATCAACAAAGAGAAGGAATTCAAAGTCACATAGGCAATTAGCATTCCAGCTGTAGGAATCAAGAATACATACCGAGAAGAGGAACCAGGGAATGATATTTTTTTTTTAGTGGGTGGGACAGAATTGAGTGTGCTATTCTCAGAATGAGCATTTAGTTTATAAAAGCTAATTTATTACCTTTTTGTTGGTGGAGGACTCTGGGACAAGCTTAGGAAGGAGACTGATGGAGGACAGATGGGCAAGGAACAGCTTGGTTGCTCTTCCCTTGCCTCACTTGAGTTGAGTTGGATGCACAGGTGTTTTGATTTGTAGATCAAAGCCTGGTGCAGGGGCCCTGACAGGGAAGGGGAAGGGAAAAGCCTTGGGTATATGTATATGTATATGTATATGTATATGTATATGTATATGTATATGTATATGTATATGTATAGACTGTTTGTTGCCCAATCAGCATTTTTTAGCCCTTCATTGAAGTGCTCTCTCCTGTAGGAGAATAAACAACTGCTTCTTTTTACTCCCACCTTCTGGCTCTGATTTTGTCTATTTGAGTGAGTGGGGCACTGGTGCTCATTTTTGAGTGAGACGTTTGTAATCAATTTTTATCCCACACATTAGGATTACTCAAAGAGGAGGTAGTGTGGATAAGGCTAATGGGTCTTAAATGCCTGTTAAGGAAATGTGGGTTGTTGACTGGGGAAAAAAAAACACAGAACTATTAAATAGTCAGAAAAAACACTCTTTAAGGAAAGAGGTTACAGTGCTGAGTTAAGCCTCCATGCAGAGTCCAAGGATTGAACTCTGAATGCTTTGGCCACTGACCCCTGGTAGAGACAACCATGCTAGATTGGCAACTCCGAGGAGCTATTAATGTTGGGAAGCTTAAATACCTTTCTAAGGGAATATGGGGACTAAGGACTAGAAGGACAGTTGATTGACTTTACAATGGCAACAAAGGAAAATGAGAAGTCCCTGACAGGAATAACAGTGAGGGGCTGATGCTTTACAATGGGAAAGACTCAGCCAAGGACTGGACCTCCCCTGGCCTAAGGGGAGAAACCATTGGGACAAAAGAGATACTTAACATTTGATGGGATTAGTCATCCCCACTTAAACTACTTTAAGGTTTATTGTTAGTCTGAGACTAGTGAAGTTGGACTTTCCCTCAAGGAGGAACTCTCTTGTGACAAGGTCAAACCAGGGGCTTTCACCTTCAAGCTAAGTAAACTGGAGGTCATTAAATCATTCTAGTCTACAAGCTTGGGGGCTTCTAGATTCCACAATGACAGGGTTAAACATTTTCATCAAGGGAGACATAAGAGCAGAATAGTAGGGATAGTACATTAGGAGAGTGACTAGCAGCCCCCAAAATTAGGACAGAGAGATTAAAGATAAATTGAAAAACTTGGACAACAGTTCAACTGAAATGTAACTGTTGGCCTGAACTAAGCTGGTATCGGTATTAATGGAAAAGAGTGATACATTCAAGAGATGGCAAAGGTAGAATCTGTAAGACTTGGCAACTGATTTGGGAGGTTGGGGAAAAATTAAAAATGATCTCAGAGATTCTGACCTTCAGAAAATTGGAAAATAATGGTGTTATTAAGTAGAAATTAGGAAGAAAGGTGAATTTTATGGGAAAAAGGAATGAATTGTTTCTAGCTTCACTTGTCTATGATGTCTAGTTGTCATTGTACAGTAAGCATATTGAGATATGTCCCTCAGAAGGGGTCAGAACTGGAGATACCAGGAGAACATTGTACATAGAAAATGAAACATTGTGGCACAATAAAATGTAACAGACTTCTCTACTAGCAGCAATGCAATATTTCAAGATAAACCTGAGGGACTTATGAGAAAGAAAACTATCCACAATCAGAGAAAGAATCCTGGGAGTAGAAATGCAGAAGAAAAACATTTCCTTGATCACATGGTTTGATGGGTATATGATGGGGGATTTTGACTTTAAATGATCACTCTATTGAAAATATTAATAATATAGAAATAGTTTTTGAACAATGATACATGTATAATCCAAGGGAACTGCTTGTCAGCCCAGGGAGGGGAGAGGAAGAGGGCAGGGGAAAAAAATCATGAATCATGTTAACTATGGAAAAATATTCTAAATAAATAAATTAAGTTAATTTAAAAAAAAGAACTGGAGATAGATTTGTGATTCATTTGCATAGGTCAATAGTTCTTAGAATATAGGAGACTAAGAATGAAAGGTCTTTGGGGTAGAAGTGGGGCAAGGATGGAACCAAGGGGGTTTTTTATCTTTAAGGGGTAGGAGATGGTCATAGGGGTCAGATTTTACATAAAGATAAGGATGAGGGCTTAGAAAAGTTCCATTTGGTTGACAATTAGGCAGTCAGTGGTAACTTTAGAGAATAATTTCATAAGAGTGATATGGGTAGCCGCCATCAGATTACAAGGGTTTGGGTAAGCAAGTGGTCAGGAAGTAGCTATACAACCTATTTGCCTTTGGAGTTAATTTCAACCAAAGAACTAGGTATTTCCTCTATGTATAGTGTTGTGGCTATGGATGAAACAAAGGAAATAGTTTTCTGTTTCCCAAATAGCCACAAGGTTCTACAAGGACAAAATTGTGAAAGTAATCTGGTGCCCTCCTACTTTTCCCCCTGTTGCCCTAACCCCCAAATAGCCCTTTCATGCTACTTTATGGTAGGTTAGAACCTTTCCTCAGTGCTCTATGCTCTGCCCCTGTGTAATTGGAATCTGTTACCCAAGGGGAGATTTAATCCCATCTTCATACTCCTTTATCTGTAAAAATATGCCTTTTTTTTTAGCCAGCTATTAACAGCAGGAAATGGTTTTATTTTTGATGGGAAATTTCACAAATTAATGGTAAGTCTATATAGGCAATATTCTGGGTTGGACTGCTCACCCATGTCTCTATCAGGATGTCTCTGGCTTTCTTGCCTAGCTGTACCTAGCACAAAGGTAGCCTATGCCATAATGTCACTCTTCATGTGTAAAAGGAAAAAAGGGGTTTTTTGGTTGGATATTAATATTTGAAGGTGTGGTCATCAAGAATTGAATAAATATCAATTCTAAAATGATTTTTAATAATTTATTTATAAAATATAAGAGAGTAGAAGTAGAGATGAGAAGAGGGTAGAGTAAGAGATCTAGCTTAAAGAACTAGATTATGCACTCAATCCCTGGCTTTACTCCAGAGCAGTAAAGGGCTTCAGAGGTCCCAGACTAAAAGTCAATTAACAAGGGGTATAGCCAAGAGGGCTTCTCCTAATCAAGGGAGCCTCCGGGAGGCTAGTACCTCCAGGGAGGCTAAGGTAGTCAGCCTTCTTCACTTGCCATGTGTAGTTCTAAGGGAAAGATTTAAGAAGAGTCTCACCAAGGTCTCAGGTCTAGCAAGCAGCGTCTCCAACTTGTGCTCCAACTTCAGAAAACAAACAAGAACTCCCTGACAAGAAGTTGTCACTGCCTTTTAAAAGGTGCTTCTTTTGCATCACTTCCTGTGCCTTCCTCTTAGATTACATGTCCAATCACAACAGATGCTTTGCTTAGGACTGCCCAGGAGGTAGTCAGTAGATTTTGATTCATCACTCACTCCAGCACACTTGGGTCACAGACCTCCCAACTTGTGAATTAAGTGGGGATGTTCTCACCTTTAGTGATTAGATTAAGGTTGGGCAGGGCAGATTTAATTTCATTATCACACGTGGTACCACCTCATTATTAAATCCTTTGCTTCACTTAATCTGCCATTAGCATCTGCTTTTACTCTTGACAGAACAGAGCAATTCTGGATGTGGCTACCTTCTGCATTTCTCTTTTTAAGATAAGCACACAACTGTAACTTCTTTATATTAATTGGAGAAAAGGCTCAACTTTAGGCTCCCTATTAGGGTAGATAAAATTAAACCAAGAGCTGGATTTGGTCTAGGAATTTACTAGCCTCTTTTGTATCTTTTAGTACCATGGTTCAACTCATTGGTAGAACTACCCCACTGCCCCCTCTTACCTCTTTTTTTTTTTTTTAAACCCTTACCTTCCATCTTAGAGTCAATACAGAAGAGTGGTAAGGGTAGGCAATGAGGGTCAAGTGACTTGCCCAGGGTCACACAGCTGGGAAGTGTCTGAGGCCAGATTTGAACCTAGGACCTCCCGTCTTTTTACCTCTTTTTAAAAAATGCCATCTTCAGGAAACCTTATTTAAAATTTCAATAAGAAGCAAACTTTCCTTCCTTGATTCTTGAATAGCCCTTTGTATTTATCTTAATGTTTCTATATATTCTATTTGCACTATAATTTTAGGTCTATTTTGTGTGTATTTCATATCTCCTAAATGATTGTATACTCTATGAGAATAATAATTGCCTTAATTGCATTTTTATCTTAATCACCTAGTTTAATAAATGATCACCAAATGACTTGGAAAATCTTAATAACTAAGTAACTCAAATTTGTAACAGTGCTTTATAAAGCTTTACAAAGTACTTTTTTTTTTTAAACCCTTAACTTCTGTGTATTGGCTCATAGGTGGAAGAGTGGTAAGGGTGGGCAAGTGACTTGCCCAGGGTCACACAGCTGAGAAGTGTCTGAGGCTGGCTTTTGAACCTAGGACCTCCTGTCTCTAGGCCTGACTCTCAATCCACTGAGCTATTATATGATATAATCAATATATATTTATTATAAATTATATTATATTAAATCGAATATCTATAATATCATAATAAATTAAATATATATTTCAATTAAATAAATATTATTTATAATGGACTTAAATTGGAAGCCTTCCCTTTAAAATTGGGATTTGAGCTGAACTGAGGGAAAGATCAAGGAGGTCAAGAGGTGTAGGTGAGGAGGGAGAATATTCCAGGAATGGAGGACAGCCAGTGAAAGATCATGGCATCAAGAAATGGAGTGTCCTATGGGAGGAAGAGCAAGAAGACACATGCCACTGAATTACAGAGTATGTGGAAAGGTAATAAAGGGCTAGTTTTTGCATGACAAAACAGAGCATTTTACACTTGATCCTGTAGATAACAGGGAATCTCTGTGGTTTGAGGAGAGGTGAGAGTTGGGGGATGACATTGTCAGATGTGAGCTTTTGGAGACTACTTCAGATGAATAGAGAATGGATTAGAGATGGGAGAGTCTTAAGGAAGGGACTGGAAGGCTATTTGCAATAGTCCAGTTATGGAATAATGAAGAATGGTGGCTATGTGAATGGAGAGAAGGGCACATATATGAGAGATGGATAAAGTCATGATATGGGGGAATATAAAATATGCTTTGCTCCATATTATTACTTTGAGTTATTTGAAGTGTGCAGATTCAATCAGAAAGGAATTTCTTGTTTAGAAGCCCCGAGATATATTTGCCCTCTAGAAGAAGCACAAAATGTAGTGTGGTACTCTGGGTCTTAGGGCAACTATGCAGGACCCTGAGGGAGAGGAAGGTTTCACCAGAATGCCAGGGTTTTGCTCCAATGGGAAATCTAAGCATGCTGAGGATTAATTGCTTATGGACTACTATTGGTTCTTCATTTTTATTTGAGGACCTTCTACATTTTCTGTGAGTTGAAATAAAGGGGGAAAAAAGAGAGGTGCTAAAGCTGTAATATGTATATGTGGAAATATTTAACTATGTAAGTGTGTATAGAAAATTTATAAAAAACTTCAGTCTACGATGTTTTAGTTAAAAGGAAAAAAAAAAGCAGAAATGAGGGCTGTCCTCTTCTTGTTATTCATTTATTACTTTGAGTGTTTATTCAAGAGCTACAGACCCTGTTATCCATACTTGGGGAAATAGAATATACAAATATATACACAAATAATGTGTCTTAGACATATGCATATTCGTATTTTAAAATACATATAATTTATAAAATAAATATATACATAAATCGCACTTGGATATTTTCCAGAGTGGGAGCATAATGAACCAAGATAGATAAGAAAATATACTCAGCCCTCAAGATTAGATCTAATTTATTTGAACCCAAGGCTTTAGAGGCCATGATCTTTTTTTGTGATGTGAATATGAATTATTTTACAACCAGTGTTAGACAAAGGACTAAGAAAACCCAGCACAAAAGAATGGTTCAGGCTCATCTGAAAGGAAGCCCAGTGGTAGGGTGTCTTTCTTCATTTGTGTTAGGGTGTCAGGATTCAGCTCAACCTGAGTCAAGAAGAGCTGCAAACTCAAGGCATTATTACATTGTCATTGGTCCCATGGTACTAGTCTGTGGGCAGGAAGTATTTTTTCTAGTTTAGTCTCATAGGATTCGGGGCAGGAAGAGAAGAGAAGCTAATGGTCATGTAGTCTGTTCTGCCCTTCTCCTTTTGTAGTTGAGGTCACTGAGTCCTAGAGAGAAGTTATTTTTTCAAGGTCAAACAAATAATGCGTAGGAAAGCAGATTCAAATCCAGGTCCTTTGACTCCAACTGCTCTTTCCACTATGCCAGAACCTATAATCTTAGACCAGCAATAACAGTGATTCTATTCCTAGGTATCATTAAAAATAACTCAAATTAATATTCCTATTTTTTTAAAGGTTTACAAAGTACTTTATAATCCTGTGAAGTTAATACAATAAGTATTATTATTTCTATTCTATAGCTGAGAAGACCCAGGGTCCAAAAAGTTAAGTAACTTGCCTAGAGTCACTTAACTAGTAAATATCTGAGCTGGGACTAAAGTCCTTTTTTTGATCCCTAAACCAAGGCCCCTTCCATTATACCATGGTGGTCATATAGTAAGGTATGCTACGCAAACCTTAGAGTAGCCATCACAAGAATACATAAACCTGCTTAAGTTTATTAAAGTGCTGATTGCAACCCTTGTGGTGCAGAAGATGCAAATCAACCCTGCAAAGCCTTACTGCAGAATTTCTGGCAGTTGAAAAGGGTTTAGAACCCTGACTAGAGGCAGTTGATCCTGGAGTCTTGGTCAGAGTAGGAGGGTCAACTGAACTCTTTCTTTTGGGGCTGAATACCTGGCCTTGATTCTGCAGCTCTTTTCTTAAGATTAGTAGCTTAGCTAACTCCTCTGGATCTCCCTGACCCTCCCTATCCCAATCATCATTTCCCTTCCTAATTTCCTGTGGGTTTTTGGAAGAAGGGTGGATCTGGGTGGTAGCATTCAAACTTTGTAGATTTAGTTTCCCCATAGTCAAGTAGGGCTTACCCTTGACACAAATTATCTCCTGAATCATTGTATGCAACTTTCCTAACCTTAAAGGCAACAAAACCTCCAGAGACTGAGTAGGGCAGGTCCTTTCTCAGTCTCTCATTCCTGTGTCCCTCCCCCACCTGAATCTTCTCCCTAGGTGGTTGTTAGAGATACCTTGTATCCCTCTATCCTTTACAATCAACCCTGAAACTCAATAAACCCTGTTTGTCATTTAATCAAACCTTTGGCTAAATCATTGATTGAATGATAAAAGAAGGAGAGAGGAAGGAATAGTTTCCCTTCCGGTCCTGAGGGGAGTTGGAGGGTCAGTCTTGGAGGAAGTGGTGATCTCTATACTTCCTCTGGACTCTTCCTTTGTGAACCTGAGAAACTGACTAGAAAGCACCTCTAGTCAGTTTCAAGCCATTTCTGGCTGGCCCTAACCTTTTGTCTGTAGAAGTGCCCTTTCTACCTGAAGGATTCAGTCTTTTCCCTTTAGTGTCTCTGTCTCAAACCTGTGTACCCAGTCTGTGTCTCCCTGCTGCAGCTGCCTGCCCAGTTACCTCATCCTCTCCCTTTGATATTTCCAAAACTCAGTTATTCCCTTATACCTCCTACCATCTCAACTTACTACCTCCACTACTGCACCCTCCTTCCTACCTACTAACTTAGGGACTCACAAACCCCATCCACTTGTCTTATCCCCTATTACAACTACCTTATCACCCCACCTGCTTTAGTCCCTTATTATTACCTCTATTACCTCCCTTACCTGTTTAATCTAATTTTTTTCCTATGTAATTTTTTATCTCTGATATTTTGGAAGGAAAGGGACCCCTCAAGTTCTATATCCAAGATTTGACCCCTTCCCCAACTAATACCAGTTCCATAATGAACAAACATGGAAAATAGCAAAGAGATTCATTTATTCCAATTATAGCAAATTAGAAATCAGAGAAGAATAGGAGAATATATGCCAGAATATACAGAATGAAAGGACTCTCCTTTTGGGAGCAAGATAACTCAACTCAACCAAGAGAGAATATCCTTGATCTTACCCAAGGGGAAACTCCCTGAAGTCTCAAAAGTAGTAAGCTGAAGGCAGAGACATAACTCCATCTACATCTTCCTAGTCTTTTCCTTTAACAATTTGAAATGGAGTTGACCTCTGCCATCTTTTTTCTTGAAGCTAGAAGCTGACTCCCTATGCTCCAAGTAGACTGGCTTAAAGACTCCAGAAGGGGACTTTTGCTTGAAGAGTCCTTGAAGGGAGACTGACTGAGAACTGAAGCTCTAGCTTCTCTTCATCTTCACCCATAAGGAAAGAATCCCATACCAATGATCTTTGGGAGAGGGGTTGCATTTGAATGAGCAAACTATCAAAGACTAAGTTAGCCAAATATAAATAGGCTGCGTTTGTCTCATTGCCATCCTAAAATATTAAATGGAGCTGGGTCTGGTGGGGAAGAGAAGTGGGCTGAAAATATGCGAACTGACCAATCAATTTGCAAGGTGATTAGCACCTAAATTCCTTTCCTTAATTAAAGAGTGTTTTTTTCTGACTATGTAATAGTTCTGTGTTTTTTCCCAGTTATCAGACGAATAGCAGCAGCTATAAAGTGGCAGGCTTTGGTTAAATGCAGAGGTAGACTTTCTAATAATTAAAGCTATCTGAAAAGTAGAGGGTGTACCAATTTTAAGGGGATGTCATCTTAGTTATTCTCTTTATTGACTCTCCTAGAGATTGGAACAAAGAACTCAAAAAACTGAACAGACTGAATTAACTATGAATAAGTTTCTTCTAGTACCTGGAATTTGTACTTTTACTATGAAGAATTGAATTTGTAAGAAGGTATTTAGCTTTTCTGTACTTCACTTTAGGCAGGATTAACTGATAAAATCTAATCTTAAATAATCTTTCACTCTTAGTTTCTTCTTTTATATCTAGGTGGCTTCGTAGCTTCTGTCTACATCCTGTCCCAAGAATTTTTATAACCACTCAGTTGTCCTTCTTTTCCCAGACTCCCTGAAGTATATATAGGGAACTAGAGTCATGTAGTTCAGTGGAAATTCCCTGTAATTAAGTTACTGTCAGACATTCCAGAGATGTGATTGTCCCAGGGCAGTTGGCTCTGTGTGATATTTCTGATCATGGTTTCCTTTGTCCTAATTAAAGACTTGTTTTAATGTAATTATTCTAGTAGTTATGAGTTATTTTTCAGGTTGACACCATTGAGATAGTGAATTCCCTGTCACCTGAAGTATTTGAGCAGTGAAGGATGATCATTTGACAAGATTCTTATAGAGAAACTTTTGCTTCAGGTGATGGTTATATCTCTGAGGCAGCTTCCGTCTTCTGAGTTTCTATGACTTTCCAAGCAACTGTTTTGGGGCTGAGACATCACTAGTACTGATGTCTCTTTTGAAATATTTGCTTCCATATTCAGAGTTGAAATGAGAGTGAATTCTAAATTTGATTCCTATTCAACCAATCTCTGGGAATAGTCCCAGAATAGGTTTCCAGAAATTCTATGGTTTCCTGGGTAGTTTGAGGGAGAGGCTTTCTGGATAGTGGACTTAGCCATGTGCTAGCTCAACAAAGTAAAACTAAATCTTTGGGATCTGTCAACCTGGAAAAAAACAGAACCTAGAACCACTAAAACAGTTACAAAGAACAAGTCTTTAATCAGGACAAGTGTTAAGATTAAAAATGATAAAGACATATAATATAAGAGAAATTAATATTTTAATAGCCATGACCTTGTTGGTAAAATATATAAGACCACGCTTGACTATCTTTTAAATTTAGCGCTAGTGCCCATCCTGCCTCTCATATGCCAGGCCAGGTAACCAAGAGGAAGGTCCAAGCCACTTCCCAATATTTAAAGCTGTCCCTCACCTTGAAGATGTCATCTAAAACAGGAAACCCGTTGGACCATGGGAAATGTAGTTCCAAGGTCCCCCACGTATCCACAAACACTACTTTTAAATGGCACCTCCCCAATTCAAAACAAGCATTTCCCCCTGAGATCTGGCAAAAAAAAGTTGGTCTTTTTTCTTCACTGGATCTGTAAACATAGACAACTTCTAAATTTCAGGAATTTGAGGGATAAAAGAAATGGATAAACAAATGGATAAAACTAGCCGCATTGACAAAAAGCCAATTTGGGGGCAGTCCCCTATTGGCATAATAGTGTACATTCAAAACAAATGCATTCAACTCATTCAACTCCCCAGAGTTCAAATCAACTGCACCCAAAGTTCAATTTTGATTTTCATGGTCCAGTGAAAGGTCTTTAGGCATCTTTTTGGTGCCTTCACCAAACAGGTTCATCGTCTGGATTCTGAGGAGATGGCAAGATCCTTATCCTGAAATTATTCTCAAAAGAATTAAAATTTTACATTATTGATTATAAAACATACATTTCCTTCTAAGAATTATACATTTCCCCCTGAAATTACTCCTAAAAGAGTTAAATATACATATATTTTTACATTATCGATTTTTAAAGGGCTTAACACACATCCCCCTGAGGAAAATTCCAAACACACATTTCTCCCCTGAAGAGGTTACCTCTCTATCACTCCTATTCAGTTAATGGGTTATTGTACAGTCTGGGATGAGGGTCTCTTTGAAGGCAATCCCAAGGGACAAAGATAAATAAAACAAAGTTGTCAGATCAAACTATGACTTTCTCTTGGTTATCATCTAGCCCTCTGATGGTGAATCTGTGGCATAGATTCCAAAAATGGCACACAGAGTATGCTATGGGCACTTGGATGCTCCCCCACTCCCACCCCAAAGTTGGTTACTAGAAAGGCAGAGGGACTTGGGTAGAGCTGCTCCCCTCCCCCTCTCCACTGTGCCTGATGACATTTTTTCACATCCCCCTCTCCTCTGCCCATCAGCCAATGGGAGTTCACAGTGGGTAAGGTGGGTGGCTCACAGGTGGCAGAGTCCAAGGCTCTGGTCTAGCCCGTTGTTTGATCTATAGGAAGAATGAGCTTAACACCACTTTCTTCATCTATTCAGAAGTGTTAATGTGATTTAAGGAAATGAAAGTTTTTTTTCAAACTACAATGACAAATACAAATAAAGAGCACTTTATAAACACTACCTCCTAGGAACCTGAGAAGAATATTGTATAATTCTAATCACCTCCATTTGAAATGGTGATTGAAGCTCAGAGAGAAGTAAAGTAATTTACCTAATTAGGATCACCCAGCTGGTGAAAGGTAAAGCTAGGACTCAAACCCAGGCATTCAGACTCCAAACTAAGACCTCAGCCTGCTTCATCCTGCACCCCCTTGTCAACCCTTTTGGGACCAAGCAGTGTTGTACTGCTACAAAATGAAGTATTAAAATACTTGTGTCAGGTTGCCAATGATTTTGAGGGTTGACATTATATTATCAGTAAAGAGATTTTGTAGGGATATAGATATGCTTGTAAGGATGGGATTTGTGCAAGGCGGGGTGGGACAAAATAGAGCCAGAAGAAGGCAGTTGGTGTCAGTTACTGACAGTTGAGGCCAAAGAGAATTCTGGGAAATTCTCCAGAGGAAGGAGAAGAGAGGGCTTCAGGCGGAGGACTGGGAAGAGAGAAGAAGAGGATATCCCAGCTTGGATCCAGTCCTGAGGGCTTCCTGAGGATCTTCTAGTGGAAACTGAAACCCTGATTCTCTGGTCAAAGCATCTCAACCATCAAGACTTCAATCATTGAGTGAGCTAAGTTTTTGGACTCCATTTTGGGAACAATCTCTTAGTCTCCTTCACCCATTACCCAACCTTTCTGAGAGACCCCCTTTCAGTCAAAACTTACAATTATAAGAAAGGATAGAAATAGAAACAGAAGGAGAAGAGGTGAGGGGAAACACTTAGAAGTGGGAACCATTGAGTTTCCCACCTAAGTGACGGACCCCATAGGAATAGCAAAGAGGGCACCCCAAAATCCCTTTCACCCCTTTCCCCTTTCCCTTTATTATTACATACTTTACTCACTTTCTGTGTTACAGATTGGATTCTAGTGCTTCAAGTTAAAGAAGACCTGAGTTCAAATTCTGCTTCAGACATATTCCACCTGTGTGACCTTGGGAAAGTCACTTAGCCCCTCTCAGCCTCAGTTTCCTAAATTATAAAATGGAGATGATAATAGTAGCCCCTACCTCCTAGGGTTGTTATGAGGATTAATGGACATGATCACTTTCCAACTCTTAAAGCCATATAAATGCTAGTTATTAAAAAAACACACACACACAAAAACACCTCAGGCTGTTATAAGTTAAGGGACTTACTAAGAATCACACTTGAAATGGGACTGAACTGACTCCAAATCCAGCACCCTACCACCTAGATTATGCTGCCTCCTCTGTGGTTATTCACCTATTCATAGATAGATTAATGTGAACAAATGAATGTCACCTAGAGCTGCCAATACTTTTGTTCTATCTCTGAGAGCCTTGGAGTATAGAACCAGTTTTTCTCTGCTTAAAAGAGCCAGCTGTTAAATTTTGAGTATCAGGGTTTATCCTTAAGAAAATAACAGATGCTTCAGGCTTGACTACTTGAATTTTACTTGGTTAGACTTAAGAAAGTGATGTTATAAAAAAAAAAAAAAAGAAAATGCAGATTAAGGTTAAAAAGTGTCATGGCTGCCTTTTCCCCCCACCAGAGATCTGATTGTTAAACATTTACCAAACCACCATTGCAGGCCCCTCTTCTCTCTGTTGAATCTTGGACCTAAATTTAGAAGCAAATATAATCATTCAGTAGCCCATTTAAAAAGATCTTTCCCTTACTTTCTTTTTTTTTTTTTCTGTTTCTAACGTGGTATTGTGCACACACAGAATATTTAATAAATATTGGCATATTTCCTTTCTGGTAGCTCCAAGAATAAAAACAACTAAATGATAGACAACCAAAGAGACAATGGTTGAACTGTTTTTAGACTTAGGGAATTCAGGAGCTGACCCAGGTATAGTATAGAGGTATCTAGTGATGGAAGCTTCCTTCCGATATAACTCCTAGACCTTTGGCACTGTCAGTGGTCTATTGTCTTGTCGATGAGCAGGTTATCAATAAATTAGGAGCCATAAAATCTTAGGAGATGATGAGAGAATGGGAGCACTGGAAGAAAAATATTAGGAATAGGAATGGGAGGCATGGACAAGATGAAAATAATGGAGAAAGTGGTGACAAGGAAAGTGAGAGGTTCTATGAAAGTATATTGTAAATGACTATTAGACTGAACTAGAGACTACAGGTCATCAAAGATAACTCTTCTTTATCAGACCCTCCTGAGCACTTTGTTTTATATTTTTCAAATTCATTTAATGATATTGTATATCATAAATATGTCCCTCATTTCCCAACTAGACCAGCTCTTCCACAGTGCCCAGCATTTGTACTTGTTTTGAGGTTGGAAAAATGTCTAAATATAGAATTGGTTCCCAATCCCATAACGGGATAGTTTTCCAGGGGTCTGTATTTGGCCCTGCTTGTTCCTCCTTGAGAGTCTAATTTATAGCCACAGCTTCAATTTCTGGTTCTAATAATAATAATGGTTGATATTTATATAGTAATTAATATTTGCCAGACACTGTGCTAAGCACTTTATTAAAAAAACAGAAAACAAAACAAACCTCTTCTCTGTTAGAATCAATACTATGTATTGGTTCCAAGGCAGAGGAGTGGCTAGGCAATGAGGGTTAAGTAGGAAGTATCAGGGGTCAGATCTCCTATCTCTAAGCCTTGCTCTCAATCCACTGAGCTACCTAGTTGCCCACTCTCAGCACTTTATATGTTATATTATTTCATTTGATCTGCACAACAATCCTCGGAGGTAAATTCTATTAAATTCCCATTTTACAGATAAGGAAACTGAAACAAATAGGTTAAGTGACTTGCCCAGGATCACACTGCCAGTTTTTGAGGTTGGATTTGACCCATCATTCTATGCATTGTACCACCTGCCAAATCTAGACCTCAAGTCTTGATCTCTCTCTTCCTCTTTAGATCCATACCTTCAACTCCTTATAAGTCTTTGACCTACTTGTCCTCTTAGAACCTCAAACTTAACATAGTCATAATTAAATTCATTCTCTGTCCCCTTTAATTTATTCCTTCTGATTTCACTCTTTCTATTTGTGGCACCATTATTTACCTAGTGTCTCATCTTTAGAACCTTGGGGTTATTTTTTGGCTGTCCTTTTCATTCACCTCCCATATTCATTCAGTTAACAGGTCTTGCTGATTCCATCTTTAGGATTTCTCATTCCATCTCTCCTCTCTATTTCCACAGCAGCCATCCCTCTACAGTCCTCAATTTTTTCTATAGCTTCCTAACAGATCTTCCTACAACCACTCTCTCCTCCTTACAAACTGATCCTTAATAATAATTCTATGAAGAAGAAAAACTATTTATTGCTATAAGGCAAAGAATCATAATACATAATATCAGTGACTTGTTAATTTTTCTTACTCATAGAATTAACTTTAACATCTCCCTGCTCAGGTGGCTCTCTTTTATTTCATTAGTAGTGGTCTGATTCCTTTGCCAGACATTTGAGGCCCTCTACAACTTGTTGTCACCTTACTTTCCTTGTCTTGCTTTATGTGATTTCCCTCCAGAAATTCTATACTTCCAAATTGGCCTTGAACACCCCCAAATATATATATGGCATACTCCTGTCTCTATGGCACTAATGTTTCCTATGCTAGGATACCTCCCCCTTCCCTTCTTTGCCTATTGAATTACTAATTATCCTTCAAAGCCCATCAAGATTTTTTCTTCCTTTTAGCTCTATCCCACTTTGGGAGTAAAGGGTAACTCTTGCACTTATCATGTTAATATTGTCCATAATGGCCATTTGTATTGCACTTATACATCAACATAGAAGCATTTACAAATGTCTACTAAATATTATGCACTGTGTATTTAAAAATGAATGAGTCCCTGCCCTCAAGTAGTTTACATTATATTAGTAGAGTTATTTTGTGTACATATAATGATATTCAAAATAAATGCAACATGAATACAAGTTAATTTGGACGAGTGTGTATGTATACCTTTAAGACTTTATGTAGGAGGTCCATTGATGAAAAGTAAGTTGCTTGAGATTAGAGAAAATTCAGGATCTAAACTTTTTAATCCTTCCCAGTGCCTAGTTCAATGCTATCTGCACATGGTAGGCTCTTTTTAAAATGACTGTAATGCTGTGAATGGGATTTTATCTTAGAAACCATTATACAAATGGTTAATGCATTTTTCTGCTTTTCTAATTTAATTGACCTATTTCTTGTGATCTCCTTTGTGATTGCTGCTGGAACAAGATTCTATATGGGTCTTAAGCTTTCTGCCATGGTACTGATAAAAAGCAAGAGAGACTTTCCCCATAGAATATAAGCTTCTTGAAGGTGGGAGATCATTTTATTTTTTGTCTTTTTATCTCCAGTACCTAGCACAGTGCCTGGCCTGGTAGGTGCTCAATAAATGCTTGCTGACTGAGTTATGGGCCTGTTTGTGATATGATAATAAGTTAAAATTAAAAACTCAAGAGGGCTGGGCCATTACAGTGTTCTTGGCAAAAGCTTCACAAAAGCTGTACCCATGACAACACTAGACTTTTGTGACTAAGCTCTAGGAGGGAGAAAACAAAGGACTACATTATGATTTGAGTGTATAACTAATTTAATGAATTTGGTCAAGCCCTTTGACCACGTTGTCACCATGCCCTTCATTTCCCCCAAGAGGCTTAGTTTCTTCAGCACCATTATGGAAATAGAAGATGTCTCCCCAGGAGGTCATTTTCTTCTAGTCACATGTTTCCCAGGGATTTATATCATGCCCAGGGAAGGTCAGTGGCTCCATTTATAGGTGGAGGCTTAGGAGAGAGTTGCGTTTGAAAAGCAAAGTGGCAATGAAAATAATATAGAAAATAAAATATCAAAAATAATTTTAAATGTATTTTTTTTTAAAAACCAAAACTTTACCCTACATCTTAGAATCAATACTGTGTATTGGTTCCAAGGCAGAGGAGTGGTAAAGGTTAAGCAATGGGGTATAAATCACTTGCTCAGGTTTTCATAGCCAGGAAGTATCTGACTCTAGATTTGAACCCACATTCTCTGGTCTCCAGGCCTGGCATTCTATCCACTGTGCTGCCTATTGTTATAGATAAAATTGACATGGAGGCACAAACACCTGATTTATAAGCATTTATTAGTAAAGAGAGATAGAAAAGAAAGGGAGGGAAAGAGAGAGATTTCAGACTTCTTAATTTAAGGTAAGATCAGGTCCCAAATTTCAGCCCAGTGACGTCTCTTCCATGCTGAGCTGGTGTTTGGCAACCACCAGCCCAAGGAGTTGATCTATTCAAGAGAGGAAATAAAAAAGGCTTTTGTCTTTTAAACCCCATTAGCTCCTCCTTCTGCATTGACTTTGCACTTAGCGGCTCACATTGATGCCATGGGACACCAGTGTCAGGCTGTCAGATATAACATGTTACTTTGTGACGCCTATGTCCTACTGTGAGGTGCTACAGGATGGAGGTATTTTACTTTACATACTTTACTTTACCTGACCCTAAAAATAACTTTTAAAAAGTTATACAAACCAAACCTTTGGAGGCAGATGGGGAAAGGGCTCTGAGTACAACCCTAGAGGCCTATCCTATGCTCCATAGCACAGTACTGCCCATCTGTATATATTACAATCCTCTTCACAATGAAATCAATAGATATAGTCCTGCAAACGGATAGTTGGCAAATGTGAAGATTCCAGTTTCCCATGATAAACAACAAAAAGACCAAAGGAACTTATTGCTTTTATGCCCCCAAGTGTTTTTGTTCCTTTTTAAGAAGAAATTCCTTAAGCTCAGTGACTAGTGAGACATTTAGTTTTTATCAATCACCATTAATGTTGATCTTGCAATTAAAGGGCTTGGTATAGGTCACTGGTGATTAACATGAAATGGAATTCACAAGGGTAAGGGAAATTGAACTCTTCCCTCAGGACCTCCCATTCTATCTCTTCCCTATCCACCATCTCCACTCATTACCTTTTAAAGTTATTTTTTTCAGTCCTCAAGTAAATATTTTGAATACTTTTTTCCTTTCTGGGTAGTGCTGAAAAGGTCTTTTGTTTCTTTATATAAGCATACAGAGGTCTTCTGTTAAGCATGTGTCTTTTTTTAGAATTAAGCTTTTATTTATTTAGTACAATGCGGGTTCACCTCATTTTTGTTATGTACAGTGTGTCACATTTTGGACTTTCAGCTGCTGAATTTCCTGATAAGATGTATTTTGCTCTTGCCAAGCTGGAGTTAAATGACACAACATCTCTTCTTATTTTCACTGAGAAGATTCAAATTTCTCTCTACTGAAGTAGGTGGATTACAGCAAGGGATAATGAATAGGGGACTAGCTTTTGTATCAGGAACACCTGGGTTCAAACATAATTCCAATAAATACTGGCTATAAGACCAAAACACTTAACCTCTTATGTGTCCCAATCAGCCTTCTAAAACTAAATTAGCTGGGTAACATAAATAAAATGGTGAAGGATTCTCAGCAAAGGATTGGCATGATCAAACTTAAGCACCAGAGGTAGTGATGCAAAGAGTTGGATAGGAGAAGGAATCAATTCATCAATCAATCAACATTTATTAAGTACTGTAAAGATTAGAGCAGACTGCTGGCAGGAAACCTCAAGCCTTGGGAAGGGAATGGGTAGAAATGCAGTTAGAACTCTACCACCCCTGCCAGCCCAGAAATCTGTCTGCTGATCTTCACTGAAGAAAAGGTGGGCCAATGGCTACTTGTGTCAACTGACTAAAACTTTTTCACAAGCTGGACTTGATATCATAAAAGTGTATTCCCACAAGAAATTGGTGTCTCTAGTTATTGGATGTAGCCTCAAGCCAAGGATAGTAGATATACTCAAAAGTTTCTTCACAGCTGATTCCCTGGATTCTGAATTGCCACTGAAACAGGATAATGGAGGGTGACTCTAGGTAAGTAAATTTGTCCACAGTTGCCTTGATCAAAGGATTCTCACACTAACTGTCTTAGTTATAATTCTTTAATGACTAGAGGGGCAGATGGTTCAAGGAATATGAAAGGTTAGAGGGAAAGAGAAAATCTCTCTAATCATCTGCGGTGATAAAAAGGATGGCTTCTCCCAAAGCAGGGCAGAAACCCCCAATAGAAATTTTCTTTCCCTAACCTCCACTATAGCTATTTCTACTCAACTATATAAAGCAATGAATAAAGTCAAGATGAATTGTAGGTAATGTTGACTGAAGATCTATTATTTCTGAAGATCTGTTTCTGATAACTGCTGACAAGGTCTTTCTGTAGCAGTATTGATCAGGATCAGTGAGAGTCAGTCTTGACAGGTAGTCAATAAGGGTATAGGGTTAGACAGCATTAAGCTCTTCTGGTCTGAGGATTGCTAGGCCTAAGAAGATAGTTTTACCACCTTTCTTCCTCCCAGCACCCCAAAACCCAGAGTGAGAGTGTGCTCTGCTTAGGGGTTCCCCTTTTATACTCTCATTCTAACTGACCTCAACTGTCCTTTCCTTGGGGTTCCATGGCAATGTACCCAACTTGGGATTCTTAGGTTACAGTACCCACTATGCTAAGGGCTGGAGATACAAAAAGAGGCAAAAGGGGCAGGTAGGTGGCTCAACAGATAGTCAGATCTGGAGATGAAAGTCCTGGTTTCAAATGTGACCTCAGACATTTCCCAACAATGAAATCCTGGGCATATCATTTAACCCCAATTGCCAAACCCTTACCACTTTTCTGCCTTTGAAGGGATACTCTGTATGGATTCTACAGAGTCAAGGATTTAAAAAAAAAAAAAAAAAAAAGAGGCAAAAGACAATCTCTGCCCTCAAGGAATTTACAATCTAATTTGGAAGATAATACAAAGTAAGATGAATAGTTAGTAGGGGGATCTATGAACTTAAGAGGACATTTTTAATAACTATTTCAATATAATTAGTTTATTTTGTAATCCTATGCATTTTTACTCATTTAAAAACATTTTTTTTAATTCAATTTTATTTTATATTCAGCTCTGAATTCTCTTCTTCCCACATCCGTCCTCCCACCCCATTGAGAAAGCCAGAAAAACAAAAGCTGCTACAAATATGTTTAGTCAAGCAAAACAAATTCCCACATTAGCCATGTCCAAAAATAAATCTCACTTTGCACTCTTGAATCTATCACATCTCTAGTTGGAGATGGGAACCATGCTTCATTCTGAGTTCTCTAATTATTGTTGGTCATTTTATTGATCAGACTTCCTAAGTTTTCCAAAGTAATTTGTCTTTACGATATTGTTGTTATACCGCTCTTCTGCCTTAGAACCAATACACAGTATTGAATCTAAGATTGAAGGTACGGGTTTAAAAAAAAAAAAAAGCTGAGCTACATAAATGTATTAGTGGAGGGAGTTTCCCCATCAAAGATTTCCCACATGGACGAAATTAGGAACTAAAAAATTTATATTTGTATTAACATTCAGATTTTTCTTTCTTTGTGTCTGATTTAATGATAGAGAAAGAGGGAGGGAACTAATAAATATTAATACAGCGCATACTATATGCTTAGTACTTTTACACATTATTTTATCCTTATTACAACTCTACAAGGTAGGTGCTATAATTATCCTCATTTTATATTTGAAGAAACTGAGGCAAATAGAGGTTAAGTGAGTTACCAAGAGTTACACAGTTAATAAGTATTTGAGGCTGGATTTAAACTTGGGTCTTCCTCACTTCTGATCTAGTATGTGTGCGTGCATCCGAAATTTGCCTTTCTGCAACCTATTGCTCCTAATTCTGCCTTCTAGTTGAATCCCCCTAAATGTGAATGTGAAACCCGCCCCGCCTATGATTACATCATTGGTAGATATATGATTCTATTTGTGATTCAGTCATTTTGGAACTGAATAAATATTCAATTATAAGTACTGAATATTTCTAAAAAAATAATCACTTAATTCTGAAAAATAATCATTTCTAAAAATAAATCACACAGGATGCAGAATTATGTAAAGTTTTCTTCACCACACCCATGTATTGATTTTTCTTAAGTTCTCCTTTATTCTATGTTTTTGCCAATTTTACTTGATTTATTTCAGGTGGTGTGTTACTTCAAGAAAAAACCATAATTTTGTGAGATTTATAGTTTAAATTAACAAAAATGTATAATTGTAATATATAACTGTATTTAATAAACCAAAATAGGTAGATTAATATAGGTAGAATTGTCATCTATAGTGCACAGAGTGTCTACACTGCACTACAGCAAATGTTTCATCCTCAGCATGCAGCCCCATACTTGTCTATATGCGGCTGCGTATCATCGAAAATGGCTACATGTGTCAGTGCTGACTGTCATAGGTTTGCCATCACCACCATAGGGGGATTAAGAAGTAAATAGATGGGTGGTATCTAGTAAATATATTAGTAAAGTAAATATATTCAGCAACTAGAGACAGATGTGAATGAGCTCTATGTCTTTTAAGGACCCTGCCCCAAAGATGATAAATGATATCAACTTTTGTTTACTTAATTGGCAAAATGTTTGTATTTGGTAATTATAGTGATTTCTAGTTCCATAAAGCTGCAGTGGGCCTAGATCCTCCCTAGAGATTACAATTTGGGAATTATATAAGAACTATGCTGAAAAAACTGCTTTAGATTTCCTATTTGGCATTTGGGAAGCCTCTGGGCATTGCAACTTGTGAACTTTGTTGGTACTCACCGTGTTGGACAGGAGTGTCAAACCTGAAGTCATGAGGCAGCAGAGAACCCGAAATATCACTCGGTACCGTCTGAAAACCAGATTAAAATGTGATTGGGAGGGGGCAGCTGGGTAGCTCAGTGGATTGAGAGTCAGGCCTAGAGATGGGAGGTCCTAGGTTCAAATCTGGCCTCAGACACTTCCCAGCTGTGTGACCCTGGGCAAGTCACTTGACCCCCATTGCCCACCCTTACCACTCTTCCACCTAGGAGCCAATACACAGAAGTTAAGGGTTTAATGAAAAAAAAAATGTGATTGGGAAACATTTAACAAAGTAAATAAAAATATGATAAAACATACATTTTCAATTTCATTTTAAAACAAAGCCAATCTGAAGCCCTCAGGGATTCTTATGTATAGTTAAGTATCCTTATGTATGCCTTCGTCTCTATTTTGAGGTGAACACTGCTGGGCTAAGGCATAGGGGAGACACTGGAGAGGGCAATGCTTGATCTTCTTCTCCAGCGGCCCAGAGACCTTTATAGAATTGGGAATATGGCCAGCTGTACTCAATGCATCCTAATTGATTTGGTGAGGAATGGGGATGGGCATGGGGCAGGATGCATCAACTAAAAAGATTTAGAAGGAGAGACAGACCCTGCTCTTGCACCTACAGACTTATAGACTTCCTTCCATAAAGGGATGCATGAAAGATCCCTCCAGAGTAGTTCCCAGAGGTGGACCCAGCATAGAGGAGGCAGCAGTATCTACAGCAGAGACCATCCATCAGCGATGGCACCCACAGCAGTGTTTGGGACCAAGAGGCAGTGGCAGCACCCTCGATACTGTTCCTGCCCCAGCACAGAGGAACGGTGGTGCCTGAATCGTTGTTGGACATTGGCATCTGCCAGAGAGGGGCAGCAGCAGCAGCAGGATCTATGTTAGTGTCTAGCTGACCCTGGAGAGGGGGGGGGGAGCAGAGTTCAAACTCCAGCAGAAGAGAGCAACCCTTAGGTCTGGCAGAGGACAATAATGCTTAGTCCCAGCACTGTGGGCAATGATGAGCCCTCAGTGACAGCTGGCAGTGGTGTTGTTGCCAGCTGGGTGAGCACTGGCAGAAGCCCAGACAGGCCCATTATAGCCCTTTTGTTTACTGTAATCTGGACCAGACAGGACCTCTACATATTGATTCTATGCTAATAGCTAATGGTCCTTGGATAGCGTCTTCCTAGAGGGTCTGAAGGACCAGGGGAGGTATTGTTGGGAGGTAGCTTGCATTATGATGATGGGGAAGAGGAAATTGTCTGCCCAGCTCTTGTCAGAGGGTCTCTAAAGGGACAAATATTTGGTATTCTACCCTTCCCTGCCCCCAAAAGGTTCATGGGTAGGAAGGAGGAGAATCTGAATTTGGGCAGTCATGGTCTTGATCCTGGGACCAGGATAAACTGCATGCAAGAGGTTGATACCCTCTAGGCTACCTGATTTGACCCATATCTGTGGTGGAGCCTGGTAACTGTGCCAGAAATCTCAGCATCTGTGCCACTACGCTAGTCTCAATCTTCATTCTCCTGGAACCATGCTACCTTTGACACAATTGATCACTCTCTCTTCCTTTGCTTCTTTCTTCTCTCTAGATTTTCAGAACATCACTCTCTTCCTTCTTCTTCTCCTCACCTTTTGGATCACTCTCAGTCTCCTTTCTTGGATCCTTATTCAAATTACATAGGTGTTGTGTCCTGTGTTCTCTTTTTCTTTTCCCTTTATACTACTTCAAATTGGTGGTCTCATCAGTTCCTGTAGATTTAATTACCATCTCTGTGCTGCTGATTCTCAAATCTACTTGTCCTGCCCCAATCTCTCCTCTGATTTCCAGTCTTGCATCTTCAACTGTCTACTAGACTTCTTGAACTGGATATCCAATAGACATTTTATTTTTTTGGATAATTTAATTTAATTAATTTAGAATATTTTTGCATGCTTACAAGATTCATGTTCTTTCCCTCCTCCCATGTTGTGAGAAAGTTTACTAAATTATTATTTAGGAGACCTAGCATGCAGGGCTGGAGAATTCTAAATGGAATGGGGAAGCAGGAAGTGTGCCTCTCTCTCTCTGAGACGGACTCTGTGGTAGTCGGGACAAGTTGTAACTGATCCTGGGAGACCTCAGAGGAAGTGGAGTTTGCACCTAGATTTCTTGATATCCAGAAGGAAGACTGTCACCTACTTGTGGGAGATTTTGGTAGAGACTATTAATCCCAACCTGAGTTGTAGGTTAATTTGGGCTGGGTTAGCTCCCAGATCTACCCACCTGAAGGAGTATAGCTAGTGGTCCTGGAAGAGCTGCAACATCACTGGACTGTGTCAGGACTCTGCTGTGAGGATACCCACTTCAGTCCTGCTATTCTCTGGGCCTTGTCTTGCTTTAGTTCTCAGTTCAGTATAGATAAGTCCTTCCCCTGACCCTGTGGTTTGCCCATAGTCTGGAAGTATAGAAACCCCTATTCCCATCCTTTAGACCAGTGGTTCCCAAACTTTTTTGGCCTACTACCCCCTTTCCAGAAAAAAAAATTACTTAGCCCCCTGGAAATTAAAATTTTTAAAAATTTTAATAGCAATTAATAGGAAAGATAAATGCATCTGTGGCCATCACCACTTCCCTGGATTGCTGTAGCACCCACCAGGGGGCAGTAGCACCCACTTTGGGAATCACTGCTTTAGACCATAGTTCCCTTAAATTAAATTTGTTTACAAGCCCTCTTGTCATTTGCTTGCAGGTTTTCACAGATCCCTTGTCTAGGTGGGGCAGGGTAACAGTTCGGGCCTAACTGTCACTCCTGTCAACAGTCATTTCCCTTAACAGCTAAACCCAGTTTCCCTAATTTGTTTGGCCCCACCTATTGTCCACTCCTGTCTCCTATTCACCCTTCTGAACCCACATATAATATTTAAGTTAACTCCCCTGTTTTCCCTCATAAAACCCACCCCCTCCCGTAGCCAATGCACAATTCCACTGGGTTTTATATGTGTTTTCCAATAGACATTTTAAACTCAACATGCCCCAAACTTATCTTTCCCTTTAAATTCTCCCCTTCTCCTAACTTCTGTATTACTGTTGAGGGCCACATCATTCTCTCAGCCTTTCAGGGCCATCCTCAACTTCTGAGCATCTCTCGCCCCCTAGATCCAATCTATTGCCAAGGTCTATTGATTTCACTTTTCTTTGCAGTTTTTCTAGAATACACTATTCTCTCCTCTGATAATAATACTCTGGTGCAGACCTTCATCACTTTGTGCTTGAATTGCTGCAATAGACTGTTGCCTGCCTCAAGTTTCTTCCTACTCCCTCCCATTCTATCCTCCATTTAGTCACCAAAGAAATTTGCCTAAAGAGCAAGTGCAACCATATCACCTCAATCCCCCATTTAATAAATGCCATTGAGATACATGTAAAAACCAGTAGAATTGTGTGTCGGCTAAGGGGAGTTGGGGGGGTGGGGTTGGGAAGAGGGAAAGAACATGAAACATGTAAATATGGGAAAATATTCAAAATAAAAATAAAAAGGAAAAAATAATAATGTTGGAGGGCTTTTAGGAGATTAGTGTGCAGATTGGCAGATGTTATTAAGCTTTGTATTTATCTATGTTGCTTCACTTACATACTATAGAATAAAATTGAATCTGGGTCAGTAGTGGCTAAAATTTTCATTTATTTCTTCTGTCCCAAAATTATCATTCTGGAACACATAGGAAAACTGAGCATGGTTCAGCTGTATGATCCTTTAGTAATGGTCATATTTTTTAGGATCTGAACGCATTAAAAATAATTACATAAAATTAAAAAAAATGCCATTGACCCTTTATCACCTGCAAAAATCAAATGTAAAATCCTCTGGCATTCAAAGACCTTCATAACTTAGCTTCTCTCTCACCTTCCCTCTCTCCAATCTTCTTATAACTTAATTTCCACCACATTCTCTTTGATCCAGGGACACTGGCCTTCCTACTCAAGATGCTCCCATCTCTAGACTCAGGGTAGTTTCCTCTGGCTGGCTGTCCCCCATGCCTGGAAGGCTCTCCCTCCTTATCTCCACCTAAAGCCTTCCTTGACTTCCTTCAAGTCCTAGCTTAAATCTTTTCTTCTACAAGACATCTTTTCACTCTTTGTTTTTCCTGTACATAGCTTGTTGGTACATAGTTGTTTGCTTTTTGTCTCTATTAGATCGCGAATTTCTTGAAGTTAAGAATTTTCTTTCACCTCTTTTAGCATCTCCAGAACTTAGCATAGTACCTGACACATTGTAACTCTCAATAAATGTTTACTTTCTTTAAAAATTTTTTTAAACTCTTACCTTCCATCTTAGAATCAATACTGTGTATTGGTTCCAGGCAGAAGAACAGTAAAGGCTAGGAAATGGAGGTTAAGTGACTTGTCCAGGGTCACATAGCTAATAAATGTTTATTTATTGATTGAGTGGTCAATTGTTAATTGGTCAAATCATCAATGCTCATCACCATTTCATACTGAGAGACCCACTGTAGACTATGGAAATTTGACATCAACTACCACAAGGTCTAGATCATTAAGATATGGGATTCAATCCTTCCAAAGGGGAGAAGTGAAGCTTGAGATTTCTGATCTTTATTCTCTTTTTTTTTCAAACATTTATTAATATTCATTTTTAACATGGTTACATAATTCATGCTCCTCCTTTCCCCTTCACCCCCTGCACTCCTCCCACCCATGGCCGTTGCACATTTCCACTATTTTTGTCATGTGTCCTTGATTAAGACCAATTTCCAAATTGTTGTTAGTTGCATTGGTGTGGTAGTTTCGAGTCCACACCCTCAATCATGTCCACCCCGACCCATGTGTTCAAGCAGTTGTTTTTCTTATATGTTTCCTCTCCTGCAGTCCTTCCTCTGAATGTGGGTAGCATTCTTTACCATAAATCCCTCAGAATTGTCCTGGGTCATTGTATTGCTGCTGGTACAGAGGTCCATTACATTCAATTTTACCACAGTATATCAGTCTCTGTGTACAATGTTCTTCTGGCTCTGCTCCTTTCGCTCTGCATCTGTTCCTGGAGGTCTCTCCAGTTCGCCTGGAACTCCTCCAGTTTATTATTCCTTTTAACACAATAGTATTCCATCACCCGCATATACCACAGTTTGTTCAGCCATTCCCCAATTGAAGGACATACCCTCCTTTTCCAATTTGTTGCCACCACAAAAAACGCAGCTATAAATATTTTCGTACAAGTCTGTTTATCTATGATCTCTTTGGGGTACAAACCCAGCAATGGTATGGCTGGGTCAAAGGGCAGGCAGTCTTTTATAGCCCTTTGAGTATGATTCCAAATTGCCAGCCAGAATGGCTGGATCAGTTCACAGCTCCACCAGCAATGCATTAATGTCCCAATTTTGCCACATCCCCTCCAACATTCATTACTCTCCCCTTCTTTCATTTTAGCCAATCTACTAGGTGTGAGGTGATACCTCAGAGTTGTTTTGATTTGCATTTCTCTAATTATTAGAGATTTGGAACACTTTCTCATGTGCTTATTGATACTTTTGATTTCTTTACCTGAAAATTGCCTATTCATGTCTCTTGCCCATTTATCAATTGGGGAATGGCTTGATTTTTTATACAATTGCTTTAACTCCTTGTATATTTGAGTAATAAGACCCCTGTCAGAGTTTTTCGTTATAAAGATTTTTTCCCAATTTGTTGTTTCCCTTCTGATTTTGACTACATTGTTTTTGTTTGTACAAAAGCTTTTTAGTTTAATATAATCAAAACCATTTAATTTACATTTTATAATTTTCTCTAACTCTTGCTTGGTTTTAAAGTCTTTCCTTTCCTACATAACTGACAAGTAAACTATTCTGTGTTCACTTAACTTGTTTATAGTTTCCCTTTTTATATTCAAGTCATTCACCCATTCTGAATTTATCTTGGTGTAGGGTATGAGATGTTGATCTAGACCTGATCTCTCCCATATTGTTTTCCAAATTTCCCAGCAGTTTTTGTCAAATAGTGGATTCATGTCCCAAAAGTTGGGCTCTTTGGGTTTATCATACACTGTCTTGCTGATGTCATTTATCCCAAGTCTATTCCATTGATCCTCCTCTCTGTCTCTTAGCCAGTACCATATTGTTTTGATGACTGCTGCTTTATAGTATAGTTTAATATCTGGTACTGCTAGGCCCCCTTCCTT